>NW_022196893.1:14187855-14228080 GCF_008632895.1 Mastomys coucha | reverse complement strand
GAGCTGGGGTTAGGGTGGAGCCGGGGTTAGGGGGAGCCGGGGTTAGGGGGGATCCGGGGTTAGGGGGGAGCCGGGATAAGGGGCGAACCTGTGTTAGGGGTGTTTCATCACTCCTTTTGGTTTTACATTTGCTAAACAGAGTTTTCTTCTTGTGTTTATCTTGTGACATTTCTATCATCTGCCTCTTTTAGTTTAAAACAACTCAGAACTCATCTAAAAGAAGAGAGATGAATATTCAAGTTGTATTTATTTAGTTTATCTTTCAGGTGTATGTGGCCTTGGATAGATTCAGAGGCTTGTATGAGCTAGGCAAGTGCACTTACTACTGAGCTCTATCTGTATTCTCCTTAGCTACATTTGGAAGCATATCAGTGAATCTGTGAGACCAGCTTCCCAGCTTGAGAAGGAAACCATTGTGTAGACTTCAGGGAAGCTGCTTCATCCTGCTAGACATAAATGTGCTCTAGAGCCTTCATCACCCTCTTGATTTCCTTTTTTCCCTTCAAACAATACTATCTATTTAAGTATATATTTGTATTACTATATCTAATGTTTCTATATGCTTTATAAAGCAGGACTCATAATTGTCTTTTGCATGTATTTGTATTAATGCTCTATGTAGTAATAGAGCTGATAGTGTGTGTGTGGCCTACGAGAGCCAGTAAGCAGTTCTAGTCTGAAGTGGACAGGTGGCCATTTCCTTACTGGTTTTGTTCCACTCAGATCTTCAGCTGATTAGATGAGGCTCATCCACACCAGAGAGGACAATCTAACCAGCTGATTAAAATGTTATCTCAGGAGGCTGGAGAGATGGCTCAGAAGTTAAGAGTACTGGCTGTTCTTCCAGAGGACCCTGGTTCAATTCCCAGCATCCACATGAAAGCTCACAGTTCCAGTGGGGATCTGACACCCTCACACAGACATATATATGCAAGCAAAACACTGATGCACATAAAGTTTAAAAAAATTGTTAAAAATTATTTTTATTAAAAAATGTGGATTTCATCTCTTATAGAAGCACTCAGAATATTTGGTCAAATATCTGAGTATCTGCTGGTGAAATCAAATTGACAAAAATTCCCCATGTCATATACAGACCACAGTTTATTCTGTCAGCAGGTGCTAGATTGCTTCAGTGGTCCAGACCACGATGAGCACTGTGGCTGTGAGCCTTCTTTATGCAGATCTGTCGGTGCAGGGATACCTGTGTTTCTCATAGTTGTTACTCAGAGGCAGAGATGATTGTGGTGTGTGCTCAGCATGTAAGGGATGTGTAGAATATAGGTTATCTGCAGTACTCGTAAGTGAGCTTGCTTACTCTGGTGGCCACATCCTAGGCCCAGAGTCAATCTTTTCAAAAGTCAGCTGGGCCTGCAGAGGAGATCTGCTTGCACTGTGTGGACACTAGGATGTCAGAGGTGAAGAAGGAGGGCCTCTCGATTGGATGGTCTTCACTGCGACAAAGGAGCTGCTTTCTGCCTTCTTCAGGAAGAGCTCTCTACTACGTGTGTGGGGGTAGTAGACACAGCATGGACAAAAGCATTGAGGCAAGGAGGGCCCCCCTTCCCTGATAGGCAGACACCTCTGTCACTGGGAAGTAGGTGGGATGGAAATAAGAATCACACCCAGTTTACAGGTCAGTTTGTCAGGTGCAGTGCTAGTCATTTGGTGTTCACGGGGAAAGTGTGAGTTGGGTGTGGTGACTCACATCTGTCATCTCAGCACTTGGGAGGATGAGGCAAGAAGATTGCTTCAAGTTCAAAGCCAACCTTGGAAACTGAAAGAAATGTGCTATAGTTAGAGATAAAGGTGGAATTTACTGTCTGTCATTCATTGGATAGAGTCAGTAGTGGGTTGGAGTGATGTTTTTGCTGTGATGAAACACCATGGCCAAGGAAAATCAACTTAGAGAAGAGTTTGTTTTGCTTCCTGTTCCAGAGGGTTGGAGTTCACGGCGGCAGGGTGGGGGCGGCAGGTGGGCATGGATGTTGAAAGCTCCTACCTTTAACTACAGACACAGAGAGGGCAAACTAGAAATGGCACGAGTCTGTAAACTCCCAAAGCATACTTTGACATACTTCCTTCAAGGCCGCATCTTCTAGACCTCTCCAAATAGTGCCACCAACTGGGGACCAAATGTTCAAAGGCCAGGGCCTATAGGGGACATATCTCATTCAAACTACTACAGTGGGCAGGTGGAGGGCAGTAGGAAGCAAGTAGGTACTTATATGGAGTGATGAAAGTTTGGTCCCCAGCTGGTGGAGCTGCTTGGGGAGATTCTGGAAACTTTACAATGTAGAGCTTAGTGGGAGGAAATATGTCACAAAGGATATGCCCTCAGGGCCTGTATCTTGCCCTGCCCCCCCCCCCCACACACACACACTCACACTCCACACCCCATCATGATACCCTCCCTTTCCACAGGCCCAGAAACAGCCAAGAAGCTGAATCCTTTGGAATTATGATCTGAAAGTCTTTTCCTCCGGACGTCTCTCAGAGAAATGTAGTGTCCATGACAAAAAGCTAGCTAAGACACAGCACCAAGCAGTTTTATCTTCTTGGTACCTGAGAAGTAGGAGAGGCTGGTCTTTGTGATAGTTGAAGAAACCAGCTGGGACCCACAGCTAGTAATGCTGTTTGCTTGGCTCTGAGGCAGTGGTCCTATTAAAGGAGCTTACCTCTGTCTTAACCTGGGCCACAAAATCATCTTAAAATCCAAGTGATAATAAATTTAGTTCTCACGTGCTTTTCAGCACTTCAAAATCCAGGTGCATGCTTCCTTTTCTGTAACTTATACTGTTACATGTGTAGGAAGTTGCTTTGTGAGAAAACCATTGGAGGCCACTTAGTTAAAAGCATGATTGAATTCCTAACTAGCTTGAAGTGGCAGGTAAACTTAGTGGTTCTGAACCTGGTCTCTAGGTCAGAAAGACCAGAGGTGAAGTTGTACTTGAGTACCTCTGTCTCCCATGTGGGGCCATGGCTGCAGTGTGTGGGGCCCAGTGCATAGTTGCTTTCACAGTTCATCTTCCCCTAGTTAAAGCTGAATGTGGAGGCAACTCCTGTGATCCCAACTCTCTAGAGGAAGGAAGATTGTCCAGAAGTTCAACACTAGGAGTTCAAGGAGGGAGGATTAGACAGTGGGACCTTGTCTGAGTTTTAAAAAAGGAAAAAAAACAACAAAAAAACCAAAACAAAACAAAAAAAACAAACCTGAAGTAGGTTTGTTTGTTTGCTTGTTTGTTTGTCTCTGTGTAGTAGAGCCCTGGCTGTCTTGGACTCAATTATGCAGAACAGGCTGGCCTTGAGCTCACAGATCCGCCTGCCTCCACCTCTGAGTGCTGGGATTAAAGGCATGTGTCACAACCACTCAGCTCTAAAACCAGCTTTGTATAAACTAGATGGCATGTGATAGTTTAGGTACCTCTATTTTCAGCTTAGTGTTACTGAGATGTCCCTCTGAGACTGGTGAGAATGAAGAGTGCTGCTGTAGGCATGGAGTGGAGCACTGTGGACCAGCTGGGCATGTGGGAGCCTGGAGCCTTGGCCAGCTCCTGCAGACTTGACCTCATGCTTCGGAAGCTACCCACTGGCATCCTCATTAGTTACTAGTCACTTGGAGTTGTTGATAGCCATGGCTTACAGAGGGATCTCCTTCATTTCAAAGTCCTTACTTTCCTTGATAATTTCAGAGACTGTTTGTCTTTGGGGGCTGGAGATACTGTGGCCATAGTCAGTATTAACCACTCTGAGTATGCTAGTCACTTTTGTTTTCGGGGGGGGGGGGGATGTAGGGTGAGACAGGGTTTCTCTGTGCAGCCCTGGCTGTCCTGGAACTCACTCTGTAGACCAGGCTGGCCTCAAACTCAGAAATCTGCCTGCCTCTGCCTCCCAAGTGCTGGGATTAGAGTCGTGCACCACCATTGATTGCCCAGTGAGTATGCCAGTCTTAATATTATTAGTTCTGTTCATCCAGTAAGGTAAGACTTACTTATTCATGAAAATCTCCTCCTCACATCTACCTTTCCCCACATGGAATTCCTTCATGCTTTTGGAGTTAGGGAAGCATCGTGCAATGCTGTGGCCACATTAAGTTGAGTGCTGGTCTAGGTGCCTTTGGTTTAGTTGAGGGTTTTAACTTTCCCTAGCTATAAAAGTAGTTTAGGGGGCTTTTCTGTTGCCCCTTTGTCTTGCAAATAAGTAACATGGAGACCTGATATTTCTTACTAAAAGCTTCAGGCACTAAGGGTGGCAGTTGAGCTATTCTAACTCATGTCCCATTACCTGCCATCTTGGTCTTGCCCTGGCTTCCTTTATCTGTGTCCTCATGGAGACTCCTCAGCCCACTGACACCCTCTCTTTCTCAAGGCATGGAAAGTCCCGCCGTATTTCTCCTGCCCAGCTAATAGATTAATCAGTTCTTTATTGACCCATCTGAAGATGATAGAGATTAATGTTTTACAAAATCCTGAGTCAGGAAATGCTTCATAATAATGACAATAACAAAATCTGGGCGGCACCCGCATCTCCTGGGGCAGAAATCGGTATTCAGATACATAGTGTATAAAACATGCCTCAACACCTAGGTGTATGCTTCTTCCAGAAGGGGTCACAAAACCTCACACTTGGCTTTTTGGAGTAAATGTTGTGGAATGACCTTGTTCTTCCTCAATGAAGTGTAACACAGTCAGGGAGCCAGCTGTGGTGACTAGCCTCCCTCTGGAGCAGGGGTTTCAGAATGGCAGGCTTCAGCTGTGGCAAGTTGTCATCCAGCATTGTGGAGATTATGAGAGCCTGTGGGTGGACATTGGCCTGTGGGCTTTGAAAGGCAGTGGTCCTAGCCTCTCTGCACAGTAACAAGATTGACCTTTGACTTGGCCTCCATGTTGTCTGTCCAGTTAGAGGACTCAGAAGGGAAGCCCACTGTTTCTCCTTTCTAAAATCAATAAATGCATGTTGTAAAATAGAAATGCAGGTGTTGAGAAGAAAATCACATTAGCACCTACCTCAACATACATTTTCTCCATCTTTATAAGTCACTGATAAGTCATTCTCTACAGCGAAATGAGCCAATTAAAAAATTAAAAAATAATAAAAATTAAAAACCAGATCAGAGTATATTAAAGGCAGGTTTATTGGGAAGCAGCTCTCAGGTAAGTTCACTGGTCCCAAGGAAGTTGTCATTGGGAGGGGTACAGGGGAGGGGGAAGACAGAGAGAGAAAGAGAAAGAGAGAGAGAGAGAGAAGGAAAGAGAGAGAGAAAGAGAGAGAGAAATGTCTGGATTATATAGGAAAGAGCTTCTGGGGGGAGGGAAATCCCCACTGTTGGGCTGGAAAGGTCAGGGTAGAGGATGGAGTGTGCCAGATAAGGACTGGGGGATGCTGGAAGAAGCCAGAGGCCAGGGACAGTTCACTTTGGTATGTAGAATATGCCCCTCAGCCTCTTGTCTAAAACAGTCAGACATGCAGACACATGTTACTTCATGCTATTAATATGTATGTGTGCACATGTGTGCACCACACAGCCTGTGTGGAAGTCAGAGGACAACTAGCAGGAGTGGGTTCTCACTTGTCATGTGGATTCTAGGAATCAAACTCAGGTCAGCAGGCTTGGCAGTAA
This sequence comes from Mastomys coucha, assembly GCF_008632895.1. Classification (NCBI taxonomy): domain Eukaryota; kingdom Metazoa; phylum Chordata; class Mammalia; order Rodentia; family Muridae; genus Mastomys; species Mastomys coucha. The sequence continues at coordinate 14,222,460 of NW_022196893.1, read as the reverse complement.
GTGCTCTTACCTGCTGAGCCTGTGCTCCAGCCCAAAGTGTCTTTATTAGTAAGTTCTCTTGAAATGAAATATTGGGAGGTAACAGGCCTTCTTTTTTTTTTTTAAATGTCCTTAATGAGTGAAATAAAGGTGGCTATTTTTCTTGCCTTTAATAAAAGGCACTTTCTGATTAAGTCAGGGGCTCCTGCCTCCCTTAGAGGTGACTGCTGAAGGTGATCAGCTTAGGGGCTCACTTTTCTAGGGAGTTAGTTGTTCATCTTCTTCATTCCCTGGTCCAACTTGGTTCCCTGCTTAGATCCCTAGACACAGTGCTTGTCACTCTGTGTGGTCCTCTGGGTATTTGTCCGTCTACCCTACCAGACTTGAAGGTGCTTAAGAACAGGCATAGTGAACTACTTATGCTTAGCCTGTAGCTTTCCGTCCGTACAGGGTCAGGTGGAGTGTTAGTTCTCCATCATTGGGACAGTATAATTGCGAAGTTGATAGGCTTTAAAATCAACCTAAATAACATACTTGTGGGCATGTATTTGAGGGGATTTCTGGATTGGATTATTGAGGTGGGAAGACCCATGTTAACTGTGGGTGCCACTGTTCCATGGGCTGCAGTTCTGGACTGAATAAAAGATAAGATGAGTTGATCATTAGTATTCAACTCTCTGCTTGGGTATGCAGTGTGACTAGCTGTCTCATGCCTTCTGCCACGTGAACACGATCCGTTCTTAAGTTGCCTTTGTTAGGCATTTTGTTTCAGCACTGAGAAAAGTAACTCATATAATCACTATAACAACCACGTACTGTAAAGAGGGAAGGGTTATATTGATGGACAAGTTTGGAGGTTCATGCACAGTTGGTTGCCCATAGCTTTTGGGCTTGTGTTGGGGCAGCACCTCATGGTGCTGTATGGTGGAGTTGAATGGATCATAAGAAACTTGGTAGCTGGGATTCAAGAGATGAAAACCATGATCCCACACTTCCCTTTGAGGACATGCTCCCTTCCTTAGTAGTGACACAGTGAGGACTGTTCAACACATGATATGAAGGGACATTTGACAGCCAAACTGTAGCAGATGGTGAAATTAAATATAAGTAAATGGGTGAAAATCATACAATAAAGCATTCACACAACATGACCTACTTTTACTCCTAAAAATGTCCCCAAACTCGCTGATCCTTGCTCAGCATTTGTTTTTTGAACTTCAGATTTCCTCCTTGGATTGTGTTCTGTCCTCAGTATATCACCCCAGAAGACGTATAAACCATTCCCAGGTCATAGGTAGTGTGACAGCTTAGCCTCCAGAAAGGCATTTTTACCACCATATGTTTGGTTAGAAATGAAGGTGTTGGGCTGAAATGATAGTTGCCAGAGTCCTTGCCTAGCAAACTGAGAAGCTGAATTTGATCCCAGAACACTTGGGGAAAACCTGGATGTGGTGGCGCATGCTTATAATCTTATTGCTGATAAGGTGGAGCCTGGCAGACCTCTGGGGTGTACTGACCCTCTAGTCTAGTCTACTAGGCAAACTCCAGGCCAATGGAGAGATGCTGTCTCAAAAAATAAAAAAAGGTAGATGTCAGATATGGCAGCACACGTCTTTAGTCCCAGCTCTCAGGAGGGAGAGGCAGATGGATTTTTGTGAGTTTGAAGCCAGCCTGATCTACATAGAGAGATCCAAACCAGCCAGAGTGCCACAGTGAGAGACCTTGTCTCAAAAAAATAGATGGCACCTGATTGCCTCAAACATGCTGCACACATACATGCATTTGAACATATGTGCGTGTACACACACAAAGAGCCCACAAGTATCAATTCTCTTGATGGCATTGGGGGTTTTACAAGCTGAATAGTGAGGGAAAAAACCATTCTACCACGTTGGTGCTTAGCTGGGCTTTCAGCTTTAATTAGCTTGGTGTTGCTGCTTCCTTTTTCTATTTTTTTTTCTTCACTCTCCTTCTCCACGATTGGACAACTGCCAGAAAAGCAAAGAAACTTATGTAAGAGGTTTTACCTTTTTTTTTTTTAAATTTGCCAAAGATAGTTCAGCTTTGTGCTGGTGCATTTTCTGATAGAGGCCGTTAGAAATTTGGCATAGATGTGGAAGGAGCAGAGCCAGATGACTCATTTACATCTTGGTTCCTAAAAGCTAGGATTGAAGTTAGCTGCTACCCTCCTCTCTCCAAGTGATCTAACGCCACCTGACTTTACTTAAGTAGTAAGGACATTCTGAGATTGAATATTTACTTGGTATTTGTGACAGCGGAGAGAAGCTGAATGGTGCTGGCTGGAAGGAACCGTTAGTAGAGCCAGTGACCTTAGAGTTTGAATCTCAATAAAATATACTTAGGCTAGAATGGTAGGGAGTTTAGTCCTTGACTCTGGTACCTTGCGGTGCAGTTCATGGTCTGTCGTGTGCTGCAGAAGTTCTGTTACTGGACTTTCGTTCCCCCTGGGATGGCAGAAACCATGCAGGAGCCCAAGAAGAGCCTTCTGCTTTTGCAGACTTACACTAGTAGGATCCCACTCTCTGTTATCTGCAGAAAGGCAGATACCAGTGTCAGGGCAGGAGGATCCCAGGTTCATGTCCAGCTTGGGCTATGTGGCTAGGTTATGTTTCAACAACACAAACTGCTCTTGAAACCCACAGATGAGTGTTTGCTGGGCAGTCAAGCCAGGGAAAGGCACAGCAAACTCGGAGGCTGGGGAGATGTTTTGTCAGTGCCACTCAGTTGAATGCAAACCAGCATCTTGTAATGGGGAAGAAGGGAGGAGAGACGAGACCACGGGTCCCAGTCCTTATAGACCAGCAGTTCTCAACCTTCCTAATGTGTGGCCCTTTAATAACTCCTCATACTAGGGTGATCCCCAACCTTAAAATTATTTTCATTGCTACTTCATTTTGCTACTGTTATAAACCATTATGTAAATATATTTTGGAGATTTGCCCAAGGGGTCATGACCCACAGGTTGAGAACCACTGTTATATAGGACAACTGTATCCTAGTGGCTCTGCTGGGGCTGCTGGCTTGATCTTCCTCAGATGTGGAGTTTGGAATGCTAACGAATGACCCTGTAGTCAGAGGGCCCTTGCAGGACTTCTGCCGGGAGCCCAGATGAGCCATCTGGCTTTGTGTTTCTCAGTTCAGGGACCCAGATATATGGGAAGCATGAGCCTGTTGAGGCTAGTCTGTTATGTACCCTTGCCTCCTCTTCCCCGTTCTGCTGCTGAGGTCGAGTGATAACTTCTGTTGATGTGGTCTTTTCTGATCTTTCTGTTAAGAAATTTCCAGCACAACATTAAAGAAAGAGATCTCCAACTGATTTGTACAAGTCTAGTGACATGCCCAAGTGAACAGTGACATCCGAGAGCCTGCTAAATGACTGAATGTTCATGTGCATCATTTTCCCTCAGAGTGTGTTGTTTTGTCAGTCACATAAGTTAACTTTACTCTGTTCTTCCTCTTGGTTCATATTTTAAGGTAGAAACTGTCCTAAAGTGTCCCTTTTTCAGCCACTGCTACTTAGACATAGCATCCTAGCTGGCTGTGTAGAAGGGATAGGCCTTCTGGGAGGGAAGCAAGGGGAGATAGTTCCCTGGCTGGGACTCAGGTAGCTGGGCTTATGCAGCAAGCACCTTTACCTGCTGAGCCATCTTGCATATAATTTTAAACAGTCCTAATTGGCAAATAATATGTGTACAAAAATGTCCAGACATGAATGTGCATGGGTTTTCACATATACAGTATATATGTGATTAGTTCAAGAACCAGAAAACAGGACTGGGTGTGGGTGTGTAGTGTAGTGACACAGGGCCGTATGAGGTCCTCGGTTCTGTCTCAAGTACTGAAGGAAAAAAAAACAAACAGAACCAGAAACCTGTTCCATCTGCTCCTTCTACTTCTCTGACCTCATCCCACTGGTTTGGGTGGGTTTCTCCCCTTGCTCGTTCTAGAGGGCTCATAACTATGCATTCTTGTGCATACACTATAACCAAAATTTTAGCATTTTTTCCTTTTACTTTCAGTTCTTGTTATAGAAGAAGTGGGGTAGCTTTTTCTTTTTAATCTTGAATATTTGTGAGCCCTCCTTCTTAGCAGACAGTTGCTCCATACCTGACTCTGTCTGTCTTCTGTATCAGGCTTCGCCTTGTCTTCCACTAACAAGCTGCTCTGCTCTGCGTTGGGAGAGTGCAGCCTGAGAGTAGAGTGCAGTTATAGGGACACCAAGACTAGCCCACCCACAGAGGCAAGCTTGCCCCTGAGACCCCAAGCATACCCTTTTCTGTCCTCAGTAGAAGGACAAGCTAAAGACAAGGCTGAGTCTGTCATGTAAGTTGGTGAGCACACACTGGTTTGGGAGGAGCAGCTTGAATTTGTTAGCAGACCTCTTTTCTCTGGTTTTCCATGGGAATACTGAGAGATTCCTGGGGTCATTTTCTGAAAGGAAAGCTGTTCTGTGATGGCCCAGGCACGCAGGAGCCAGCAGCAGTCAGAACCTGGAGCTTGTCCTGTGAATGCAGCAGTGTAAGAGTGACCTTATCTCAGCAGCCAACAGGAAATGATGAAATGTGCTGCGAGAATTCAGCTGTGAGAGGGAGGCCAGACCTACCAGCAGGATTGGAAGGAGGCAGGTATGTAGCAGATCTGCAAAGTTAGAGACTGCTGCAGCCAGCATTTGACAGAGAAACGTGAGTGTGTTTTAAGGTAGTAGACCTGTCTGAAAGAATTTCTGCACTTTGTTTTTTCTTGTTCTCGTGATTGCCAGCAGTCTCACCTTGTAAGTGTACCTAGTTTGAGAGGTTCTTGACGGAAGTGTTCAGCCAAGTTCCACATTAACCAGCATGGAATGCTTTGTCCTGAGAAAATGACTGCAAGTGCTTGATTCTCCTGTGCTAGATTTTGACCTGAACAAAAAAATGAATACTTGTGCTTTATAATCTTTGACTCTGGCTTGGAATGTGTACACATGGTTCCTTTCCCAGTGGGTGACTTTGAACTGCTTCAGCATGGTTTCTCCCGGCTCGCATTCCTCTAGAGGAGGAACTGCCTATTCAAGTGAGTGAGTCACCTGAGTTAACCACTTGTTACTAGAGGATGTTATTTCCAACTTTCAGAGGGTGTGCTTATTATTTATGACGTTTCCTTTCTTAAAGCCAGCCGGAGCTAATCTGTAGACACAGAGTGGCCAGCAGATGAGCTTTTCCAGTGGACTGCACTTGTTGGGGGGGGGGGCACTCCCTGAATTAGCATACTGCTTGCTTATGGCCTGAGTCAGCTCTTTCCTCATTTCTTTTCTCAGACCCCGTGCCCTATCCCCAGCGCTAGAAACTTTATGTTCTTACTGGATCAAGCATTCTGTTTTAAAAACTGAGCAGCCTCATATACATTTTTAATTATTTCTTATCTCAAAAGTCATATTCTAGAACTGAAAAATTACCACTCCCTCCTCTCTTATTATTTTTGTAGTACTGTTAAATGTAACTTAAAGCTTAAAAAAGAAAAAAACATACCACCGTCCCCCAGTTAAGTGACCATCTCTCCATGACTTCCTCTTACTGGGTTACCTATTGCCCTGAACATTGACCCAGGCTGTGGGGAGGTCCTTGTAAATGCTGTGCTGCTTTGGGCTGTGCGGCCACCCAGACATGCTTGCTTGTTAGAGCATCACTGCTATGATTTGCATAGGTATCTAGCACTTTTTGGGTCATGGGAAACTTCCACAGTATATAATGTGTGACTTAACCTTAAAAGTTAGAGACCTTAAATCAGGCCTACCAGTTTTAGTTTTGCTCTTGTAGCTATGAATGGCTCTTTCATCAAACATTCTGGATCATAGAAAATTCTACTGAATATTCTTTAAGTGCCGCATTTGTAAAAGTAACAAAGAAGTTTCAATAACTTCAAGCCAAAGCATTCCTTGTAGGTGAGCGCTCCACCAGTCAGTAAGAATAAGCCTTCTTTGTTGTTCCTTCTTTTTATTTGTCTCTTCAACCACATGCTATGGTATTTTGTGGCTTAGTTTTAAAGGTAGGAACTTGGTATTTCGAGTTAGAGTACCCTTGGGGTGGCTCCATTTTGATAGAGGAATCAAGACTGAGAAGGGCAGTGACTCGTTCAAGGTCACAGGGCTCGTTAGCTGAGTCACAAAGCCAAGATTCCTGCTTTCTAGGTCATTACTTTTTGCGTGGTAGGCATGCTTTCTCAGCCCTACACCTTGGATGGTCTCCTCTCAGATCCAGATCACAGCGGGAATGGTCTCCTGCTGAACTACAACCCTGGGCCCAAGAGTTCATTTTCTTCTTTTTATTCCCAAACACTCAGCTTTTATTAAATGACAATTTTTGCTGAGTACTATTTGGCATAGATGCATAATGAATAAAGTAGATTAATGTAGAGTATAATGTATAATGAGGTCATTGTCAGTACAAAGGGCACTGACAGTTCTGCCTCTGAGAGATACTTTTTCTGAAAAATAAAGAGGTCTCTATTTCGTGGTTTTTCCTGCCTCTCTCCTAAATTAGGTCCCAGCCAAGTGAGCCCCATTCTGTGTCGTCTGTAGAGGAGACTGCCAGACCTATTATGGTCACATCTAGTACAAGAAATGGACAAGTACTTCGTTCTTCTTTGAAAGAGGAAACATGACAGGAAAACCCTGAACACAAGCTTCTTTTTCTTAGTATGTGTGTTTCAGTTCCTGCATGGGAATACTGACAGCTTTTAAGTCTTGACATAGACAGGTTTTGCAACATGAGAGACTTTTTAAAAATTATAATGTAAATAAAGAAAGAAATGGTTTAATTAATGAAATTGAATTTATTCACAGCTTTTCAGAATCTTTAAACTTTGTCTCTTGGAGTAGACCAGTGCTTAGCATGTTCAGCCCTGGACTCAGTCTCTAGTATCCAGCCTTCACAAAGTTCTCTGCTAAATACTGAATTTGAGTCCTCCTGAAACTCAGATATAAGCAGAGACTGGCTGAGAACATTGGATGACTGTCCACCTACCTTGGTTTGGCTCTCTGCCACTGTCCAAAGCTTACTTAATACCTTGGGGGAGGTTTATAGATAGCATGTGTTTTTATTTTCTAAAATATTTAGAGTATAATCCTTAAAATTTTATGAAACAGGCAGGGTGTGGTGCACACCTTTAATCCCAGCACTCAGGAGGCAGAGGCAGGTGGATCTCTGTGAGGTCCATGCCAGCCTGGTCTACTTACTGAATTCCAGAACAGCCAGGGCTACACAGTGAAACTGTATACACTGAGAATATGCCTGCTCCATGGTATGGTTAAGAGGAAGGCTTTTACTGTAGGTAGATAGGAGAGAGAAAACAACCAGAGGCATCTGAAAGAGTCCAGAGCAGAGAGAGGAAGAAGTAGACAGAACACGGCCAGGGCTGTCTGTGAGAGGCTGGAAAATAGCAGGGGAGAGAATGAAGAAAGCATAGTGAGAGAAGCAGGAGCAGAGAGAGAGAGGGAGGACAGGAACAGGGAGAGGGAGAGGGCACACAGAGAGCAAAGGGCATGGGACATAGCAAGGATAGCAGGGTTATAAGGAGAATGAGCAGTTGGGAGAGGGGAGGAGCTTAGAAGGGCTAGGACCGATTTTGAAGTGTGTAGCAGGTACGTGTGATACCAGCTTATTTATGCTTTGATATGCTCTAAGTGCCATAGGTCGTCCTGTGTCCCTTCTTTTGGTAGAGGGGAACCAGCTCCACAGGTTCCTGAGGAATGCTGGCTTGTCTAACTCCCAGCAATCCTCCTGCAGTCCAGGTTGAGCTCATTTTTGGATAGTTGGACTGCCTTTAGAGTTTGGGGAATTGGAGTTTTCTTTGGACCTGATAAGTCCATGATTAAATAATAAACAGAGTTTCTGAAATACATTCTGAAATACTCCAGGAAAATGCGTGTTTTTAATAAATATCTTATTTATGCTTAAAATTGAATTTAGTAAAAGTATACCTACTATAATCTATAAAAGCCAAGAATGAAGTGAGATCCATGAGTGAGATGTTCATGCTGCAGGGCAGAGTTGTGACTCCCCTGCTACTGTAATGGACACTTTTGTTAGTATTCCTGAAAAAGTAGTTACTTCTGATTGTGAGCCTGATGGTAACACCTGGGCCTAAAGCCCTGACCCACCTGAGTGACATTTGTTTCTCAATGTTTTAGACTCACTCTTTATTTTCATTATGGGTCTTTTTCAATTTATTGTGTCTGTGTGTGTGTGTGTGTGTGTGTGTCTGTCTGTCTGTCTGTCTGTCTGTCTGTCTATCTATCTATCTATGCATGCTAGAGTTTTGCCTATATGATGAATATCTGTGTACTACATGCATGCTTGGTATCCTCAGAGGCCAGAGGAAGGCATGGGATCCCCTGGTACCAGAGTTAGAGATGATTGTGAGGGAGTTGCCATGTGAGTGCTAACCTGGGTCCTCTGCAAGAGCAGACAATGCCCTTAATGTTTGAAAATATCTCTTCAGCCCCTCTTATAGTTCTAGTATGTGTTTCGTATAGAATATTTCATCTGGCTTCCTTTTCCTAATAATGTGATTGATCATCTCTTGCTGGAGTCAGCTAGTACTATTTAACAAACATTGATTCTTCTTGTTCCAGGTTCTGCCCATTTGGTCTCATGTATTAAGTCAAAGCCATGAGGGGGTGGGTCTGAGGCTCCTGCGGTGCTGGTTGTGCTGAGGGCGAAGCACAGCCTCAGAGCTGCTACTAGCTCAGAAATGAAGGGGAATTTGTGTTCCTGACATTTAGGCCTTCTGTACTTTTATGCTTTTTTGGGACCTTTCTCTAGACTTAGTTCTAGTGACTGAAGAAAGAAACTTACTGGTTATCTCGGCTTCAGGGTAAGCATAGAGACTGGCATCTCAAATAGTAACAGGAAGGACAGAAGTAGTCAGTGATGTGGACGAAAGAATAGTGAGCTAAGAAATTGCAGTATTCCTCGTTTTGTAGAGATTTGAGTGTGAGGGTGTGTGTGTGTGTGTGTGTGTGTGTGTGTGTGTGTGTGTGTGTCGGGAAATAAATTCAGGCATTTCAGGCAACTGCTGTACCACTGAGCAATTGGGGGTTGTTGCCAAAAGCAGAGGCAGATGGGGTTCTGTGACTTCAAGGCCAGCATGGTCTATATACTACTAGGTTACAAAGTGAGACTGTCTCTCAAAAAAAGGGGGCAGAGAGTGGCTAGAGAGATGGCTAAGCAGTTAAGAGCGCTTGCTGCTCTTCCAGAGGACCTGAGTTTGGTTCCAAGCATTCAGCAACCTATTGGGATCTGACACTCTTTTTCTGGCCTCTGGAAGTAACTCTGTCCCCCAAACATATGAATGCTTACATGTATATATGTGCATAGTGTACCTTGTGAAAAAAGGAGTAAGGTGATGGCATCACCCTTGGAGCTGAAATTATAGAGGGTTATAAACCTCCATGTGGATGCTGGGATCTCATGTGAACCAACTGAATTCCTTTATTGAAGAGCTGGTAAGTGCCACGTTGGATGGCCTCAGTTGTGGTGCTGGAGATTGTCCAGGGCAGTGTTCTTTCGTGGGCTTCCCATCTAGTCCATCCATCCTCACAGTATGACAAAGGCCCAGAGTCCTCATTAGTGTGCCAACTAAGGCTCTTAGACTTGGTGGCCCTTCTTTTGTCTTACTATCTAACAGTTCCCTCAGTACTCTCTGCTGCTTAGTTTAACCCTGTCCTCTCTACGTGGAGGGCATCATGCTTACTGACTCCAGTCCTCTTATCACAGGGCTCCCAGTGGAGAGAAACCATCTAGAGCACAGCCTTTAGGGCTCCTTGCTGGAGGGCTTTCGGGTGGTTTACCTGTCTAAAAAGTCTAATTTTTACAAGCTGGTTTTGCTGGGCATGGGTTCTTTGTGGGCAGTTGTCGTTTCTCCAACTGGCTCACTGATGCTGTTATCTCACTGAGGCTCGGAGGGCAACTGTCTTTTTCTCTGCTGCAGCTATGTTAAAGTCTTGCTTATGCTTCCTTAGTCTGTAATTTAGTGTCTTTGATTATTCTGAAGAGTTATCCTTAAATACCGCTTTCTCCTGCTCTTTTGTTTTTGTCTTTTAAGACAGGGTTTCTCTGTGTAGTCATGGAATTCACTCTATAGACCAGGCCAGCCTTGAACTCAGAGATCTGCCTGCTTTTGTCTCTGCCTCCAGAGTGCTGGGATGAAAGGTGTGTGCTTTATTAAAGGTTTCTCCTGCTTTATTGTATGTCTTTCTACTCTTGCTGCTGCCCTTGTATCTCTCCCTTTTTCTTCATTTTTTGAGGGCTTCAGAATAAATTAAAATTTTTATTGAAAATATGTAAAAATTGTGACACAAGCTATGTCTTTTCTTATTTGTTTGTTTAGTTTTAAGACAAGATTTCTACACAGCCCTGGCTGTCCTGAAGCTCATTATGTAGATTTATTTGTATGCTTCTTCCTGCTCAGTGCTGGGATTGAAGGCATCTGCCACCATGCCTGATTCATCCTATTTCTTAAACCAATAATTTTTTTTAATTGAGTATGCAGAAGAAGGGGAATTGGAGGAGAAAAGGAGAGATGTTTATTGTCCTTGGGTTGTGATAGTAACCAGGATACTTTCTCCAGAGCTCCTCACATAATATTGGTGAGGCAAGTATGCTGATTACGCCTTTTGCCATGGGTGGAATTAGGATTTCTTTTTCTTCTTCATACCATGATCACTAGAAATGTTTCCTGGAGGAGATAGTGTAAATGGATGGTGATCGTGTTGTGTCTTGGGCTGTCCTTGTGTTTATCTATCAGCAGTTGTGCTTTGGAGGGAATAAGGAATGTCTACTCTGAATCAGAGTAGACAGACTCAGGAACACAGCCAGCTCGCTCTAGATGCCATGTGCCACCATGGAACAGGGCATGTGAATTTGTATAGTCTCAGAACAACAGTGGACCATCAGTACATTTCCTGGCTATGTTGGTGGCAGTCCATAGCCAAGGTGGGCAATGTCTTCTGTAAGTTCTGGATGTCATAGCATCCTTGGCTTTAGGCTTGGAGGTTAGAGATCAGCAAAGCCTACTGATACATCCTGAGAGTACATCTGTTGTCAGATATGCCAAGTCAGATACAAAAGTTAAGAAAGATGGCCACTATGGGCCTTCCTCCACCATCTCACCATCTAGCCAGCCAGGGTTAGCAGTCTGCATGAGCTTTAGAGAGGATCTGTGGGTGCAACTTCTTCAGAAAACAGTGGTACATGGTACTTATGCCCTGCCTGCTAAGTAACATCTGCCCTCTGGGTGGACTAGGCCAAAGGGGCTGACAGGAGTTAGGCTCCCTCTTCCCTTTCTCTGCCTCTGATACAGTGTCTGTGTCCCTCCCATCCTCTTCCAGTTTCCAGTTGTTGGGAATACCGTCTGTAAATTGACTCAGTGCTCTTTTTTGGGGGGTGGAATGCTGTGGGCTCCAGCTGGTACGTGCAGATGAGCAAAATGGGTTCATGAAAAAGTGGCATCATAGTTGAATGCAGGCGGTACCTACACAACACTTAAAAACTAATCTTCCTGTGGTTTGTGTAGCTTTTTTATCTTCAAAGGTGTGTGGCTGGAGAAGTCTTTGAACAGTTCCTTTCTGAGTACAACTTCTGAAAGGTGTGGCATTGCCGTGATTTTGTGTAATTTCCTAGCATTTTTGTGGAGGTGGGCTTTGAATATATATATATTTGGGAGTGGGCAGGAGAGATTCATGGTAGGTAGATGGGATTCATGGTAGTCACTTGTGGTGGCTTGAGGACTCAGGCTGGTGTCTGACCCATGGACATTGTTATTTGTAAATAACATCCCCCTTGCCATCAAGCCAGCCTACTGTGCTGTACAACTTTTGTTGTCACACAGGTTCCTTCCTGGGATGCTCACCCCTCCAGCCTGTCTGTGTCCCTTCTGCACAGCCCTCTGTCCACTGTGTTGGAGGAAGTCCTTTCTGTGATTGTAAGTCCTGTGAGAACAGAGTGCCTCAGTGCTGGGGACCAGGCCAGAGGCATGGTCACCCAGCTGCTACCGCTCAGGAAGACAGAGGACACCCCACCCAACCCCCAAGCAGAAAGCTGCTGGTTTCACACAGCCTCCAGAGCAGATTGGATTCCATTTTTCAGATGAACATTGTCTCACATCTCAGAAATATTTTGCCTGATGTGATCAGACCAGCAGAAGGTATAGTCTTGTGAGGAATCAAAATCACAGATTTCAGAGACCTTGCCTGGTCATGTGCTGTGGCATTATCGCTCTCTTGCTGTTTCTAATTTTCTGCTCAGTGACTGTCACCTCTGAGGCAGGACTGCAGTTCCTAGAGGCATCTGCTTTGTCAGACTTTTCTGTGGGGAAGGGCCTCTGAAACTGCTGCGTGTGCACAGGAAAAGCATCCACTCCTCTGTGGACCTAGGACCACAGAGGCCCTTTGTGTGACAGGAAGTCCTGCTTCTAGGGGGCCATCTCAAAGTGCAGGGCTGAAAGGAGCTGGAGGGGCTGACCTGGGACGCTTTGATTCATGTGTTGTTAACAATGCCCTGTGTCTATGCTTGGGAACTCCAATCAGACAGAACCCTCTTCCTCACCCTCTGGGTGAATGCCCCCATTTTCTGTCCTTCTGAACAAAGGACAACTTCCTGACCTGTTGTATGTTTTTTTCCAACTTTGGCCAGAAGAGTCCTCCTTCTGACTCATCTGGATTTGTGTGACTTTTCTGGAGTTGAAGTGCAGCTCTTGGGTGGAAGCTGAACAGGCAGCACTGCTGACTGGGAGTCTCCAGGGCAGATTTGATGAGACTTGACAGTGGGCTGTGGCAGTGCCTCTCAGAGGCTACAGCAGAGGGGATGGAGCCACAGGTAACGGACAGAGAATAGCTGAAACAGCAGGACCCCGCTTGCCATCCCAGATCTCTGTTGCTTTGTGACATGCCTCTGTATCTGGAGCCATCTGTCACTTGTTCAAGACTGTTGATTCTGATGTTGATACCCTAAAGTGAGAGGCAAGAAGCTAAGGCAGAGCCGAGCTGATGTATCCTTGTGTGCTCTCTAGCTCTGACCCTCAGCAGATACATATACATGAACACAGGTATGTTGCATGGTAAAAGGATTCCTTTTTTTTTTTTTTTTTTTTTTTTTTTTTTTTTTTTTTAATAAAAACCACCCCCCAACTCCCAAGTTAGAGTTTCTCTGTGTAACAACTCTGACTGTCCTGGAACCTGCTTTGTAGACGAGACTGGCCTCAAACTCACAGACATCCAGAGTGCTGGGATTAAAGGTATATGCCACCATGCCTAACTAAAAGGATTCTTTTCTAATAAAAAGATTTATTTTTATTTATGTGCATACTAAGTATGTCATGCATGCCAGCACTCCTACAGGCCAGCTGGACTTAAAGGCAGTTGTGAGATACTCAATTATGGACCCAACTGAGGCCCTTTAGGAGAGCAGCAAGTGCTCTTAACCACTGAGCCACCTATCAAGCTCTGCCAAAAAATATATTTTTAAAGATTATTTTATGTGCGCAAGTGTATGTGCACCATGTATGCTTGGAGCACACACTCAGAAGAGTGTGTTAGGCCCTCTGGAACTGAAATCTCTGTGATGATAAGCTACCCAAGAACTGAACCTGGGTCCTTTGCAAGGGCAACAAGTGCTCTTAACCTCTGAGCCCCCTCTAGCCTGCTGGTAAAGGAATTCTGATACTGTTGGAATAGCACTTTGTCACTTGGTAACCCATTTTGTACCTTGTCACATAACTGTGTGCATGTGGTAGTAAGCCAATAAGCAGTTCTTTAGACCTAAAGCAAGTCTTTGTTGAATGTGACTACCTCAGTTGCTTATATTTGGGGTAGAACACCCCTGTCAGTCAAATATATTCCACTGAAGCTAAGAAAATATGGTATTGAGAGTTTGGCTAGCCCAGGACTACTGAGAAGGAAGGTAATGTAAAAAGTTGGTGGCAGGTTTAAGACCACAGTGTTGAGTACTTGAAGAGGGTCTGTCTGATGAAAAAAATTTCACATCACAACCTTTAGAATTTATGGTGACTCTTCCTCATGAATGTGAACATTAATTTAAAAGATAAAAACCTGGTTTCTTCTCTGACAGAAGCAGGCTCTGTGACTATCTCCCCACAGCCCTTGTCACTCACTGAATGGACTTGGTTGTGTATTGATTCAGATATGTAGTTACTTGGGCATGTAAGTGTGTCCCTCATGCCAAGCCCTGGGAACAAGGATGAGGATGCACAGCCCTTGCCCCAAATATCGGATGTCAGTGCTGTTCCGTGTATATATCCAGTTTGAAATCCATTTCTGCCTGTTCATTATGGTGGCTATGTGTCTGTCCTGTCAATTCACCATTGTTTCTTAGCTTTGGAGCATTTGACTTGTCTCCAGTTTTTGTTGTTATAAATATTACTGGGATGAACATTTTGTTCAAGCTATTTTTTCCTTTGCGTTTATTTGCTTGGGACGTATTCCCCAGAGTGGGACTAGAGTCAGAGGTTGCTGACTATTATCAGCCTCGGTCTGTATTTCTAGATTGTTTTCCATAAAGCCTTTTGACAACATAAGAGCATACTCCTGTTTCCCAGAGCTTCATCCCAACAGGTTATTGACCTGTTTTACAGTGTTTTACACTGCTCCTTCCTCCCATAATTCACTGTGTTCCATCTGTCTATGTTATGCCTCACTAGTGAGCAAGGCGAGTTTTCAGGGACCGAGCATGACAAAGATGTTGGCTTTTCTTACCACCCCCACTTGCCCAGTGTTCTATGTGGTAATTGGGTGTGTGTAGTCCTGTACACAGTGATAACCCCAGGGCCAGGCTGATCTGAGATACTCTGTTCCCTACAGCTACCCATTGAAGCCTCCTCAGTGGGGACGTAGCAGAAAGGACAGTTAGGACGTCACCTCAGCTTTCTACTCATGTGGCTGGGACAGCTCATGTTAAAGGAAACATGCAAGTTGTGCTCTTGGCTTAGCAGGTATCCATGAGTGCTTCTGCCTCTGCTCCAGCTCTTCAACACTGCTGGTGCTAGTGTAAAATGGTGCAGTTGTTTGTCAAAAGAGCTATGGGGAGGTATTTCTCACTATGACCCAGCAGTTCCTAGGTCTGCGCTAGAGAAATGAAGGTGTGTACAGGGCTAAGCAGAGACCTGTGCACACGTGTGCAGTGCAGGACTAACTTGGTGGTCATAAACACATTGGAGTATGTTCATACACCCGAATGCATTAAGAAGGAGTGAAATGCTGATGGGCCACAAGGCTTCTGAACTTCAGAGGAAGCAAGAGCACATGCTGTATGGTTCCTTTAATATGAACTGTAAAGGAGACCAACCTGAAACAAGAGCTAGTTGAGTGATGGTTAGGGTGGAGATGGAGGTGGCTGCTCAGGGCTGTGGGATGTGTTTTGTGTAATGGAAATGTTGTAAAAAATTGACTGGTGATGCTGGCACAACTTGGTGAACTTGATAGAAATCCCTTTGTCCGCTTTAAATGGGTAGAGTATGTGAATGTACATAAACTGTATCTTAGAAACATTGTTCTATTCTCAATGGTTAGGCCTTTTTGCTACTGCCAGCCCTCTGCTAAATAATTCCCTTCCTTGGTGCTCCACCCATGGGTTCTGGAGATTGAAGCTAGGGCCTTAGCTAGGCAGTCATTGTACTGGTGACTTTGTCTCTGCTTAGACAGATGTGTTTGGGACCTTTTCATCTATGTACATAGAACTCCAGTCCATGCTTCCCAGTTGTCCCTTACTCACACATCCTGGCTGACTGGAGAGTGCTAGCACTAGGTAATAAAGCCCACTCGCAAGCATTGCCGTGTGTAAGTCAAACCACCTTCTTAAAAATTGCCATTGTTCCAGTGCTAAGTACCTTCCTGTAGCAATCTCTCAAGGGTCTGGTAAGATGCTCAGTCACTTAGGCAGTCTCTAAGAAGGCAGGCACTCAGGAGACATTACTGAGGGATAGGACGAATGGTGAGTCCTCCCTCCAAAAGCCAGTAATAGTGACCTTCCATTTATTTATTTACTTATTTATTTATATTTTTAATTTTAATTTTTTTGGTTTTTCGAGGCAGGGTTTCTCTGTGTAGCCCTGGCTGTCCTGGAACTCACTCTGTAGACCAGGCTGGCCTCGAACTCGGAAATCCGCCTGCCTCTGCCTCCTAAGTGCTGAGATTAAAGGCGTGCGCCATCACCACCCGGCTGACCTTCTATTTATATGGAGAGAGCCAAGCAGGACAGGGCATATTTCTTCCTCATGTAGGAAGAAAGAGGTTAGTTGGAAAGTGGCTTAGAGTAGGTTAGGCATATTGTCAAAGCCCCGGTGAAGCCCTCAGGTCCAGGTTTCGTGATTCTAGTCCCTCTCAACCTTGAGAGCAAAAGTAGTTGGGTATTTCTCATGAAAGCACCATCTAGGGTGCATTACTCACTTCCTCATGGGGCAGCTCTTCAAGAACTGTGGGCATCTGTGGACGTAGTCTACTTACCCAGCCCTAACTGAATCTCCTCTTCCCATTTTTCTTTGCAATCTTTAGGTTCCTTCTGTGTGTTTTCTTATGTTACTGTTGGCATTCTTGTGTGAATATCAGATTTTAAAATGTGTTATGTTTGTTCTTTTATAAGCATTTTAACCCTGTAGAGTATCAGCTGGTATTCAGGTGTAGGAAATCTTTGGCTGAGTGTCCATGTTACCTTTCTAGGGCACTTGCCAGCCAGATATATAAAAAGCATTGTCATGAGATCAGTCTTAGACGCAATCCCGACCTTCTTCCCATTACATAAGAAAAATGCCTTTTGCAGGGACTACGTATTGTGAGCCTCAGACCTTCACTGTTAACAGCCTGTGGGTAGGCTGGTGGCTGACAGCTGACCTGAGACCTTCTGATCTTGAACGTCCTCCTACCTCTGTGACCTGAGACAGACATGACCTAGGGCAGGGCAGCTGAAGATGACCAGACACCTGTTCCTTAGCTTGTTGTCTTTGTGCTATTAGGATACAAAAGACACCAGGGGCAAAACAAGTTACTGCATGAATCCACAACTTCTTTTTTTAAAATTGCTATCTCACAACTTATCACCTCCTGGGACTTCTGTCTCCCTCCTTGTTCCATTTCCTGCATGCCTGGTGGTTTGGGTCCTGCACAGATAAGCAGGGCAAAGCCAGTTTTTCTTCATAGGATTCCAGGAACTGAATGAAGACAGGCTGCAGGATAAGCTGGGCAGGTGCAGCCCAGAGGTGATGCCAACTGTGGCAGGCAGTTAGGAGGAGGTAGCTGAGCCTGAAGGACCTGGCAGAGCAGGGCCATTAGTGTTTGTGCACTCTCTACTTGGTGTGAGCCTTGGCACATAGCACAGTCTGGCAGAAGGAGCTTCACTGAGGTCCTCTGAAGCCTGCTGGGCAGAGAGCAGCAGCTGTCCTGTGATGCCTTCCTTTCCTGCAAGAGTCAGGAAAAGGAAGGTCATGTCTTTGATTGGCTGTGATTCCAAAGGTGTGAGGCTTTAGCAAGTACTTTGTTCTTCAGGCTTTCCTTTTGGGCTTCAGAACCATCTTCATTTTCACTGTCAACCCTGATATTCTCTGATCATGTTTGCTGCTTTCTGACAGGAAACAGTAGAAAGTAGTCTTCACAGAGCTATCTCAAGTAATTATTTGGCTGGTGTCAAAACCACAATTCTGTTCAGTTTAAATGCCATCGGTTCTTAGTGTTGATATGAGACAAGCATTTAGCAAAATGAGGTTATTTTCTACATGTGTATGGGTTGAGGTAGGTGAACTGAGGAGTCTGCAGGGTAGGTGTGGCTTTGTTTTGAAGGTGTTGGGAAGATTGAAGAAGTCTAGGACTGCCTGAGCCAGCCCCATGCCTATCTGACTGGTCTCTAAGGGGTGCTGGACTCTCCTGTGGCTTGGTTCTGTGGGTTGAGTGGGGTATCTTGCCTTGGGATGGGCTCTTCATGTTGGCATGGCTCCCACCTTCACTAGGATGATAGAGGAGGGATTGACCCTCACACTAGGCCTTGCAGGGTGAGTCAGAGTTGACCAGAAAGAGTAGTGTGGGACAGCAGTGTGTCACATTGGTGGTTGGTTGTTCACAGAGGCTGAGGCCACCAAGGGTTTTCTGTCATTGAGAGCAGTTAGCATGAAGGTGAAGGATGTGTGCATAACCAAGAAGAGGTCATCCTGGCAGTGAGCATGTGAGTGTCTTCAAGGTCTCACTTTCTGTTGAGACTGGGCTGTCTGTCTGTCAGATGCACTGCTGTGGGTGTCAGTGTCACACACTCAGCCCTGGTTCTGTTTTAGAATTTCTTCTTTGTTGAAATACCTTGCATGAATGTTCGTCTCTGTACTCCTAACTCTAAACATTGTCAGATCTTACTCATTTAGTAAAATTAGACCTCAGGGCTTCTCTTTACCCTGCCTTGTTTCTCGGCTGGGGAAAAAGCCTGGGAGACAAATCTGTTAAGGAATGTTGTCCTCTCAGCGGTGAGGACAGTGTGAGTCACTGCAGCTCTTTGCTGGTATTTTGGTGCCAGTTTATTTTTGAACAGATCTGTGCAAGCAGAGTTTCCTCGTGGTTCTGTTACTAAGGCTCCATAATATTTCCGTAGGTCTGTGTGCTCATGCTTGCGTATGCTTCCGACCACTCTGTGGGGGCTGAGTCTCCTGGTCCGAGTCGGCAGCAGTGTTTCTTCAGCTGCAACAGCAATTTTCTCTAAGTGGGAAGAGTCTGTTGTTGCAACACTTAAAAATGTTGGGAAGGAACTGGTCTGGGAAAGATGCTGCAGTGGCTCAGGGATGTCAGGCCTCCAATCCCTCCTCCGTCTGAGCCCTTCCTCCAGCTCTCCTGGTTGAGGGCACAGGCAGGCAGCTTGGCTTGGGAGATGCTGGTGCTGTGTGCCTAGTAGGCCTTTGGTTCTTGAGAACCATTTTTTCCTCTTGCATTTTGTTTAGAAACAACCTCATATTGTAGTCCAGGCTGACCTGGAATTGTTACATAGCTGAGGCTAGACTGGAGCTTGTAAGAACTTGTAGAAATCCTTCCCAGCCTCTTGAGTGTTGGATTACTGGTATGAGCCGCCATGCCTGCTTTGGTTATTTATTTATTTTTTTTTTTAGATTTATTTATTATTATAAATAGGTACATTGTAGCTGTCTTCAGATGCACCAGAAGAGGGCATCAGATTTCATTATGGGTGGTTGTGAGCCACCATGTGGTTGCTGGGATTTGAACTCACCACCTTTGGAAGAGCAGTCTGTGCTCTTACCCGCTGAGCCATTTCTCCAGCCCTTGATTATTCTTATTAGCAAGTATCTCTGGAGTTAATCAAGGTCTTAGAGAGCCTGTGTGTTGATCCTGGTATTCTGACCACATTTACTTTGCTCTCTGCTCCGTGCATTTGGAATTATTCTGTAAGGTTCTTTTCTGTGCTCCAGCTCTTAAAGAAAGTGTATTTCCTAGATGATTGTCCAGGGTTTAAATATAGTCCCAGAGGACTGTGCATGGAAAGAGACAGCTCACACCCATCTTAAAGTCTTGTACTATTTAGAGGTCATTGGTTCAGGGGTAGCACATGGTGTCATCTCACACTAGGATCTGAGAATATGCTTGGTTCTTAGGGAAGCTATGCTGGCTACATGTTTTCAGGTTCTGCTGTACATGTGCATGATAACGTGGAAGACTGAAAGTACATAGTTAATTGACAGATCTTCACAGGCATGATTCCTCTTGATGCACAGGCAACCCTCTTTAAAGAACAAACGCAGCATAACAAAGCGGCCTTCTGTGTGTCAGGTACTCTGGCTGTGGGAAGCTCTGTAAGTTAGTGGATGGACAACAGACCATTACAGAAGACTTGCCCCTCCCCTATTCAGGACATTTTTGGTTAGTAATCTAAGTAAATAGTCTTTTTCCTTTCCTGTGTACTATAAGACATGCTAGTGTGTGGCCTTCATGAATGAAATTGAGAGAATCAGTGCACAGAGACCTGTTGATGTCACACACAGCTCGTTCCCTGGCAGATACACCCGCTCCCTTCAAACCCTCCTTCCCTGTCTGGGTCAAACTCAGCAATTGCGCCTACTCCTGCCTCACCTGGGAGAATGCAGCCTGCTTTTGAGACTCAGTTCTGCCACTTGTTGGGTAACTTGACCATGATACACAGCACCCTCTTTCTTCATCTTTCAAAGCTATGGAGCTGTTCGGGAGTGGGTAAGCCCCAGCACCGGGCTCCTGCTCAGTGACTATTACCTGCTGCTGTTTTTGTTAGTCAGCACCGGGCTCCTGCTCAGTGACTATTACCTGCTGCTGTTTTTGTTAGTCAGCACCGGGCTCCTGCTCAGTGACTATTACCTGCTGCTGGTTTGTTAGTCAGCAGAGGCAGGAACTGTAGCCCACACAGCCGGGAGGGCTCGCCCCACCAGCTTCACTCTGCCTTTTGCTCAGGGTGTAAAATGCATGTGTTAGTTTTAGTACTGGCCTTTTGATTTTTAGCATTAGTCCACTTAGGACTTAGTACAAGGCTGGGATCCCATGTCAGCAGCAGCATGAGCAATCCCAGTGATATGAATAGGCTTGGGAAGCACAGACTGTATCTTGATTTACAGCAAGACCCTGGAAAAGAGGCAGGTTAGCCACTGGGGTCCTGGTGAGGATGCACACACAGGGCAGTTGATGCTCAGATCCGATGAAGTGGAAGTAACTTGCAGCTCACTATAAATATACACTCTGGCCTCAGGTCTATGGAAGTTTCCTCATGATCCCTTCCTACTGAGCCACCACATCTGAATAATTAATTCCATTCTCAAATGATGTTTGTGAACCCCTAAAAAGATAAGGGACTTGACTAAAGTCCCACAGATGCATTGAGGGCAAGTTTTTAATGAATCTTCAAAATTTGACCCTGAGACTACTTTGTAAAAACTGACTTTTGGCTGGAGAGATGGCTCAGGCATCAAGAGCACTCCTTGTTCTTCTAGAGGACCCAGGGCTGGTTCAGCACCCATGGTCACCAGCTATACCTTCAGCTTTTGGGCATCTGATCTCCTCTTCTGTCCTCTGAGGACACTAGCATACATATAGCGCACATTCACACAGGTGCATAATTAAAATCTGAAAATAATTGTGTACTTTTGACTCATGAAAAATCATGATGCTTTTGGTTTTGTTGGGTATTTACAGCTTTAAAGTTTTTTTGTTTTTATGTATATGGGTGGTTTGCTTGAACGTATACCTGGACACCATGTATGTATAGTGCACAGGGAGGCTAGAAAAAGGCATTGGGACCCCCTGGAACTGGAGTTACAGACGGTTGTGAGTTGCCATGTTGTTGCTGAGATTTGAATCCAGGTCCTCTGAAAGAGTAGCCAGTGCTCTTAACCATTGAACCACCTCTCTGACCCCCAGAAATTATGACTGGCATAGATTTACTGGTTTTGTTTGTTTGAAGATATATGAAAGTCTAAGTATACTTTTCTTTTAAAATTGGTGTTTTGTTAATCCCAGCACTTGGGAGGCAGAGGCAGGAGGATTTCTGAGTTCGAGGCAAGCCTGGTCTATAGAGTGAGCTCCAGGACAGCCAGGGCTACACAGAGAAACCCTGTCTCGAAAAAACAAAACAAAAAAAAGGTGTTTTGGCTGTGTATGGTAGTGCACACCTATAACCCCAGCACTTGACGTGCTAAGGCAGGAGGATGTTTAGGTTGAGGCTAGCAGGGTTATATAAGTGCATTCCAGACTAGCCTGAGGTACATAGTGAGACTTTGTGTCACAAAACAAATGTAAACTTGACATTTAAGACAAGGAAGTGATCACTTTGAGCACACTGAATAACTCCCATTGACCTACTCAAATATGCTTGGTCGTTTGTCGACACATTACCAAGTTGAGAAGACTTACAACCCTTAAAGGGTTGTAAGTACTCTTGCAGCTTTGTTCTAGAGATGGTTCATACGTGAAATTTTGTGTCATTTACCTTAAAGTTTCTTAAACAAAACAAAATTAACCTAATTACTGTATAATATGAACAGCAAAATGAGACATTTACAAAAATGTTTTGAAAGTTTGCTTACATACATGTACATGTACCACATGTGTGCAGGTGCCCACAGAGGCCAAAAAAGGCATTGGATTCCCTGAATTAGGGGTTAGAGACAGTTATGAGTCACCATGGGTACTGAACCTGGGTCCCTTACAAGAGGAGCCAACGCTCTTGGCAAATGCGGTCATCACTCCAGCTCCTAACCCATGGGCACTCTCAGGAGGCTTGCCTGTCTGCTCTTGCTTTTGTACGCGTTACTCCATTTCCTTTTCTGTCCATTCTTATTCATCTGTGATAGCACAGGTTATCACCTGCTCTGGTATCCTCAGCCTATTGAATAACACAAACAGTAAATCAATCACAGGGCTGTAAACAGGCAGGGAAGTGCTCCACGGCTGCAAGAAACGACATTTTAGGTGCTCTTTCTCCTGCTCTAACCTGCCCTTTACATGCAAGTGGAGGATGGTACTTGGGAGCTTGCCCTTTAAACTGGGTCTGAGAGATTTGCCACAAATCTGGAATGCTGAAGCCAGAGCACCTGGTGAAGTAACGGGACAGAAATGGGAAGCTGCACAAGCGGGGACCACCCCAGTCTTGGTGCTGACTGTTTTCTGAAGGGTGAGGACGTGGTGGAGTCAAGCCAGGACCACAGTGTGATGCTGTTTGAGAACATGCTGATCTGTACAGTGGAGGAAAGCAGACTTAGGTGGCTAGATGGTTGGGATTCAGCTGTAGATGGTTCGAAGGGCCAAGTACCAAGAATGGAGGGCCCAAGTGGGTATGACTGTTCCATGCTAACTAACCAAGGAATGTCGTTTAGAGCTAGAGCTGTCGAGGGCCTAGCAGCATGAACATGTGGAAGCCGGTCCCTGAGTGAGTTACATGTGGGGTACCTTCACTGGGTTACTTTAGGAAGGGATGATTTTCCTCACCCTGTTTGATGCTCTCTCCCTTACCCTCCTGTGGAAAGAAGGGCCCTGAATGTTGAGTGAAACACCCGCTCCTTTTTTAAATTGATTTCTGTTTGGTTGGTTGGTTTTTTTTGTTGTTGTTGTTCTTGCTTTTTGAGACAGGGTTTCTCTGTGTAGCCTTGGCTGTCCTGGAACTCTGTAGACACTAGGCTGGCCTCAAATTCATAGAGATTTGCCTGCCTGTGCCCCCCGAGTACTGGGATTAAAGGCATGTGCCACCACCACCTGGCTTTAATTGGGGTTTTTAATGTGTGTTTATTTTCAGGAAAATGGTTCTGGGCCCTCACGGAGCTCCTAAAGTTGCTTGCTTCTTACCAGCCCACTCTGTAGTTTGATGGGCTAGCCTGTGTCCTACATGGTTTGACATCCTTCTCTAGCCAACTTAGTTTTCAGGCAGGAGTTTCCAAGGCAACTCCATCTTCAGGGAGATGCTTCTTGAAAGAAAACCATTAAAAATTATACTTCTTCTCTAAACCTCATTGTTTAGACTGGCAAGTGCTCTGGGCAGGTGGGGGACCAAGAGTTGGGTCTCAGGCAGCTCCGCTTAAGAAGCAGCCTTTAGAATCCAGCATCTTTTGATGGTCAGTTTCCCCGCTCATTGTTGAGTGCTCCACACAGCGTTCCAAACAGAGAAGTCACTTTATTTACTGATCTCTATCACTTCCTTTAAGGAATGTTCTCTTTTCCAGATGAAGTCCCTGGAAGCAAATAGGTTGTGACAGGTAGCTGAGTTGAAACACGTGTTTCTTCTTAACCTATGGTGTGCGGCCATGTGTTAGCTCAGGCTTAGCAGTCAGCATGTGCTCAAGAGATGCAGGACACCTGTCCTTCATAAGGGACTGACTGGACACACACTGAAGCTGGCTGCAGAGATGCAGGACACCTGTCCTTCATAAGGGACTGACTGGACACACACTGAAGCTGGCAGCAGAGGGCCTCAGCTGGCTCTAGGGTTCCTGTGTGGTTGGAGTAAGCAGCACCTGAGCGTTTTGTTTTTGTTGTTGAGCCACTAAACTCACTTGTACAGTAGTGCTGGGTTCTCTTTCAGTCTTTAAAAGGACTTGAAGAAAAGAACATACAATAAAATGGAAAGGGAATAGTTGTATAAAGTTGATAAAGTAATTCTAGCCATTGAGATTAAAACCTCTTCAAATAGTTTCCTTCTGTGGATCTCATCTCTTTGAGTCAAAGTCACTCAAACTCTTGAGTTCTGCTTACCCTAAAACATCTGACAAGTTTTAGCAGAGTGAATGGTACCCAAAAAAATGTGGATGCTAGAGTCAGGCAGTGAACAAAAGAGGATGGCACTAATACAGACCCAGGCCCTCACAGAGTTCCCATTTGTGGTGTGGTACTACAGGCCTTTGATCCCAACACTCAGGAAGAAGAGCTAGATGGATCTTGGTGAGTTGGAGGCTAGCCTAATCTACATAGTGAGTTTCAGGAGAGCTAGAGCTATGTAGAGAGACCCTGTTGATAGACAGACAGACAGACAGTCAGACAGACAAAATAAAAAAAGGTGTTAGACATTGAAAGTGGTTTTGAGTGGGAGTTTGAAGCTAGGGTGCTGCCTTCTCACCCAGGTCTGTCGTGCAGGAAGGACATTGCAGACAGGAGGAGTGACCTGGCTGTACCTGGTTGTGCCAGTGGAGTACCTACTTGGTTGGAGCTGAGTGCTCTGGAGAATGGGGGTGGGGTGGAGGGCGAGGCTTGGGGAAGTGACAGTTTGGTGGGAAGTGAGCAGAGTTGTAGTTGTGAAGGCCATGGAGGGGCATGCATGGTCACTGGGTTGACCTAGACTTTGAGAAGGTCACAGTGTTGAGATAGATGTGCTGGGAGGACTGCTCAGAGACATGACAGCAGACATGTAGGGTAGAAGTGACAGTGGCAGTGATGACACCAGAGAGCAATGGGGGAGAGGAGCTGGTGATCTCTCTGGGCGTGCAGAGGGGGGTGGGCAATCTAGCAGGGCATGGGAAAATCTCTCTTGAAGCTGTGAGGGTGTCCTGGGATGCGGTCATGTGGGACCACCCTTCATTCCAGCATGGTGTCATTCATGAAACAAAATGTTTTTCCCTGTTTTAAATTTCTTTCAAAAGCATTCTGTGCGATTAGATGACATCTCAAATAGCTCAGGAGGCTGATAACAGTAGACTGTCCTCATGCCAGGGACACATGTGTCTGAGTGAGGACTGCAGCAGTGAGCTTTGAGAGGTCACAGTTGCTGCCGCCCAGCGGGGCACATATGTTGCTGCACCACAGCTGCCTGTGTTCCCATCTCTGCACAGCCCTCGTGCTGGCTGCCTGTGCCCTGTGCTTCAAGTGTATTTCCTCTTCTCCTTTTAAATATCTTCTGTGTACCCATGGGACCAAAGCAATCTGGAAAGGCCCTTTGTGTGCCACTGCTGCCCTCTGTGGCTAGTGCTTGGCAAGGGCTTAAAAGGAGAGCTTCCTGCTCTTCTTTCAGGGGAGACAGGCAGGCACAGTTCTTGGACCACCTTGCTCTCTGCAGTAGCCTGTAGGCCTCAAGAAGGGCCTCTTGGTTTTCCCTCTGGAATGAACTAAAGGGATTAAAAGGAAGCTAGAAGTTTTATGTAACACATCCTTTGTTTACCTGATACCTGTTATCAGGCCAGAAATGGTAGGAGGAAGTTATGCCAGCCTCCAGCTGGGGCCAAGGGCAGCCGTGACCTCCTCTGTTAACCTCTAAGCTTCTGCATGCTGGCAGGAGACTGGCTCTGGGACACGTGTGACATTGTACAGCAGCAAAGTCACTGGAAGTAGGGACCTAGGCACTCTTGCCCCATTCTTGTTGCTGGATTCCTAAGGAGTGCTTAGTAAGTGTCTTAGGAGGGCTTACTGTGTGCTACCTTAGGGTCTCACTGTGGCTCAGGTGGCCTGGAGCATGTTCTGCAACCTAGGCTGCTTTGAACCCAGCAGTCCTTTTGCCTCGAGCTTCCTAAGTGCTGGGATTTTGGGCATTGGCCACCAGTGTAGCTTTTTTAATTGGAGTTTTCGTGCTGGTAGGTTGCATGTTTGTTGCACTGTCAACTGGACTGGATTTAGAATCACCTAGGAGGCATACATACATCTAGTCATGCTGGGAGGGCGTATCCAGGTTTACCTCAGAAGGGAAGGTCTACTCTAAATGTGGGCAGCATAGTCCAGTGGGTGGGGATCCTAGGCTGAATAAAAAAGGAGAAAGTTAGTTGAGTCCCATCTCTCTGCTCTCCAGGCTGTGAATGCAGTGTGACCAGCTGGGGTATCTCCCTTACTATAATGGATTGTGTCATCAAACCATGAGCTCAGACAAACCCTTCATACCTCAAGCTGGCTTTGTCAGTGCCGTATGCTGTCCTTGTCCCTTATGTAACTAGGATGTTAAGGCCTCTGGGAAGAGTTAGGCTGAAGCACTGTCCGTTGTCTCACTCATGATGGACAGCTCACTGAGTGCCTGCAGAAGCTCTCATCTAAGAGGTCCATAAGGGAGGAGCCCTTAGTTGGGAGTCCTTGTGCACCCACCAAGTCACTCACTCACCTGCCTAAACTTGTATTGAAACTCAGTGTGGAGTATGTCCTCATCCTCCCGGCTGATGGGATGGGGATCCCTGGGATTTCATCACTTAGCTAGCTTCATCTTTGATACTGAGTTTCTGGAGTACACTTCTCCCTCAGCAGCAGCAATGGGGAGTTCTCAGAACTCAGTACACTTCTTAAGCTCTAGGAAGAAGTCACCAGTTACTCTCTAAGTACCAGAGTGTGAACTGCACAAACCATATGCTAGACCTAGCCGGTTTTGTAGAAAGAGCGGCGTTAGCTTTTTGTGCTTTTCTGGAGTTCTTTAGTAACTTATCCCCAGTGCACCCTTGAACCTAGACCTCCAGTCTACCACTCAGCCACACCTTAAAGACCACCTGAGCCCCTTAATACCACGGGAGGTCGTGTATTACATCCTGCGCCACAGAGGAGGGCTGTGAATCATGAGCACATGCTTGGCCATCACTGTCAGTAGGGAAGCCGCAGAGCCGCAGCTTCTGCTTCTGAAGGAGTGGCCTCCAGGCCTGCAGCAAGCTGAGTCCAAGGAGGGTGGGCGGACATGCAGCAGGCACTGGGGCATAACTGTGTTAGGGTTTTGTTTTTCTGTTTCTCCTCACCCTCCCGCCACTGTGACAAATATCTGAGAAAACAGTGTAATGGGAGTAAAGGTTTGTGCTGGCTCATGGTTTCCCACGGCCATAGCTCACAGCAGAAGGGTGTGGGCAAGCAAAGCTGCTCATCTCCATAGGGTCAGCAAAGCAGAGGGGGAGAGAAAGGGCCAGGGTATGTTCCCAGTGACCTCCTTCCTCCAAGTGATGTCATTATGTTCTTAATCTTAGAGCAAAAGCAGTTTTGGGGATTAATGTGTTGATCATCAGAGTCCTCTCAGTGATTGGAACACCAGCTGGTATCAAACCTTCAACACAGTCTCTGTAGGATACGGTACTATATCCAACCACAGCAGGTGCTGGGACAATGGTTTGAATCCTGGATGCTCAGCTGCCTGCCTATAAAGTGACAATAGGAGCATATGTGTGTAGAGGTTTTGAGGAACAAGAAACTCACCGCATAGGCTCGGCAAAGACTACCTGTTGGTTCTAAGAGGTGTGCAGAACACAGCAGCTCCATATTCTCACCATGTACTTCCACGAAGAACAAAAGACTTATACCTAGCTAAAGCAGGCTTGCTGTATTTGACACAAACATGGCTGCCTCCAGAATAAGAGCCTTCTTTGGGAGCATAATTTAGCCATTGCTTAGTAACTAGATACTTATGTGACATCATCAGGCAACTTTTCTAGTTCCTTCCTTGATAATCTTTGACTATCAATCTAAGGGGTTAAGTGTGGCTCTTTTGGGGTGCCATTTGCCTGCCCTTGTTAATAGCTGGTTCTCATCCACAAGGGATGCTTTGATCTGGAAGCCCTTTTGGAGTATGGTTATATCCTATGCCGTGTCCTCTTACCTTAGAGCTGTTTCTCTGTAGCTATACATTGTTATGTGTTTCTGGTAGTCCTGGAACTCACTGTGTGGTTGAGGTTGGAGTTAAATTCAACAATTAAAGGGCCGTGCTGCCATGCCAGGCTGAGTGCTTACATCTGGAAGACCCACAGCCAGAAGCACAGAGAGAACACTGGGATCAAAGAAGTCCTTTGAAACCTTAAAGCTTGCCACCAGTGACAGACCTTTTTCAACAATGGCACACCTAATCCTTCTCAAACAGTTCCGCCAACTGGGAACCAAGTGTTGACGTGTTCTTATAGAGGGGGGCTGTTCAACATTAAACCACCACAGCTTTTCTTGTCTTGTATAAATATGTAGCTTATTTGTGTAAATAAACTTATCTTGTATAAATATATAACATCCTTAGATTTTTTTTTTTTTTTTTTTAATGTATGCCTGGTGCTTTGGAAGCCAGAAGAGGGTATTCGTTCCTCTGGACCTGGAGTTACAGACAGCCACCATGTGGGTCCTGGGAGTCAAACCCAGCCAGATCCTCCTGAACAGCCAGTTCTCCTAGCCACCAAGCCACCTCTCCAGCTCACATCCTTAGATTTTGGTTGTGACTGTCAATAGTTACCAGTTTTATTTAGCTTACAGCATCAAAGGCCAAAGCATTTCTTCTCTTTGCTATTATTGTGATTAATAGCTAGTCCTGTATTTAGCCCAGCCCAGGCTAGGATTAAGGTTACTATTTATATGTGTACTTACATTTTGAACAGGGTCTTATTCTGTTGCCTGGGTAACCTTACTTCTGGGTCCAAGGGATCTTTGCTTTAGTCTCCTGAGAAGCTTGGTGTTAGGCATGTAGTACCAATCACATGCAGCTCTAGTTAAGAGAATGAAGGAATAGCCCATACATGGGCTGTTTGTATCCCTAACACTGGCCTGTTCTTGAGACTTAGAATTTTATTTATTGAATGAATGAATGATAACTGCCTACAGTAGTTACTAATGAATGAGAGCCAGCAACAATGGTTAGTGTAGTGGGCCCTTCGTGTGTAAGTTGACTCTTGATGTTTCAGGTTCTCTTTCCTTCTATTCTTCCTCCTGACCTGCTCTGCCTAGTTGTAGCTGGTGACTCATGTGGGCCTAGGAATTGCGCTGAGTCATCCTGCCATATTGAATCAGCAGTGCTGATGACATCTGGTCTATGAAAGGACTCTGACTTTCAGTGCTACAGGATGCTCCTGTGTGATCCTGAAGTCTGAGTGCTGATTCTGTCAATTACAGATTTCCAGAGATGCGGTTCTTTGTCTTGATCCACTTTGACCACCAGATAGACAGGAAGCATACCTTGTTGTTTGATGAAACTAAAGAAACAAGTTGAAAGATTGTATTTGGAGATACACAGGACTATGGCTAGCTGCTCTGAAGAATGGAAGGGGTGGGGGGTTCCTGTGAGACTGGGTACAGCAGTGAAGACTGTGGCTAGGACAGACAAAGAATGAGGGACAGAAACCCCAGCAAACCACTTTGGAACAGTTTGACCTCTACTAAGAAGTCTACTAAGAAGTCAGAAGTGACTCAGTTGTCTTATCATATATGTACCATTTCTGGATAAGAAAGTAAAACTGAAAAACACACACCACAGATGTAAGAGGAGCAAAGGATTCCTGAGAAGGTCACAAGAAAGCACTAAGTACAGTAGGAGAATTCTGATGCATGAGACTTTGCTGCTCCGACTATGTGGGGCCAGAGTGATGGCAGAGGACAGGAGTTTGGTACTCATGTATGTGCATTTCCTCACGCCCTCCCCCTCCCTCTCTTCCTCCCTCCCTCCCTCAATAAAAATGAACATGTTTTTCTTACCTTTTTTTTTCTTTTTTCTTTTTCTTTTTTGAGACAGAGTTTCTCTGTGTAGCCTTGGCTGTCCTGGAACTCACTCTGTAGACCAGGCTGGCCTGGAATTCAGAGATCCCTTGCCTCCCAAGTGCTGGGATTAAAGGCATATGTCTCCACTGCCTGCCAAAAAAAAAAAATGAAATATTTTTAAAAGAATAAGAATTCATGATAAATAACAGCATGAAGTGATGACAAGACATTCCCTGGGGCAACACATGCAGTTTACACCAGGCTTTGTAGAGAGAATCACTAGTCAGATCCACAGTGAGCTACTGCTCAGTCCACCAGGAGGCCTAAGACCCACAGACTTCTCTGGGGGTAGCGCTTCAGCTAGCTCCTGAGGGCACAGCACCCTGCTGTTAACGCTCTACAGGATGCAAGCCTTTATTCCTCACTCTGCTCCTGAGCTAGACAAACTCCTTCCCCTTTCTTCCCCTGATCTAATGAGGCATGTGATGACTGCTGCCCCATAGGATTATCAGTTAGGACTGAACTTGGTGCATTCATGAAGAAGACTTGAAGCTCCTGGCAGCAGGTGGCCACCAGTCCCCTCCCTGAGTGAGAGAAGCTGACAGTCTCAGAGAAACAACTAACAAAACCCCAGTTACATTATCTAGTGTTTCTCATTGTCTTTGGGTAGTTTGATGGGTGGACACTTTGCTGTGTCACGTAATTTTAAGTTGTCATTGCTGACTGTATTTATTAGTCAGGGTTCTCTAAAGAGAGAGAGTGAACACACACACTCACACATACACACACAATTTATTAGTGTAGCTTATAGGCTCTGGTCCAGCTAGCTAATCCAACAATAATATCTCCCTACACAAAGGATGCTGAGGTTGGCCATGTATTCAATGAAGATGCCTTGCCCTCTGTCCTCGAATGTGAAGACTACAGCTGTTTATGTTTTCCTTTCATAGGTCTGTCTACATCTGACCCCTGAAGTGTCTGCTGCTGCTACGCCCTCATCCTCTGCAGAAATGTCTGTCACCTACGATGATTCTGTGGGAGTGGAGGTGTCCAGTGACAGCTTCTGGGAGGTAATGCAGGCCGACCCTTCCAAAGCACGCAGATCTGAGGTTGCTGGCATACAGTGTACTGTTGTGGTGTTGGTACATCAGGAGGAGAGAAACGTAGCTCAGAGTCGGCTGGGCACTTGCAGTCAAATGGCTTTTTAGGGAGTGCTGGAATGTTTTAATCCTCAGTAGAGGTGTGAGCTTACTCATCCGGAATGTCTGATCTCCCCACAAGCCAAGGGGTGTTTGTTAAAGGAATCAATGGCTTGTGCACTAACGTTCTTGGATGTCTAGCCCAGTGGGCAACAACACACAGTGGCAATGCGGCTCAGTCTCACAGACAGCTTTTACATGGGTGGCCGTGATATGACATTGTTTTGCATAGTATAAGCAAGCGACCAGAGGGCTGCACAAAGGGCCTGGATCTTGATAGAGTATCTGCCTGCAGCCTGTGTCCTGGGAACTCCCTTCCTGATGAAATTATCTTGTGACTAGTTTTGTTTTTGGAAGTTATTCTCCCTCACACCACTTATTTTTCATGTCTACTAAAGAAAAGCCGGTTGGTGGTTAGGGTTAGGTAGTGGCACTAGGAGTGGAACCCTGCACCTCATGCATGTGAGGCAGGACTCCTAACATTTGAGTTTTAACTCCAGCCATGAAAGTAAACTCTTAACTATATTTTACCCTCATGGTAAAAACCCTGCAATTTTCCATTCTGGACTGCATGGGACAGAGTGAGGAAGACTGAGCTTGCAGCCAGGTGGCATGTCAGCTTTGACCCTAACCGTGCAGTGATAGCTATGGGACCTTGGGCACATTGCCCACTTTACCTGAGTGTCAGAGTCTTTATCTATAACAGAGGGCTAATACTGGCCCCAAGAGAGGCTACTAGGTGAGCTGGAATGAGATCTTCAGCGTGGCGTGGATGCCTTCTGACACAGGAGGAGGCTCCAGGGCAGGAGACAGCAAGTGTGCAGTCCTAGTGTTTATTGAGTTAGCGAGTCTGAAAACCTGCCACGTGCTGTTACAGGAAACTAGTGATCATCAGGTTTGAAAAGGTAGCAGAGGGTCAGATGTCACTAGCACTTTCTGTCCTGGGTTCCAAGTGAGAAAGAAGGCTGTGGTTATTTA
This sequence comes from Mastomys coucha, assembly GCF_008632895.1. Lineage (NCBI taxonomy): Eukaryota > Metazoa > Chordata > Mammalia > Rodentia > Muridae > Mastomys > Mastomys coucha. The sequence continues at coordinate 14,190,420 of NW_022196893.1, read as the reverse complement.
AATACATCTTTCCCTTCTTACACCATGCAGTCTGCTTTTTAGAATTAGGATCCAACAATTAAGAGTTTAGGGGTTCCATATTACTCATTTTTAAGGTTGTCAGTTTGAATAGCTGATTAAAGATTGATAATTCAGTTATCTTTAAATTTGTTCACTGGTGTTTGCACTTTTAAACAATCAAAGAGCAAGGGATTCCATTACTGGGCAGTGAACCCTATTTCCTTTTTTCCTTTGCAGAGCAGTAAACCCCATTTCCTTCCCTTTCCTTTGCTGAACAGTAAATTGCTTTCTTTTCTTTGCTGAGTGGTAAGCCCCATTTTCTTCCCCTTCCTCTGATGATCAGTTCCAGGAACAGAGGATGGCGGAACCGTGGGGCTGGAACGGCACATCTGGATCTGGAATAGGTGGAAACTAGCCTTTGTTGAGAGGCATGCTGGGATAGAGAGAGGCTGCCTGTTGTACAGCAGTAGCAGCTCCAGCAAACCCAACCCATCAACTTCAGCCGTGGACCCTCTTAGGGCCTTGCAGGTTAAGGAGAGAGCATCATCCCATGTGATGCAGGCTGTGGTTCATGGGAACACCTACCCCTGTGCCACAAGAAAGTTCAGTGTGAGACCATCAGAACCCTGTAGAAATGAGAATGAGAGAGCACCATCTGACCCCTGAAAAGCTAGACATGGGCATGACGTTTTCCAGGTACCCCTTAGTTTGGTTTCTTAAAGCACAAGTGCCACTGAGTTAAAAACCCAAAGATCAGGAGAAGATGGGAGCAAAAGAAGCAGAGGACTCATCATCCCTGTTGAAAAGGTCAGGATAGTGGTTGCTGGGTCATAGGAAGTTGCTGAGATGGAGCCCCTGCATGTCAGCAGAGGTCCCCCTGACAGTGTGTCACGATGGTGCATCTGTGACAGGGAGTGGGCACTACAGATCATCATCTTGGGAAGAAAGACTAGACTATCCTGCAGTCCTTCAAGCCTTACTGAGATACTGTGGGTTTGTGATAAAATAGTCCAGCCCTGGATGTCGCCAAAGATTTTGTAGGCTGCAGCAAGGGACCAGCAAAGACCTCCTACTGGCTTGGGCTCTCACTTGTCTTCTAGCAATATGGAAGCTGAGGAGTGGTTTGCTTTTCATGGATGTGCTGGCTAGTTTTATGTCAACTAGGCACAAGCTAAAATCATCTGAGAGGAGGGAACCTCAATAAGAAAATGCCTCCATAAGATTAGGCTGTATGCATTTTCTTGCATACTGAGCTTTTAAATGAGAAGCATGGCACACCATGCCCAGAAGTCAGAACACTGAATTCTGAAGTAGCATGAGTAGCTGATAGCGAGGTCATGGATGGACAAGTCTGCACTCTTCACATCTCCTTTAATGTGCTGCTTCTGAATAGAAACCTGGTAGTCTGAGTACTCACTCTCTGATCTGAGGCAATGTGCTAAGCAATCACAGTCCATAGGCTTCCACTAGGTAAGTGGCTCATGTGTAATAATGCAAGTGCGGTTTCCTGAAACCAACTCCAGAGTGGTTATCTCTGCACCTTTTACTGACCCATGGTCATTGCTGTCTTTAGGAGATGGCCTGGTTAACAAAGGCAATTTGGCAGCCAAATGTGGGAGACATGAATGAGTACATAGGGTAGGACCTCCTAGTTTAAAAAGCAAAACTGGGTACAGAATGGGTAATCTGGCTTTGGGTCAAAGAGCAACTCAAATGCAGGTGGTAAAGTGCCTGCTAAGAGAAAGGAAGTAAAGTACAAATGAGTTAGAGAAGTTTTGGTCTGAGATCCTACAGATAAATCTTTGGTTTCCTGTAGTTTTCATCTAGAGCTATGGCAGAGAGCTTTGAATAATGTATCAAGAAAAAAAGACGTGTAAGATCAGGCTTCCTTGCCTGAACCTTTCTAGCCCTATTATTACCACTATAATTGGGTGCCTGGAGGGGAGGGCTGCAGTTGAAGCTAGTAGCAGATAAAGATAAGGTCAGTGATTAAAAACAATAAAGAAGAAACCCAGATGGCACAAATAGAAATTCTTGCCACAAAAGAGGACACTTCCGGCAAGAGGGCTTCAGCACTCCTCCTTATATCCTTCTCTAAGTGCATTGCTTGAGTACTGTAGCCTAAGAAAAGGACGAATCTCAGCTGCCACTGCATTAGGCCCCTTTTCATGGCTCTGTGCTAGTCGTGATGATTGCTGCCCAAATGAGCCACCCAAAGTGAAATTAAATCCTACCCAGGCGAGGCATTTAGCACGGTATCCACATGACCTTGAAACATCCAGAAGTTGCGTACTATAGTGAGAATTTTAGTCTCTTTAAAAAACACAGAAATAAGAATATATTTTCACTTTAATCCCAGGTGTAGGATATGGGGCTGCTTCAGACTGTCTGCAGCACCTCACTATGATTTTCCTCATGCTCTACCAGGGGAGTGATTTTGCCAGCTGCAGATTGTTTCTGAGATTGTGTGACTATGGAATTCTGGGGACTTTTTTCAGAAGATATATAAACATGCCAAACGATTACAGACAGCTGGCCTGAGTATGTGAGCCCTCGGGATTTTTT
>NW_022196893.1:14172278-14187845 GCF_008632895.1 Mastomys coucha | reverse complement strand
AATTCAGGTGTAGCCATGAATATAGAGGTGTTACAGGGGAAGGAACCTTCCCATTACCTGCTGAGCAGGCCCCTCCTGGACCTCATCAACATTTTGGTCAAGTTTGTCTGTGTGCCCAAAAAACTTGGAAGATAGTCTTCACAGGACACGGCAAATTTCAAAGATTTAAAGATAGGACCTACTAAGCGTTTTACTAAATTTTTGGCTCAAGTACTAAATTGTATGTAATAGAAGTGCAACATGCTAAGGTGGCTAGTTTACTGTGCGCCAGCTTGTTTATGATGAGGCCATAGCAGAGCTATAGGGGTGGTAGGCCAGTAAAGAGTGCCCTCTGGATGATTGGATCCTGGCATCAGGAGCAGGCACTCAGACAGACACTGCCTTTGTCTTTGCAGAAGCTCTTGCAGCAGCCTTAACTCTAATTAGGGGTCTCTGCTTCTCTTCCTGGGCCCATAAAAGTTCAATGGAAAACAGATGAATTTGTTTGGGTGGAGCAGTGGCCTTTAAGTAAAGAGCAGCTGCAGTGTGCTCCAGGAATTAGAAGAACAGAAATACCCGAGACATACTGACCCAGGCCTCAGTCCCTGAAACTCCTGTTTTTGTCATTCAGAAAAAAATCTAAAGGAAAATGAAGAGTATTATATGACTTAACAGCCATTAATTTACAGTAATCATTCTTTGTTTCAAGCTAGTATTTTTGGTTGAAGACTGGATAATCATTATCCTCCATGGAAGCCCATTTCAGATTTAGGACAAATCACCGGAAAGAGCTTTTTTCCTGTTAGTTCAAACCCTACACCTGGACCTGATACAATGTGACTGACTCACTGATGCAGTCCCATGGAAGAATGGCTTACATAGTACTCAATAGCTAATAGTTTAAATTTTGAAGGCCACTCTCAGGAGAGCTTCTCTACAAACATTTAGAGTTGAAAATTTCACTCAAAGCCATAAAGCACAGTCTCTGGTGTGTTAACCTAGTGACCTTATTTACTGTGCTCAGCTGACGCCTAGATTACTGCTACTTTCATAAAGACGAAAATGATGTCTTCCTTTGATTTCCATACTTTAGCTTTGCAAGCTGCATTGCAACAGCAACAAGATCCTATCTTTATGTTGAGTATCAGAGCCCATAATTCTCTTCCGAGGATGCTAAATAAAGAAATGGCTCTTGCTGATGAAGCATCACAGCCTTTAGTGGCCTCCCTGGAGTAGGATGCAGTGACTGCACAGTTGTTTTCAGCAGTCTGCACAGTCCATAAACACCATTTTTTCCTGCTTCTCCAAACAGAACAGATTTTTTGTTTGGATATAATTCCTGTGCCCCATCTCTCCCTTTAGGACCTTTGCAGGAGTCAGTCCCCAGGGGCATTATGGCAAATGGTATCATGCATATTGCCTTGTTCAGTCAGCATAAATGTTCATGTTGGGTAGACACTTCCATATTCGTATGGCCACACTCATGATGGGGGAGAAGTTCTCTCCTATCATTGCTCACTAGAATGTTTTGTGATGGCTTACCTCTCCTTCAATTTTAAAGACTTTTGTCTCCAATGGAAAATTCACATGTTATTGGGATTTCTTATAATCCCAAGGCCAAAGAGTAGTAGAGAGTTCACACAAACTACTGAGAGAGCAGATTGATAGATGGGGGAGGTATTAATCTGAATAAGGCTCACCCTTAACATCTTATTAACATGGCATTGCTTACTTTAAATTAAAAAAAAAAAAAAAAAGACAAGGGAAATGCTGCAGCTCATAAACATTGGGCACCTGAGTCAGGCCCTGCAAGGTCACCCTTGGGGACCTGGAAAGATGTAATAACTGGTAAATGCCAATCACAGGCGCCACTACTTACCATTGGGAGAGGTTTCTCTTGTGGTTTTCCAGAAAATGGACTGCAGCCCATCTGTACCCCGACTCGGCTCACCAGATCCTGGACAGCTGAGAACAGCAATAAAGCAGATGAAACCGAGCAGCCACAAGTCGGCAGCAAGCACCTGCCCTGCTCATGCGTTCACTTACTGCACTGACTCCAACTAATGCCAGGACTGAAAATGATTGGGTGTTGGTACCTCAGCCTCTCTTGTTAGCAGAGGTGGAGGACAAAGGACCATGTCCGCAGCTGCTTGTTAATGGCTCCAGCCTATTTCCTGATATGGATCCTATAAGATTAGATTCTAAAATTTGAAATGATACTGCTCCCATGCCCAGATACCCTCTTTGCTTTTATAACTCTTATAATCTACTTGCCTATGTTATTTTCTCTTTAGTTGTAATGTATAGGCTGGCATATTCCACTCATTGATCAGGAAGCTCTGCTCTGAGGAAAGCAGAATGATACAGTGGTCAGAACTGTAGGAGACCTGGCTGACACTTTTTGGCACACTGCACTTCTAAATAAGCATGGCACACCATGCCCTAGAACTCAGAACACTGAATTCTGAAGTAGCATGAGTAGCTTATCTCTCTGTCCTTATCATACACATTGCTGTCTTGTCAGAGGATACTCCAGTAACAATGGCATTTTCTTAATTGGTTATTGATGAAGGAGGCCTAGCCCATTGTAAATGGTGCCATCCATGCCCAGGTGGTCCTTGGTTCTGTAAGAAAGCAGGCAGAGCAAACCATAGAGAACATGGTGCTCTTCCTGGCCTCTGCATCAGCTTCTGACTCCAGGTTCCTGTCCTCACTGCTTTAGATGCTGAACTGTGATATGGAACTGGGAGTGGAATAAACTCTTTCTTCCTCAAGTTGTTTTGGTCATGGGGTTTCATCACAGCAATAGTGATCCTAAGAAAATAGAGTTGCCATCTGTCAACATGCTGATTCTTTTGGACTGTTGATGGGAAGGTTCCCTGGGTTGACAACTTTGTGAATAAAAGACTCTAGGTTACTTCAATATCTATGGTGGGAAGTATCCTAGCAACTTCTCAGCCTTCTCTCTTTCCAGAATCCAGATGTAGCTACCATCCAGAATAGACTCTGAAATGATGAAATGGGTGCCCAGTCTATGGGCATGGAAAACAGAGAATAATGACACTGTTTTGTGTGTAGCAGATGTCTGCTGGCTTGAGTTGCAGTGTAGACATCGGAGGCGTGGTACTGTGCATCATTTATGCTGTGTGGATCATGCCCTCCTGCCCCAAGCATTCCAGAAGCCCGAGGTCCTTCACTCTTAGCTCATGTCTCCAGACCAGCTCAGACCACCTCAGAAGTGTTCCTTCCCAGAACTATGTTATTTGGCCATAAAGTCCCATCAGGCCAAAGTAGTGATGTTTTATTCACTATGACACCACTCTGCCTTACATAGCCCTTGGCACACAGCAGATGTTTATTAAATATTTGTGGGTGGCAAGGAGGAGTTGCCAGAATGTCAGATGCTGAGAATTAGGAATGCCTCACTGTCTATTTGGAGCTGGCTGGCTAGTGTGGGGGGCAGACACAGCTCATTTCAAGATTCCAGAACCATGCAAGGCCTCTGGAGGCCACCTGAGCTGCTTCTCCCTCATTCCCTGGGTGGACAAGATGACAAAATAGCCAGAAAAGAACTTAGATCCGTGTCATGCAACTTCTGAGAGTATGGCTGGTGGGAGGAGCCCGGCCTGCAGTGTGAACCTCTGGGACACAGGGTGCATAAGTGCTCTGTGTTCACCCCACCCCAAGCTCCAGAGTCAGAAACGCAGACAACAGACCTATCTATACCACATGCTTTGTGTTGTTCCTCTGGGATATGGTGGAGAGGAATAAAGAGGACCAAGGGAACCTAGGGGCTTGAACACAAAGTCAGAGGGCCTTTTAGTACTGTTACCACCTGCAGAGCTGTAATTAAGCACACACTCCCAAAGCCCATCTGTCCATCATTCCTTGTGTCTTCCAAGCTAGCAGAGAAGGTGCTGCAGCTTGTAGGCATCCTCTATCAGTACTGGGTCAGACATTAGAGTTCCAGAGCATAGACTTGCCTGGAGGGACGTTGCCAGCCTTCTGCTGACAGATGCTTTCCTTTTCAAGGGATGAGGGGGCAGATGCGGCTCTTGAGCCTTCATTATGAGAGTAAAGCATCAAGTTGTCTTAGTAGTATACAGATTTGGGGTTCCTGGGATGAAGCTGCATTGGGATACAATAGAAACAGGAGTGGGGACTGGGACTGGCCCTGCTCTGCAGCCCTGTATCCTCCCTGATTGAGGCAGAGGGACCTATGGTTGGTTATAACTCTTCATAAGATGGGAACACTAATATTCCCACCCAGTAAGAGTGCATGAGATGGTATGTCACAATGGGACTGCCACTCTGTGCCTGGCAAAGCACATATATTATTGTGATGCAGCTCACAGTGATAGGATGTGTGACACTTTTGGCTAAGAGAGTCTAGTCCAGCTAAGGATCAAGACCAATGTGCCTGAGGTGACTGAGAATCTGTGGCTATGGGTTCTCTGTTTGCAAGGGCACATGTGACCCCTAGCTGGAGTGCTTGTCAAGACTCAGCGTGGAGGAGTAAGTTCCGGCAGCGGAGGGGTGCAGGTGATGCCAGTGCTGGCAGATGGCCTCCCCAGAATGTGAGTGGCCAGGAAGGCATCCATGGGGAAGACTGGCTGAGCCATTTCTCAAGCAAGGTACTGTGAGCCGGGCAGTGCAGCTCCCACTGCCTGTTTACACCCACCTCCCCCTGCAGTGGTGCAGATTGTATTGTTGTGTTTCTGACGCTGTTTCTCCCTGCCTCATGTGCAAGCCTTTGCGATTTCTATAAAGTCTCTAGTTTGTGGTGAGGCCACTCTGACCCACACATCTGCCTTCCAGTCCGTGACTGTGCCACCCACCCCATGTTACCCCCAGGGAATAGTCTCCTGTCTGCCTGGGACGCGAGGTTATTAGCCTGAAACCAAATTGCTGAGTGGACCAGAGGTTCAGGTGTAGGAGTGCCTAATGACTTGAGTACCTCCTGGTTGTTGAGAGCAGTCTGTCTTCCACTGCTTTGCCCTGCTCTACCCTGAGCTTGAGATTTGCCTCTCTGCAGTGCGCTAGCCTATGGTGGAAAGAGCTCCCTGGATGCTCTGTTGTGTTTTTACATTCCTTTTCCCATCTACCCTTGCAGTAGCCCTGTCTTTTTCACCATGGTGGTTAGAAATTAATTCCCTTGCAGATTTTCAAATAATAGTGTGTGTGTGTACCCACAGGAGCCAGATGAGATCCTCCTGGAGCTGGAGCTAGTCAGTTGTGAGCCACCTAACATAGGTGCTGGGAATTGAACTTGGTCTTCTGGAAAGAACTCCTGACAGCTGATCTCTGTAGCACCACCTGTTGATTTTAGACATCCCAGTTAGGAGACAGTGTTTATAGTATACAGTTGTTCAGGTTGTCTGTTTCTGAACAGAAATCTTTAGTTTTTGGTAAGATAGCAACTGTGCACTCATGTAGCTCTAACATGTGAATGCTAATTAAAGAGTCCCATGTTAACTTGCAGAAGTGTGCTGGCTCACATGCTCTCCTGGTGACTCTGTCGCTTTACTGCTCGCTCATGGTTTCATTGGGAGCCTGCTGTGGAAGACCTAGAAGAAGAAGAATGGGCAGAGACTTTGGTCCATGTGCTCTAGGCCTTTGGTGCTTTTGTTACCTGGGTCTACCCAGGCCTAGTGTGCAAGAAGTGAGCCTGGCTGTGGCAGAGGACAAGGCTGGCCATTGCCTGCCCAGAGGCAAACAGGGGAGTGTGGGCCACAAATCCAGGCCACTGCCTGCAAGAGAGCTTCCACTCCTCTCATTTCCAGATTAGCCTTGTGATAGCTGAGCCTCTCTGTGGTGTCAGGAAATACTGTTTGTTTGGGTTCCTTGTGACACTGGGGCTGACCCCAGGGAGGGCAGGGTAGGAGTTTCCTTAGTACCTCAGGACCAAGGCAACTCAGGCAGGAACATGAGTATGGCCACGCTCTTCGCTTGGTTCTATTCACACAAGGCCACAGGCACTTCCTGAATCCTTGGCTACATTTGGGTAATTTACTTCGCATAGAACGTGTTATATGTTGTCTCTCCTCTGTGCCTGTCTATATGACCACCTGTCCCCCAAAAGCAATCCCAGGACCAGGTCAGGTTTTTCTGCTTCCTCCAGACCCACCTCTATCGACCTGAAATGTCTGTTTGCTGAGGCAGCCTCCCTGCACTGGGAACTAGGAGGCTGCCCTTCATGTTTAAAGAGTTCTTGTTTAAGTGTATGCCACTGGGCTGCATAATTAGCAGATGTTCTCTCCTTTCCTCAAATCTGGGCTTTAACCTTTGAAGAGTTGAGCAGGTTTCCAGATGCTAAGATAAGATCAGATCGTCATCTGATCATCAACTGGATCATCATCTCCAGTTGAGCACTGCTGTGACAAATGAACACTGTGTGGTTCCATGTTACCACGGAGACTCAGTCAGGTTGACTCTGTTGTAGCTGACCATAGCTTCTTTTTCCCACCCTTTATACCCTGGTTTCACCCCTATGGCTGGATAGGAGAAAAGAAGGGGGGAAGAGAGAGAGAGAAAGGAGAGAGGAAGAGAGAGATCTGGATCCAGTTTCTTTCCTCTTTCTTCTTTGAGCACAACTACTAACAAACTGCAGCCAATTGGGCCCCTAATGACGGGCCCTCAGGGCCCTAGCATTTTATACCCTCTGAAAAGTCCCCAGAATTCCAAATGTCACACAATCACAGAAACTGCCTGCAGCTGGCAAAACCCCAACTCTGCTAAAGCACGAGGCAAATCATTGTCAGCTGCTGTGAAGCAGCCCATATTTCTACACCTGGAATTAAAATGAATGCACATTCTTCTATTTCTGTTTTTTAAAGAAACCAGAATCCCATAATCCTCTCTACACTCCCTCCCTCTTGCCATCAGTCCAGTGGTACTGAGTTATGTTTCGTTTTGTTCTTCTGTAAATTTCAAAGCCCTATTTGAAGAGGAGCAAGTATGTGTATGTGTTGTAGAGATTGTTTTACTTTTTTGTTTTTCGTTTTGTGGTAAGGAAAAGGAAAAGCTGAGGTATTAGGTCACTGAACTTCCAGTCTCACTGAGGGGAGAAGTCTGGCTTGCCTGGGCTTCGTGGGCTCTGTGGAGGATTCAAGGGTTCCACCGTTTAGGAAATGGGCCAAAGTCGTGCTGGGCCTCAGGTTTCCCAGGCTGTCTGCCTTTTGGAGTTCTTTCCTGTTAAGTAGACTCTGGGTCCTGCAGGAGGCCATTACCTCAGCCTTCCTACAGCTCTGGATCCAGGACTAGCCTTTCCCTCTAGTTATTGTAGCCACCATCTCTTGCTCCTCTTGCATCTGCATGCAGTACCTGCATGTCTGTCCTTTTGCAAGGTGTTGTCTTTCTCCCTCCTGCAGGTCATCTCCAGCAGCCGCCCTCCTCCCTTAGCTAGCTCAGCAGTGGAGGAGAGAGGCTTGGAAGTGCCATAGCACTGCAGAGAGGGCTGCCTGTCCATCTTCCTTCCGGGGCTTGAGGCTGACGATGTACTGGACAGTCAGTGGGGAAAGAGGGTTAGAAAGCCCAAGAGTGGCTAAGAGCTCAGAAGGTACTGGTAGGAAGCTAGTGAGACTGTGCTGGTTTCCGTGGGCCCTCCCCTGTTAGCGCCGGGGTCCTTCCAAGGCAGCAGCTTCAAGGGTGAAACAGGTTGAAGAGGTAGTTGAGTCAGTAAATGCTGGCATGCAGCATGGTGGCCAAAGGTCAGATCTTCAGGATCCACAGACAAAGCTGAGTATGATGACACCTGCCTGGACCTCAGTGCTGGGGGATAGAGACTGGAGAATCTCTGGTGGCCAGCCAGTACAGCTAAATCCAAGAGTGACCTTCAAATTCAGTAAGAACTTGTCTCAAAAATAAACTCCCACGCACACACATGTGGGCGCGCATACACACACAGACACACATGTAGAATGATTAAGGAAGATGCTTAACATTAACTTCTGGCTTCCATGCCTATGTGTACATGCCTGTATATACGTCTCACACAGAGTATAAAAGTGTTTTCATAGCTATTTCTAATTTAGATAATCTAGCTTCTCCCTTTGTATGTGAAAAAGAGTAGCCCAAAGTTGCCCTTGACAAAGGAGATAAAAATCTGAGCTTTGCCATCTAGGCTGTCCTACCGAAAAGTATTTTTAAAGCTGCCTTAAGCTCCAGCCCAGCCAGTGTGGCTGTGCAGTTCATGCCAGTTCTCAGTACTCTTAAGCCTCAGTTTCATCATCTGTGAAGTGGGGGGGTAGTTGCTGCCACTTAGGGGTTAGGCAATGTGTGAAATACCTATTAAGGTTCTTGGCACCTAGTAGGCACTCATTAGGTGGGAAAGTATACGTACTATTCTCTTTGGGAAGTAATAATCCCTAAATTGGGAAGTAAGGATTTAGTTAAATGTTACCTGCTCAGGGAAGCTACCCCTATCCTCCGTCTGCCCTGTCCCTTGCTCTTCTGCCTCCTTCCCTGACCTACTAATTGGTTTCTGCCATAGGATCTGACCTGGAGTTTTATACTCAGAAGCTCCAGTTGGGTGATTTACTTGTTTCTGTTGGTAATAAAACGGGGGCTTGCCTGGCAACATGGGTGAACCATCGGTCTGGGAAGATGGGATAACCCCTAGGCCGAACATGAGGGACCCCACTGTGTAGCAGTGACAGATAGGCTAGCCATGCTGGAGGGTCTAGCCAGTGGACAGCCATGCTGAGTGCTTGCCTTTCAGCATAGCTCTGTCTCGCAGGTTGGAAACTACAAACGGACTGTGAAGCGGATTGATGATGGCCACCGCCTGTGTGGTGACCTCATGAACTGCTTGCATGAGCGGGCACGCATCGAGAAGGCATATGCACAGCAGCTCACTGAATGGGCCCGACGCTGGAGACAGCTTGTAGAGAAGGGTAAGCAAGCCAGGCATGGTACCAGCTACCCACTTGACAGGGACCCCTGATGAGTTACTCACAAGTGGGCTGGGAGTGCGTCTTGCAGCTCCTGAGGCTGTGTGGTTTTTTGTTTGTTTAGTTGGGCTTTTTGTGGTATTTTTTTGTTTTTTTGGTTTTTTTTTTTGAGAAATGCAGCACAGTGCCTGTCACCTCGTAACCACAGGCTGCATGAGCTCTGTCCCCTTTCCTTGATGACACCAAACTGCCAGTTGCAAAGATTGCTGGTCTCCTGTTGCAGCGCTCCCTTGTCATCCACAGGATGACAAGAGAGTGATATCTACTGAGGGCCTGAGGATGCCGTAGGATGACCATTTCTTCAGCAGAAAGGAAGTTTGTTATGCAAGAGGGAAGAGAGGAAAGAGAAACTGTACAGGCCCACATGGTCTGGATGTGTGAGGACACTATGTCAGTTCATTGCTTTCTAGTTCTAGTTCCCCAAGGCTCAGGAGGAACACTCTTAATCAGGACTGTCACTTTGGATAAGGGGTCTGGATAGGAAGGGGGAGAACCAGCTGGGCCATTGATACTCACAGCAACCTGCAGTCTTTGTTCCCAGTCATGACAGAGAGGAGTGGGGCTTGGGCCAGCAGAAAATTGACTCCTTGGGTCTTCCCTAATCCCCTGGGACTACAAAATGTTCTCTGTCCTGTCTCCATTGACACTCCTCCTCTGGGCCCACCACTCATGAGAGTGAATAAAGATAAGTTCATCTTGAGGGAGATCACTCACAATCATGGACTGTCATAAGAGCAAGAGAATTCTTGATTGAGAGGTGGGCCATTCACTTCAGAGAGTTCTCCTTTTTCTGGCCATCTTTAAACAAATTGAGATCTCTAAATGAAGGAGCAGGGAAGCTGGTTTAGGTGCAAGCTTTGCCATACAAATAGCCTGGCTACCAACTCCTTGCTACTTAAAAGTCAGGCCCAGGCTGGGGAACCGCTCAGTCCTTAAGAGCTCTGGTTGCTCTTTCAGAGGATCTGATTTTGTTACCAACACATGGCAGCTCTAAAGTACCTGTAATTCCAGGGGAGCCAATATCCTCTTCTAGCCTTCATGGGCACCAAATATGCACACACACTCAAACATATGTTTAGAGTAAAAATAAATCTCTTTAAAAAGCCAAGCATAGCATTGCAAACCTGTAGTCCCAGTTGTGTGAAACAGAGATGAGAGGATCCTGGGCAGTTGCTGGCCAACCTGTGTAGCTGAATCCATGAACTCTAGGTTTCATACAGTCTATATCGAAAAACAGAGAGGTGATTAAGGAAGATTAATGTGAGCCTTAGCCTCCACCAAAAATGTATATGCACATCACATATACACTCATTCACACATGTGCATGGAAAATGTGCATATCAGGTGTACATGCTCTCACATAAACACATTGCACACATGGACATGGACACCCATATGCATGTGCACACATAAGAGCTCAAAGGCTTTAGAAAAACAATTGTCTGCAGCCCGGGTTGCTTCCAGGCAGACAGCTGTGGGGGCCACAGGAAACCCTGCTGCTAGCAAAGGCTAAGTTAACACACTTTTCTCCTGTCAGGACCACAGTATGGGACTGTGGAGAAGGCCTGGATGGCTGTCATGACTGAAGCAGAGAGGGTAAGTGAGCTGCACCTGGAAGTGAAGGCATCGCTGATGAATGAAGACTTTGAGAAGATCAAGAACTGGCAGAAGGAGGCCTTTCACAAGCAGATGATGGGAGGCTTCAAGGAAACCAAGGAAGCGGAGGATGGCTTTCGGAAGGCCCAGAAGCCCTGGGCCAAGAAGCTGAAAGAGGTACCTCCCTCCCTCAGCCTTCTTCCTGAGCCTAGTTTTTCTCTCTCTGGGAAGCTACTGCACTGATAGGGCTCCCTGCAGGCACCTGCAGGCACCTGCTTAGCCACAGGAGGACAAAGCTGGTAAAGAGCAGGCCATCCCTGGGCCCAAGACCCTGCTTTATGTGTTTTCTTTACATTTAATCCATACCAGCCCATCATAGACTCAAACTTAAGGTTGTTAACAAAGCTCTCTTTCAATAACAACTCTCCCTGCAGCCTGGGGAATTGTCTGTGTCAGAGATGGAGACCTTTGGACTAATAGACAGGATTAGTTCAAGAATCATCTTTTTCTTATGTGGGATTTTCTCCCAAATTAGCATACAACACAGATGCCACTGTTTCAAAAGCACCAGTCAAACTCCTGTGTGGCCTTGGCTGGCTGGTGGAAGTCATTGGTCATTCTGGCTTCAGCATGTTCACCTCATCTTTTTTGTGGCATGACCTCCACCTCTCACTGGAATGCCACCCGTCCACCTTTGCCAAGAGCTCTGCTTTCCTCAGAGTCATCCATGTGTGCCTCCATTTTTGCTTGCTCTCCCTTTTCTCTATCTTGCTTTTCCCACCTCTCCTTTCACGTTGCCTGCCCTGAGCCTTCATAAATGAAACTGTCTTCCCTCCATGTGTCTGTTTACTGTCCATTTCTCTTTCTCCTGAAATCTGTGGCTTGGGATCACTGTTAAGTATGCATATATCTCGGAGGGAGGGAAGGGCAGGAGCAGGGCATGGGGAAGAGGAGAGACTGTAAAGTAGCTGTTAGACCCAGGGGCCAGGCTCTGTTGCTGATACCTGGAAGGGCTGAGCTGGGATTATCGTCTAAACCGTGTTTCTCAACCTGTGGGTTATGGCCCCCTTTCCACAGGAGGTCGTCACCTAAGACCATTGGAAACACCGATCTTTACTTTGCAGTTCATAACAGTAGCAAAATTAGAGTTAAGAAGTAGCAGTGAAAATAACTTTATGGTTGGTGGGTCACCACAACATGAGGAACTGTAATAAAGGGTTGTAGTGTTAGAAAGGTTGAGAACCCCTGATGTAAGTTCTTGACTTTGGAGACTAGTTTAGACAATATATTATGATGCTTTGTCAAAAAAGCCCTTGGGAATTATAACCTAATCCCTGCCAGCCGCTTTAAGCTTTTTACTCATGGGAGAGATCCCCTCCCGTGTGTGTGTGTGTGTGTGTGTGTGTGTGTGTGTGTGTGTGTGTGTGTGTGTGTGTGTTTGAGACAGGGCATCTCTGTGTAACAGCCCTGGCTGTCCTGGAACTAACTCTAAACCAGGCTGGCGTCGAACTCACCAAGCCCTGCCTGTGTGCACCATTACACCTTTGAAGGTTTTTTGGTTTCTGTTTGCTTTGGTTTTGTTTTTTGGAGCACCTTGTCTTGGCTGTCCTGACATGCTTTTTCCTTAAGTATTTTCACCTCTTTCACTCCAAGCCATCTCAGGGTTTTTCCCTACCATTCCCCATAGAATTCTGTCCCTGTGCTTCTGCGGTTACCATTATATCTCAGCTTGATTGTCCTCCATAGCATTGCAGCCCCTTCTAATTTACTCCAGCATTTAATCATGCCTGCATTTTGCCACCTAATTCAAATCCACAAATTAAGTCATGGATTGATGGCTGTCCTGTGTTCTCAGTGCTTCCAGCCATGTGTGGGTAGATGCTTACAGACTGAGGCCTTGCAGTTGTCCCAGGGTAACATTTGTCTGCAGTTCCCCAGCCTACGTAATGTCTGAAGGTGTGAGCTCGCAGCACGACTACACTGAGAAAGCCCTGTCCCGTAGGTGGAAGCAGCAAAGAAAGCACACCACACAGCATGCAAAGAGGAGAAACTGGCCATCTCCCGGGAAGCCAACAGCAAAGCCGATCCATCCCTCAACCCTGAGCAGCTGAAGAAACTGCAAGACAAGATAGAGAAATGCAAACAGGATGTTCTAAAGGTAAAGCACAGACTTGCTTTGCCCTGTTGAGTGTCAGTGTCTCTTGTGCATAGCACACGGGTCCAGGGGTCCTGGGAACCCTTCTGCTTCTGCTGAGAGGCAGCCTACCTCCAGTGGGTCGGTGAGATGCATGAACGTGGCTTCATCAGAACTCTTTGTAATTTGATTGTATCCTGCTAGTATAGGATGGTCCAGAATCACAAGAATTAAGTACTAATTGCCATCTTGTCATTTACAAGTTCCTGGGGGCTGGATTTCTCTGTTCCCCTTTGTCATTGCTCTATACATGATGGCTCAGGGACCGCCTCCCTGCCTATGGTCTGCAGGACCTGACTCTGCAGGAGCAGACAGAGTGAGGTCACAGCAGGCTGGGTCCCAACAGGACTGAAGGCTGGCATGTGCAAGTGCTGAACTGATTGGCACCTACTTGACATCCTTGCCAGGCTTGATAAGGCCCTGCAATCCCTTTGGATTGTGTGGTGGCATTCCTGCTTTATGAATAAGGAGCCAAGGTCATCGAGGATAAGTAACATGCTGCCCTGGAACATGAGAGCGGCAATTCTGACTTCAGCATCTGCACCTTGCATTACCATTTCTTCACCACCATTCCTAGCATGGGGAAAGCCATCTCCATAAGGGTCTATGGCTCCAGTAGCCCCCAACCCAGTGGGGTCAGGGACTGGGGGATCTTTGAAAACAGCCTCACATGAGGGATCTGGGCCTCATGCTAGATAGGAGTGGGTACTTGAGTTCAAGAAACATAAGGCCTTGGGAACACTAAGACATTGCTAGGGCCATAGGAGTCTGCTGCCCTGAAGGTGTTTAGAAAAAAGATAAAGCACACCCATGGTGTGTCTGTCTGTCTGTGTCTGTATAAAGGAAGGAGAGGGAGGAGCAGATGCCGCCAATGTGGCGCTTCTGCAACAGACCCAGAGCATGAGGTCTGACCAGAAGTATCTGTCATGGAGGCAGACGCTTGTATTGGTGGCCTCCCTTTTGAAACTTTTCCTTCCTGGGTGTCCGGCCAGTAATCTCAGAATCTAAATAATCCCTAGAATGCTGGAGAGAAGTTCAAGCTAGCACCAGCTGTCACTCATGGACTGTCTTCCTGGCTAGGCCAGAAATGTGTCTTGCAGTATTCATTAGAGAGGAGGTTCCCATCAGGCACAGCCTCTTTGATAAACCATTGAGGACTTTCTACATCTACATTGGGGTTTTCTGAACAGTGATGACTCTGCTTTGTCCCTAGTTGATTCTGGGGCAGGATATAGACTCAATATATCAACTGGAAATGGGGGGATCCAGTAAGAGGAACATTGGGGTACTCCAAAGACTCCAGTACCTCAGTGCTGTGATCCAACGCTCCCAACCAGTGCTTCCATCTTGGGACACAGAATAGTGCTAAAGTTGGCAGGGTGTGACCAGAAATTCTATGGAGCTCTGTTCTTGCATATGTGACCTTTTCTTTTCTCATGGGGGACCCAGCTGAGCCATTCCTTACATTCAGAAGATGGAACTAGATGCCAAGAGAAAGGGGTTAAAAAACAGGAATAGGGCCCAGAATGTGAGTGGAAACTGTTTCTAGTAGGCCAGGAAAGGCTCAAAGAAGTCTCTGTAGAACATACAGAAAGGGGCCCCTGAGCCTGGGTCCCGGGTTAGATGGAGTACATTTGGTGCCCCAGTGTGAGAAGACAAAAATTGTTCTAGTGGCCAGGAAGAGTATGCATGTATGCATGTGTTCCTGTAGTTAAAAGTAGTTTCCGACAGGCCCATAAATCTATCTTTAGTTCTCAGGGCACTCAGGTAGTTGGTTCTTCTTCCTGTGTAGAATACCTGAGAAACAGCTTGAAATAGTTCAGTTTCAGAGACTTCATGTCGGGCTGCCTGGGTTCTGTTGTTCCAGACGCTCAAGTTAGAACACCATGACAGTGGAAGCATGTAGTAAAGAAGGCAGAAACCACCAGGGAGGAAGGATGCAAACAGGGTAGCTCCACCTGAGACCTACTTCCTCAAACCAGGCCTGCCTTAAGAACCCACCCAGGTGTGGACGCTGTAATGAAGTTAGAGCCCATCTGAATACTGCGGTGACCATCTCTCACCTCCATCTACCTGTGGTGGGGGGGCACAGAAATCACAGGGCACATGCAATAAACAAGAGCGAGGTGGAAACAAACCTCTGTCTATGGCATTTTGAACACAGACCAAGGACAAGTATGAGAAGGCCCTGAAGGAGCTTGATCAGACCACACCCCAGTACATGGAGAACATGGAGCAGGTGTTCGAGCAGTGTCAGCAGTTTGAAGAGAAGCGCCTGCGCTTCTTCCGGGAGGTTCTGCTGGAGGTTCAGAAGCACTTGGACCTGTCCAATGTGGCTAGGTGAGTGCCCTGAGCAAAAGCCAACTGTCAGTCACAGGAAGCTGGTGTCAGTACACGAAGGTAATGCCCAGCTGCCTTGGGGTGGCAGGGCTTTTCACACCACATTGCAGATACCCAGATACATGCTTGCAGGGCAGGCGTGGTGGGCTTGATGCTGTCACCTCTAAACAGACCTGACGCTGTCTCTTCTGGTGCCACAGCCAGGACAGGCCAGACCCAGCACTCTAGAAATCCATCTGGGTTGATGCAGCACTGCCCAGGCCTCATGTCTTCTGCCCCAGTCCCTTGTAGACGCCTTCATGAGGCCTTCTCATCCCTGCTGCCAGATTGGCCTTGATATCTTGGTGGCTGAAGATCCTGGGGAGACCAGAACAGTGAGACACTTCCATTTGACTTGTGATACAGTGTGCCCACATCAGGAGACTCAGATGACTGGGGACACAGAGAGAAATCCACTTCCTACATCCATCTGGGAGAACCCTTGAGAAATGAATGTCAGGTCAAAGC
>NW_022196893.1:14133021-14172016 GCF_008632895.1 Mastomys coucha | reverse complement strand
CCTGCTGTGCTGTGGCTCTGAGGCATGGTGGCTGGCCCTGTCCTTTATAGAGCTCTCATTCTGTCTCTGGTTTAGCTACAAAACCATTTACCGAGAGCTGGAGCAGAGCATCAAGGCAGCTGATGCGGTAGAGGACCTGAGGTGGTTCCGGGCTAACCATGGCCCAGGCATGGCTATGAACTGGCCACAGTTTGAGGTAAGGAGGTTGTGTGCCTACAATTCTGCTCACCTATAATTGGGAACTGAGACCTCTGCCCTTTTACTTGAGCTCTAAATGTTGTTCTCACTCCCTGCTTTGTATGTTTAATTGTTCTGACGGGTGTCTAGTGTCCCAAGCCATCTAAATTCCTACCATTGGCACTCCCTTCTTGACCTAGACAAGAAAACCAAACAAACAAAAAACAAAACAAAACAAACAAAAAAAACAACTTTGTATTTATCCCACCATACAGGGTGTCTGGAAAATGAAGTAGCCATTCAGTCTACAGGCCTTATATTGGGCCCCAAGTAGGGCTGGTATCAATGACCTGCTTTTCTTAACCATTTTCCTGCCTTGGGCTGTAAATCTTCAATTTTGTGGGCTATGCAGTATCTTTATGCTATAAATCTAAGGGCCTTGGAATCTTGAAGTTACGGCTTGATCCCCAGGGTCACCGAGTTCTCTGACTGTGGTATAGAAGGCAGTGGCCAGAAGTACCACGAGCCTTGTTCCCTGAAGGAAGGCATTCTGCCCTTTGATTCACTGGGTGTGTTATGAGCCCCACCCTGTAACTGCTGAGAAGAGTCCTCCAAGCAGACAGATGCCTCCAGCGTGGCCCTGTGGCTTTTCTGCCCAATAGTAGCCGGAGCCTGGGCTGCATCTGTCCTTACTTTGTGGGACTGGAGCAAGCAGGTATCCCTTATGTGGCTTAGTTTTTCCATGTTAAAGCATGAATAGCAACCCAGAGTTATTGCAGGGGATGAGCTATCTATGCTGGGTTATCACATAGACCTGGGCTCCCCACAAGTTCTGCAGTTCCTACACCTGTCAGTCCTCACCTCCACACATCTGGTCTCTGGAAATTGATGATTTCTCTAAATGGCAGAAGCTGCACTGAGCATCCCCTACACATACCCATCAGGAGGCTGCAGAACAGGTGGGGCCCCAGGAGACATTGGGTCCAGGGCCTTTTCTAGTGGGCGAGGCCATAGAGGAAATGGTCCTTGCCCTGGCACAGCACCGTGGGAAGAAGCGTCCGCAGGGCTATCTGAGGCATCGTTTGGCTTCAGCTTCCAGTCTTCATGTTCCTCTAGCATGGCCCATCGCACCATGTGCACGACACCCTGCTGCTTCCTTCAGAGTGCCTGCTATACCAACAGGGGAAACGTGGAAAAGACTGGCCAGGGCTCTCCTCCTGGAAGTCACAGAGTCGGTGGGCTCCTCTCTGTGGGCCCCTGGCTGGGAAGCGGCCCTCCTGTGTTCCCTTTGTAACATTGATAGCTGTTACCAGGTTGTGTCTGACTTTCTCTAATGAAGTTGTTTTCATTTTTCATGCCACAAGGATGAAGTAAGTTCCAATTTTATGATTAAGTCATGGATCACTAAGCTGCCTGCTGCATGTGGTCAGCCCACTCAGTGCCGTCTGCACTGGCCCCCAGTTCTGTGGCACTCGGTGCCGTCTGCACTGGCCCCCAGTTCTGTGGCACTCGGTGCCGTCTGCACTGGCCCCCAGTTCTGTGGCACTCGGTGCCGTCTGCACTGGCCCCCAGTTCTGTGGCACTCGGTGCCGTCTGCACTGGCCCCCAGTTCTGTGGCACTCGGTGCCGTCTGCACTGGCCCCCAGTTCTGTGGCACTCGGTGCCGTCTGCACTGGCCCCCAGTTCTGTGGCATTAGCCCTTCCTTCCAAAGTGCCTTTGCCAATCCCACCCATCCCCAAGAGCTGCCCTGTTAGAGTCCATTTCTATGTAGAGGGCCTGTGGGGAACTTGAGGATCTGACTGAGTCTTAGCCCACTTATTTCCACTAGCACAGTCATGTGCTCAGCACAGGCTGAGGTCCATAGCCCAAGACTGGTAGACGCTTCAGTTTTTCTTGGCCTCTATATTTTCTCATCTGACAAATCAAAAGCTAGGCTAAGTGTAATATCTAAGATGACTTGTAACCCTGATATTTTGTAATAGGGGACAAAGCTGTGCACCAAGGTACATTAGATTAAATTTAATTTGTGTGTGTATAAGGAAGGGTGGAGGGAGAGGAGAGAGGGAGTGTGGAGTCAGAAACAGCTTTGTAGCTGGTACTGTCCTCCCATCCTTCCATGGCGTCTGGGGCTTGAACTCAGGTCGTCTCCCGTTCAAGGCAAGTGCTTTTACCTGATTAGCCATCTTACTGATTATAATCATACTTGTTTGATAAATGGAGATGGGAGGTAAGGAGAACTCATTAAGGATAACACATGGTATTTTTTTGGAAAATCAAGACCTAGCACCTTCCAAACTATATATTTCAACAGTTGGTGATAGCTTCTTGTTGAGAAAACAGAAACCCTGGGGATATTGCTGTAATAAATCTCCAGCCCCAATAAGCCCATGTAAAGAACACACAAGTCAGTTATAACATTTACAAGCTGCAGCCTAGACTGGGCAGATGCACCATTACTGCTCTATTCCCAGCCAGGAGACCCCTTACTGTCTGTGGCTGCTCCAAGCCATCTTCCTTCCACTTCCATTTCTTCTGTCTTCCTCTGTCTCATCTCCTCTGCCTCTCTCGTTCTTCTTTTCCCCTTCTCTAAAACCTCCAGCCCCACCTTTTCCTTCCACTGCCCAATCACAGTCTCTAGCCTTTATTTGACCAATTAAAATGGGGAAAAGGTTCACATAAAATAAAAGGAGTAAGTAATCCACTCCTTGTTGGGGCAGTCCCTCTTGAGGAAGTGGAATTAACATCAAAATAAAAACAACACCAGGGCAATCCACAATGGGGCATAAGCCGTCTGATCTTCTCCAATAGTTGCCAGTGTGTCACACTGATTAAAAGTGGCACTACAAGCCAGGTAGTTGGGGGGCATGCCTTTAATCCCAGCACTTGGGAAGCAGAGGCAGGCAGATCTCTGAGTTCAAGGCCAGCCTAGTCTACTGAGTTTCAGTACAGCCAGAAACACTACAGAAACACCCTGTCTCAAAAAAAAAAAAAGAAGCCAAAACCAAAAAACTGGCATGGCATGTCAGGGAGAGCCCTTTGGAGACCTGAGCATTCCGTGCTTTCCTCCTCTGCCGTGAGACAGCCACCTAGCCTCTGAGCTGATTTTCAGGCCGAGGTTCAGTTTGCTATGTAGCAGACTTGCTCGAGTTCCTTCAGATAACTGTTAACATGGTGATTTAGAGTTCAGGGCATAAATGGAAAGGGTCCTTAGGACTCAAGGACTAGGCCTTGTGCCTCAGCCAGGCTCCCCACAGGACTGGCTCAAGACTACAAGAGCCAATGCTGGCACAGGGAGGATAGAGCCTAAAAGCCATGGTTGAGCAAGCAATGGGATTAGAAGGCTCTCCAGGACTGTAATAAAAGACAGTAAGCAGGCTGGAGAGATGGATCAGCGGTTGAGAGCACTGACTGCTCTTCCTAGAGATCCTGAGGTCAATTCCCAGCAACCACATGGTGGCTCACAACCATCTGTAATAGGATCGGATGCCCTCTTCTGGTGTGTCTGAAGACAGCTACAGTGTACTCACATACATTAAATAAATTTTTAAAAAAGTCAGGATATAAAGAAAAATAAATGTCCTTTGACCAAAACACATTATTTATAACCAACAGATAGACAGACAGTAAGCATCACCAGCTGTGATGCAGTGTTTCTGGGATGGGGGCCGAGGAGACAGGTGTGTGGGTGTGTGTCATTTGGAGTAGAATCCAGGACCTCATGTATGCTAGGCAGACACTATACTACTAAACTATATCCCCAGCCCTCAAACCTAGTTCTGTTGTCACCAGCATGTCCTATAAAGTCTGCTGTTTCACATCAGGGCCCTGTGGTTATATGGGGACCAACCATCATAACGTTTAGAAGAGGCAGCTTGAGGTTTGCTGGGAAACAGGAGAGCAGGGCCACAAGGCTAAGTATTGCAGTTGCATGGGGTGGGTAGGGGCTGGCTGAGCTGGTATTTTGGACCACTGTGGTTCCGCAGAAATGAACCTCCCATTTTCTTCCGGTGGTCCCTTGCCCAGGAGTGGTCTGCAGATCTGAATCGAACTCTCAGCCGGAGAGAGAAGAAGAAGGCTGCTGACGGCGTCACCCTAACAGGAATCAACCAGACAGGTGACCAGTCTGGACAGAACAAGCCTGGCAGGTGAGCTCCAATCACAGCTTCAGTCGAAACTGACCATCTTCTCAGAAATGAGAGCATCTGCAGGTCCTGAGATGCCATCATCTTGGGCATTTGGATGATTTCCAAATGTTCTGGGAACTCCCTGAGCTCTGGGTGGAGCCCATCTCTCTGTTCTTTCTGCTCATGCTGGAGCTCCTGAAAGATCCAGAGAAGGAGCCTTTTGCACATTGTACCTGTCCTGGTAACAGAGGTGCTGGTGGTAGCTGCTTGTGTTCATTCCCATGGGGCAGCCCTAGGTAGACACAGCAGATAGAGACATATCAGTGGGATCATCCTATTGGGACTTCTTTGTGCAGGTGCCAGGACAGTGGGGGATGGTCAACTGTCCCCTTACTTAGTGTTAGTTATTTCTGAATAAGCTTGGAGTGTAACTCAGCAGCCGATCACTTGCCTGGCAAGTCAAGGCCCTGCTTCAGGCCCAGCACTCTGAAGAGAGCACCTCCTTGTCTTTAAGACTCTGGCTTCTTTGTCTAAAAAATCTTGTGGATAGAACAAGTACCAACTGTGGTCATTAGAACATTCTGGAAAGTGTATGCTGTAGGACTTGACTAGAGCCTCTGCACTTAGATAATGGTCACCTTAGCTCAGGTTCTAGTGACATACTTATGGCCCAGGCACTAAGCCCCTACCATCCCCGGCTCCCCAGTCACACAGAGCTGGTCCTGCTCTGCTACTGTGCTTACAGTCTCTACAAAAAGCTGTGTTGAGTCCCCAACCTCAGAACCAAGAGGTCCTCCTGGTGTGCTTAAACCTAGAGATTGGAGGGAAGGAACTGGACTCCAGAGGTCCTGTGGACTAGTGACTAGAATGTTCCAGTTCAAGGCCCAGCACCAAGATCCTTTAGAGTCAGCTGGAGCAGGGAGCTTAGGAGGGCAGAGGGTCTGCTAGTGTCAAACATACTGCCTGTACACAAGCAGCCAGTCAGGGTCAGCCTGGCACATGAGGGTTCCCAGCCCCACCTGCTTGGCCCTGGGGTAGTAGCTGCTCAGCTTAAGGATGCTGCTGACCAAAGCCCTGGCCACTGATGGAGGTGGCAGTTGTTGCTGAAAGAGTCCAGTGACCCTCAACCTTCCTAATGCTGTGACCCATTAATACAGTTCCTCATGGTATGTTGACCCCAACCATGAAATTATTTTCATTGCTTCTTCATAACTATAATTCTGCTACTTTTATGAATCATAATGAAAATAATCTGTTTTCTAATAGTCTTAATCGATCCCTGTGAAAGGATCGTTTGACACACCTACAAAGGGGTTGTGACCCACAGATTGAGTGCTGCTGGCCTTGGGTGACTCTTTCTTATGTTGTTCTTGTGGTGGCTCCCTGACAGTACTGTTCTACACCCTGCAGCCCCTCATCCCTCTCCCTAGTGCCCAGTGTCACTCTAGTTAACACTGGGCTGAGAGCAAATTGGCAAAGTTACAAGAATGATTTGACTCCAGAGCACTAGAGGACCCTGCTATGAAGCAAGCTCTAGTTCTGCTTGTGGAAACCTCAGCACCAGGGAGCTGGCCAGTGCACTATTTAGTAGTTAGAAGTGTCACCACAGAGCCTGGGAGTCCCCTGCTCCATAGATAGTCTTTCTGTGGCTGCTGTTTCCTGTCCTTCTGTCCCACTGGCTAAGCCTTATGTGGAAATGAGGGGCTAGGGGACTGGAGAAACCCTGAAAGAGGAAGTGCTTGTGCACGTGTGCTGCACAGTTAACATAGAGTTGATCAAGGTGTATTGACTCGTCAACATGTAGCCACATGTCTGACTAAAATAATCTTCTGTCAGCTCCCTCTCCTATCCTCAGATGAGGAGCTGCTGTAACTGGAGATACTGTCACTGTCTTCCTCACCAGGGCCTTTAGTGGGCCCCAAGCTGTGATCCCTGAAAGCTCTCTTTCTCCCCATAGCAACCTTAGTGTCCCGAGCAACCCCGCCCAGTCCACGCAGTTACAGTCCAGCTACAACCCCTTCGAGGACGAGGACGACACGGGCAGCAGCGTCAGTGAGAAGGAGGACATTAAGGCCAAAAAGTTGGTGAACAACACATTTCCCTCTGGCTTCCACCTCGCTCTCTTGTGTCTCCTCTCTCTATCCAGGGGTCTCTTGGGGTCTCACCCCTCAGCACTTCAGCAGTGCCCGGGTCCTGCAGGACCTGGGCACATTCCAGATCTGGTGGGACAGTGTTGGGCCTCTCTACCTCTTTGGGAGGGCACAGCTAACACTCTTCGGTTGCTTTTTCTCTGTCCTATGTTAACCTTTTAAAGCCTGAGCAGCACCACTACAGGAAGATAGGCAGGCAGTATAAACCAGGGACCTGCTGAAGTGGGTAAAGCTCTACCTGCAGGCACTACTCTGGGATATTCACAGCCTCCAGCTTCTCTTGAGGGCTCAGGATGAGTGTGAATGGCATGAAGGCTCTGAGGGGCCTGGCTGTACCTGCCTGTGAAGCAGGAACTCTGGGTGGGGACCCATTCTCTGTGAGTCCTATGCTAAGATCCTCATGTCATCCTCTGTTGCAGTGTCAGCAGCTATGAGAAGACTCAGAATTACCCTGCTGACTGGTCTGACGATGAGGCTAACAACCCTTTCTCCTCCACGGATGCCAACGGGGACTCTAACCCATTTGATGAGGATACTACCTCAGGAACAGAAGTGCGAGTTCGGGCCCTCTATGACTATGAGGGGCAGGAACATGATGAGCTGAGCTTCAAGGCTGGTAGGTAACCTCCCTTTCCAGGGAATAGAGGCCAGCCCGAGGAGGGGATTTGTTTTTGGTTTTTGAAGTCAAGTTCTTGCTAGTTTCATGTGAGAGTCTTCGCTTCAGTACTTTTCCCCTACCAGATTCTGCATGTCCTAGTCCTGTCCCAGCCAGGAAGATGGGAGTGTGCTGTTCATGTTCAGGCCTGTTGAAAGCCATCTCTGTCTATCTCTGACTTGTGCTTTGTTAGCCACTGCCCTTCACTGTTGGTCGGCTGTCAGTCACCCACCAGCTGCTGTTAGTACCTCTGCCTTTGTAGGCATCTCATGTGCTGTCAGTTATATTAAGAGCTCTGTGTTGTCATGTTTACTCATCAGCCTGTCTCTTTAACACAGTAGTCAGTATCGCAGCCACCAAGCCATGGAGCTGCAACCTTTCTGGGTTACCTTGGTGTCAGCTCTTCATCTCTGCTCCACTAGGCATAAGCTTCTCTCAAGAAAAGCCGTGCTTACAGTTTAGCCTTTCACAAGAACAGTAATGACTAGTGTGTCCTTCAAAGGCTTTGGGGGCTAGTTAGGATGCCATCACCGGTCCCGAACTCTGTCTACTCTTGGCTGTCTCACGTGCCTACTAATCTTGATCATCTTCTTCAGTGCTGCAGGCTTCAGTGTGCTAGTCTTTTTAGACCTGCCCTTGTCCTCACTGTGAACCAAGGCAGTTTCCACCAGGCCCCTTACCCTTACTGCCTGCAGAGTGAGCTCCTGTGTCGTGATGACACAGCACACTCAGACTCTCTGGGCCTCATATGCTAGCATCCAGTGGTCTCCTTGTCTGCAGATGGAAGTGTCTAGGGAGCAGATGCTGTTGGCCCAGTTCTCTGACAGGCCAGTGATGGCTCAGGATGCGAAACCTCAAAGTCCCCAAGACACCTTGAGCCACCCCACAGAATGAAAACATGGGGCATGTGGCCAAGTAAAGCAGCCTGGGCCACACAGTGTAGGTGCAAGGCTGAACCTGGAGTGGTTCTAACCTGGACTGCTGCTTGCTCCAGGGCTGCTCTGAGAGCTGCCATCTTGACATCACAGTGGCCTCTGTATCAGAAGCTTTGAACACAAATTAGTAGTGAGATAGCCAGGGTCTCGCCTTACCATCAGGTGGATGCCTGTCCCTTCTGCCCTGGAGACCTTCTGTGGATCCTTCTAGAAGCATGTTTCCTATCCACATGAGATTTGTATGCACAGATGATTTGCTGTGGTCAGTGTTACCCACCCTGTTACTAAGGCCACCCTCTTTTTGTCTTGCAGGGGATGAGCTGACCAAGATAGAGGATGAAGACGAACAGGGTTGGTGCAAGGGACGTTTAGACAGCGGCCAGGTTGGCCTATACCCAGCCAACTATGTCGAGGCTATCCAGTGACAGTCCATGGGCAGGCTGGCGGAGAGACGGAAATGGGCAGTTCAAGAGCTCCGTTAGCCTTGGCCTGGACAGTGACACCTCTAGTGCCCCCAGCAGCCATGTAGGCATCCACTCCACCTGCAAAAGACGATGGCTCTGTTGTTCTTGGCTTCCTGGTGTGCTTTGAAGGCAGATGAGCTGGTGATTTCATGAGACACTGCACATCTGGGCAGATCTAGGCACAGGAAGATATGGTCCAACAGTGAGAGCCAGGCCCCTCCCCACCCTCACCAGCTTTCTCTATCATGGATCTGCACCTTCTTGCCCTTGTCTCTCCTGAGTCAATGACGGATCATACTGATTCTTGTTCCATTGATTATTTTCTCTGATGAGGCCCTATCTGCAAGTTCAATGAACAGACTTATATGCCATTTTCTGAGTAAAGAGTTTGAGGTTTTAATTTAAAGGCAATGTACAGTTACTATACTTTTTATATGCTTTTCCAGTCAGTTAAATTATGGCCTACACTGATCTGAGATGTTCTCCATGTGAGCGGTCTTCATTTCTCTGTGCTGTGTCCAGATATGGGGTTGTCGCAGCCAGGGTTCCGTGGCACGTGCCAGTTGCAGGGCTAACCTTGTGCAACGTTCCCCAACATGTCCATGTTTAGAAATTTTTTTCACTCTATCCCTGCTTCAGTTTTTGCAGATTAACAGTTTTATTAGTGATTTGGAAAGTTAACAGTAAGAAGACTAACTTTTCAAACCAGCTGCATCTGTAGAGTAAGACGCTTTCCATTAGACCATGTGTCTCGATGTATATCTGTATATATTATTTGATATTCAGAGACTCTATAGAGTTCACCCACTGTTGAATGAGAGCTGGTGGCTTCTGACAGCAGATCTGGGCAACTGCTTGAAGCCCATGGCATTGAAGCCCAGGCATGGCTGGCTAACAGCCCCACCCAGTTAAGATGTGCCTCTGGCCTCTGAGTGGCCTGCTGAGGAGACTGACTCTCATTGGCCAGGGCTCCAGGCTCCATGACAAGCACTGGAAAAGTTCCTGGGACTTCGTAGTAGTCATAGGCTTCTCGGTCTCTTTGTCACTCACTGGAGAGTTAGAGGGAGGGGTTCCACCCCACCCTATACACACCTCAGGTGTAGTGGGACTGTTGTAAGCCCCAGGGATGGGCACAAAGAGGACTTTATTTTGTTAGTTCGGACAGTGTGCAAGCAACTTGTATTTCTTCAATGTTTGGCATGAGCACTGTTTTGCTGTGGCTGTGTGTCCTGAGAACTTACCAACCGAAATCCTTGTTCCTAAGCTAAAGAATGACCAAAAGCTGTCAAGTCCTTAACGTTTAGAAACTCCTTTAAATGTATAGTATTTTAGAACAACAACAACAACAACAACAAAACTCAATAAACAGTTGATCTTATGTGTTCAGCAGTCCCTTGGCCTTGCATCCACCCTCATGCTCACACAGCTGATAGACCTGTCTCCTTGGGGGTGCACCAGCTTTGAAACTGGGCAAGATCCAGTACATAGGATCCCTTCTCAGGACCATGTCTCAGTTCCCGCACCAGACGCTGGGGACTTGAGGCACCTTGGGCATCCCTGTGGAGGGCATCCCTGGTGCCACCCTCTCTCCCCTGACCAGTAGCCACTCCTCCCCAAACGTGTGTGTGCCTACTGTGTGTTGACCCTTGTGTGCCATTGTGATGTTTTTTCAAGTAGATGATCTTTGGGTATAATGTGATCAATGCAGGTCCCAGCTGGTCCTATGCGCACAGAGAACGTCCAAAGATCCCGCCTCCTGTTGGGATCAGCTAAGGAGATAAAGCCAACGCGCTAGCCCTGACCAGTCCAGGTGAACGGACTGCTGCTGCTGCTCTCTTCAAACACTAGTAAAGCTGCTCTCTGGCCTTCCTACAGTGTTACTTTGCTCAGCAGAGCAGAGCCTGAGTCTTTGTCTTTTAGTCTCTTTGTGTCGTAGGTGTCCTCTGCCCTGCTGGTTTCTGAGCACTACTTGAGCCCACCATCAGGCCACCCGTTGCTCTGGGTGGGCACCAGCTTCTGCCTCTATTTGCTCCAGGCAGCAAACAGAAGACAAAGTGGGAGAAGGCAGAGGCAGATCTCCCCACAGCTGGCAAGCTGAGAAGTGGGGATGTATCTTGAATACCACAATAATACCACCGGTCCAGGTGCTCTAACACTCCTCTGGCCTGCCGCACAGTTAATAGAAAAATAGATAGGTTTTACAAGCTCCAGGTTAATGATTTGCCCGAGGCTCTGTGAGCAGACCATAGTCTAAGGCCAGCTCTTGGATCTGGAACAGCCAACCTCTCCTTGCTGTCCTGGGGGCTAGAAGTGGGATGTAATGACCACTCCTGCAAGGTCCTTTCTTAACACCCTTATTCAAATAAGGAAGCTTGAGGGTCCTGTACAGCCCTCCTATTATCTCCTACCCTTCCCTGAGGGTTAAACGTAGGAAGCGCACTGTGCACGGTGGCCAGTTTCCCCAGGAGGATGGAAGTCCATGTGGTTATCATCACCAAGGCTGGGCCAGGACCTTCTGCAGCCATTGGCTGCTTTTTCTGTTCCACCCAGGTTGGGATCCCAGGTCCTCTTGGCCTCCCATCACTCCTGCACTGGATCAAAGCTATTACCACTAGGGCCCTTGGGTTGACACTAGTGACCAAGCCAGCTCAGTCAGTCGGCAGGGTCTAAAGGAGGGAGTGAGAAAGAAACAAAAGACAATTAGACAACATTATAGTATAGGCCTCCAGCAAGTGCTAAGACTGAAACAAGTTTAATTTTTATTAAAACAAGTTTAATTTTTATCTGCTTTTATTATTCTAGGTACATCAAAGAATGTGGTCAGACCTAAGGCATAAACAGAGTAGTCAAGGAACAAAGTTCCCATGATTACTGTATTCAGGATCTTAAGGCAATCAAGATCCAGAGAACAAGTTCCTCAGCTGTATTTATCTTGAGCCTACTTCCTTGTGCTAGCCTGATGTCTAGTTCTATCTAAGCCTACTCCTTTGTTCTAGCCCCAGTGTAAATATTCTTGCCAAATTCCTGGAAGTGGCCCAAGAGCTCTCCACACTCTAAGTAGAATGTAGTGAGC
This sequence comes from Mastomys coucha, assembly GCF_008632895.1. Lineage (NCBI taxonomy): Eukaryota > Metazoa > Chordata > Mammalia > Rodentia > Muridae > Mastomys > Mastomys coucha. The sequence goes on along the minus strand of NW_022196893.1, from coordinate 14,160,437 downwards.
CCCAGACTATACCTGGACAGGAGATCCAAGCCTGTTTCCCTGCACTGTAATGTAAGCATGGTTCAGTGACCAGGCTGGGGTCTGGCTCTGCTACAGCCCAAGCTCAGACACTGGCCAGAGGTCTCTGCAGATGGACGACATTGCTATCTAAGCCAACCTGCCTCTGCTCGGCTTGACTTAGCCTTCTCTGAGGAGCCTGAGGGTCTGGGCCATGCAAATGCCTCAGGTTGTTAAGGCAAGCCTGAAGGGGGACTGCTTATACCTCATCTAGTTGGGAGTAAGGAAGGTTTATAAAGGATCTCGTGGACACCATATTAACTCCCTCATGGTTCAGAGGGAAGAAGGAAATTGAGGCCAGATGAGGGGAAGGCAAGACTTGCCAGCAGACATAGCAAGCAACAACATCTGTAAATCGGGTTGCCTCTCCTAGTGGGCAAGAGCTTCATTCACTAGATAGTCGTACATGTACAAGCACTTACTGAGTACCTATTATGTGCTAGAATCCCAGCAGCCCAAACCAAGTAGAACCAGTGTATACCCTTGGGAAGGTGCCAGATCAGTCCTTCATGGGGACAAGAATGTCGCTGGTCATGTGTGTTGATCCTGGAAGGCTCTGATAATAAGACAGGTAGAGGATCCCAGTCTAGGACTAGATCAGTGAGGCGAAGTACTCCCTGTTTCTTAAGCTTTCCCCCAATTCCAGTACAAAGCATCCCGAGTCCTCCCTCCCTCCCTTCTTCCTCTCTTCACTGGACTACAGAGGACCACACCTTGACACTAGCAAATACCTGTGCCTCATTACTGCAAAGTGAGATCAGTTAGGGTGACTGTGGGGTGTCTGGGATGTCCAGAAGCCAAGAGACCCAGGAAAGCAGGCTCTCTGGGTCATACCTGTTCTTTGAGGTACCTGCTGTTCCACCACCATCTCTTCATAGGCCAAACACTCTCCCCTTTGCTCTCTCGTACAAGTTTTCAAGACAGGATTTCTCCACCCTCCCCATCCATTGTCTACATACCTTCAGGATACACAGACCCCTGTCTGGGTGAGGGGTACCCATATAAATGGGAAAGCAGTGACCTCAGTCTCACGTGTGAGATCCTCTAGTAAGGAGACAGAAGGACCCTGGGGTCAGGATGAAACCAGATCAAAATTTTCCACAGTTGAAAGAACTAGAGCCATGATGGAGACAGCTTGACCAGGCCAAGCTCAGTGTGGGTCAGCCTATGGGTTAAGTACCCAGACTCAAGGTCAGAACAGCACCACCGCAGGATAAATGTGTCTCTGATACTTGTGTGTTGACATCTTCCCTACTGGAGTGATGGCGATTGAGAAGAGGATATTGGCAGAGGTGGTTGGCTCATGGGGGTGAAGTCCTTAGGGCAGGATGCTAACCTTGGGTCTCCACATGTGCTTGCACACACATACCCGAGGGGTCCTGTCCATTGCATCCACCTGTGAGGACACAACACCATCTAGGAAGAAGCTGGGATCTGCTGTCAGGTGTAACAGGATCCTGCGTCCAAGCTTGGATCCTCTTGTATGACCCCAGTCACCTGAGCCCTTGCAGAAAACTTTTGAGTTCCCTGAGCCTGGCTTTGCTCATCTGTAAAACAGGGCATTCAGAGACATATATCTCGCTCTTTATGAGTCCCTGTCCTAAACGTTTAACGTCTGACTTGTTTAATCCTCATGGCAACCCAGTGGACTTGGTAGTTGTTATCTTTATTTTATAGAGGAGGAAACTGAATCGCAGAGGCAACTTGATTGAAGTGGAAAAGCTACTGTGGAACAGAGTAAGACTTCAGACCCAGCCATGATAGCCCAGGTTCTTTCAAGCTAGACTATGATGTTGGCCTGGGAGCACTTGCCTCAGAGAACACAGTACTGGGCCCCTTGCCTGTGCCCACTGGTGCCCCTGACACTTAGCACCAGCTATGGTGGTACATATCTTTAATCTTGGGAGGCAGAGACGGGGATCTCTCTGAGTTGGAGGCCAGCCTGATAAACATGGTGAATTCTAGGTACATACTGAGACCCTGTCTGGTGGGGGGGGGGGGTCACCCATTTGATCCTCTTCATAGTCAGAAGTACTACTATCGCTTTGATGCTACCAACACCAGTTAAAAGGCAGAACTCTTGCAGGTCTCTCTGGGCTGGTGTCCTGAGCAGACCTTGGGTGCAAGCTCCACAGCTAGTCCCACAACACCCAGAGGAAACTCCACTCCCAGGCGTTCTGACATGCCCAGGATCAGAGGTGAGGAGGACCCAACATCTGTCCCAACACCAGGAGTAACTGGGACCAGCAGGACCAGGCACACAGGAACTCCACCAGCCCAGTGGCTCAGGTTCCTTCCAGTCTCTCTGGGCGGGTGCCCTGAGCAGACCTTGGGTGCAAGTTCCCCAGCCAGTCCCACAACACTCAGAGGAAGCTCCAATCCCAGGTGCTCTAACAAACCCAGGATCACAGGATCACAGAGACAGCTTGACTCTGAGGAGTTCTGACACAACCAGGATCACAGGAAGGACAGACTCCAGTCAGATTTAGCAAGGGCAGGTAGCACTAGAGATAACCAGATGGCAGGGGGCAAGCATAAGAAAATGAACAACACAAACCAAGATCACTTGGCATCATCATAACCCAATTCTCCCACCATAGCAAGTCCTGGGCACACCATTACACTGGAAAAGCAAGAATCAGATATAAAATCACTTCTCATGATGATGATACAGAACTTTAAGAAAGACATAAATAGCACCCTCAAAGAAATACAGGAGAACACAGGTAAACAGCTAGAAGCCCTACAAGAGGAAACACAAAAATCCCTTAAAGAACTACAGGAAAACACAAACAGTTGAAGGAAATGAGCAAAAACATCCAGAATCTAAAAATGAAAATAGAAACAATAAAGAAATCAGAAAGAGAGACAACCCTGATGATACAAAACCTAGGAAAGAAATCAGGAGTCATAGATGCAAACATCACCAACAGAATACAAGAGATAGAAGAGAGAGTCTCAGGGGCAGAAGACACCATAGAAAACATTGACACAACAGTCAAAGAAAATGCAAAACCCCAAAACATCTAGGAAATCCAGGACGCAATGAGAAGACCAAACCTAAGGATAAATAGGTATAGAAGAGAGTGAAGACTCCCAATATAATGGGCCAGTAAATATCTTCAACAAAATTATAAAAGAAAACTTCCCTAACCTAAAGAAAGAGATGCCCATGAACATACAAGAAGCCTACAGAACTCCAAATAGACTGGACCAGAAAAGAAATTCCTCCTGTCACATAATAATCAAAACATCAAATGCACTAAACAAAGAATTTTAAAAGCAGTAAGGGAAAAAGGTCAAGTAACATATAAAGGCAGGCCTATCAGACCAGAGTTCTCACCAGAGACTATGAAAGCTAGAAGATCCTGGGCAGATGTCATACAGACCCTACAAGAACACAAATACTAGCCCAGGCTACTATACCCAGCAAAACTCTCAATTACCATAGATAGAGAAAATAAGATATTCCATGACTTAACAAAATTTATACACTATCTTTCTACAAATCCAGCCCTACAAAGGATAATAGATGGAAAACATCAACATAAGGAACAAAACTACACCCTAGAAGAAGCAAGAAAGTAATCTTTGAACAAATCCACACAAATCTAATTCCACCTCTTACAACAAAAACAAAAGGAAGTGACAATTACTTTTTCTTAATATCTCAATATGAAAATTAATATTACCAACATAATCCTAATTGATTGAAATCCAAAAACATGAGGAATTAGAAATTTGTTGGTTGCCCTCCGATGGTCTCTCTAATTTGGTAATTGGAGAAATAGGTCCAGTATTGTACAATCTATATACATTTTCAGCCTGTTTGTTCGTGATAGTGTCTAGCTGTGTACAACATAAGGGTCTTGAAACCTTGCTTCTCCTATCTCAGCATCTCTATTAGTAAGTAGTATTGCTTATTTCATGTTTTTACACTATACTATGTTTTTCAGAACAGCTTAAATATTTCAAAAGTATTTATATACCCAAAAGAAACGTAAACAATTAACTAGGGAGTTTGCTTGTAAGAGAACAACAAAGAGGCTGAATGCTTTGCTTGATGTTTGTAACTCTTGTATCAAGTTTGAAGAAGAGTACTTTATTAGTTACTCTTTATCTGAGATGAATGCTTTTCCAAATTATCACAGCTTATTAGCTTGGTTTATTATTAGCTTATTATTAGTTTATTAACCAAATTCTTACCCTCACCTAATGTCTGTGCTACCCTCCAAGCAGAACCATTGTTCATTGAAACAGTTGGTGAATGACTTTATGGATAGACCATCTTAATACACACACCATTTCTTAAATGAATGTAACCTGTTCTCTGTGTCCTAAGAATAAAGTCACTCACTCAAGTCAAATAGCTTTGACCATAGCAGGAAGTCTGTATTCAAAAATCGTGCCTACAATTCATTTCTTGGTGCAGCCGAACTGTCAAATCTCAGCTTAGCTATGATGGAGGTAAAATCCTTTGGTGATGTGAGGGTCATTGAAGTACAGCCTTATTACAATGAAATCCAATGTCTAAAAATTGTTCTTATTTTGGGCTTGTACCACAGTAAGAGCCAAGATTTTAAACTCTACTAAATACAAAACAAACAAAAAGACTTTATTTATGTTCATTCAAGAAAATACTAGTAGTGATGTATTATTTTGAAATATACAGTTAATATGTTTGGAGTTATTAAAAATTTATATTGAGAAAAGTGTATTTTCACTATTTGCTGTAGACGAGCATCTACATAAGACTGTTAAATTGATTGTTGTTTTATATCAAACAACTTTTATAATGCTTATTTTTATTGTTATAATATTTTATAAATTTTAAGGAATATGACAAAAAAGATATTTTAGGTATTGAAGGGGGGGTCTCTGGGAGGAGTTGAGGTACAAAAGTGAAACAAGAATGTGATTTAATTCTGTTTACTTAAAATATGTTTTTAAATGTTAACAAATTCAGATAAATTGAAATCATGTAACTTTTCTCATCATAATGCAATAAAAAATTTTTTTAAAAAGGCAGAACTCTCAAGTTTCCCCATCTTCCTAGTCAACTACGTTAGACCCTCCATTCTTGGAATCACTACTGTTTTTATACATGCCTACTGTATGCTAGCTTCAACCTCCTGAGTGCTAGGACCACAGGCATGAGCTGCCACGCCTGGCTTGTACTGATCTCTGTATAATTTTCCCACCTCCACTTTCTTATGACTGGGATCACACAAATGGTAGCCTTTGGGCTCAGTGATTGAGAGGACTGGAGCTCAGAGCTCCAGAGCTTCCAGAACAAACCAGTGCCATGGTATGCCATGCCACTTGTAGTTCAAGCCTGGGAAGGTAGAGACAGAGTCCTCAGAACAAGTTAGGAACAAACTGGATAGACTAGCTGTATCAAAAAGCCCTGGGTTTGGGGCTGGAGAGATGGTTCAGCAGTTAGGAGCACTGACTGCTCTTCCAGAGGACCCTGGTTCAATTCCCAGCACCCACATAGTAGCTCAAAACTGTAACTCCAAGATCTGAGACCCTCACACAGACATACATGCAGGCAAAACAATCCAGAAAGGGAGGGGGGAAGAGCCCGGGGTTTGATTGAGGGACTCTGCCCCAAATAATAAGGTTAAGGGCAATTGAAGATTCCCAATTAACCTTGGGTCTCCACATGAACTTGCATACACATACATACCCACCTGCATGTGCACATGTATACCACATATACATAAAAAGGGAAACTGGTGGTCTTCTTTCCATGTGATTCTTTTGAGATTCATTCTTGGAGTTTTGTGTGCTAGTGTTTTGTTCCTTATAGGTAGTTTCCATTGAAAAGTGCACTGGGGATTCAGTCATCCAATAGCAGAATATTTGATTTGTTTCTAGTATTGAAGGATAGTAAATACATCTGCTCTAGAAGCTCTATAGTACAGAAGGTTGAGAGCCTTAGAAAATGGTTTCATGGATAAAGCATTGCTTTGCGGGCATGAAGGCCTGAGTTCAGATTCCTGGTACTTACATGCCTGCTGGCTGGGCATCACAGCCTGCCTGCGTGCTTGGAAGGTGGAGACAGCAGATCCCTGGAACAAGCTGGCTAGCTAGCCATATTGGCGGGCTCTGGGCTCAGGTGTGAGAGGCACTGCCTCAGGGATAAGGTGACCACTTATGAGATCTTGAGCCACCGTAACCAAGTGTACATGAATGCGTGTATACCTCCACACACACAAAAAGTACAGGCCAATGCTGTATCAATGCTTCATGGCAATTTTTTTTTTTTTTTTTGGTTTTTTCGAGACAGGGTTTTTCTGTGTAGCCCTGTCTGTCCTGGAACTCACTCTTATAGACCAAATGGGCCTCAAACTCAGAGGTCCACCAGCCTCTGCCTCCCAAGTGCTGAGATTAAGGGCATGCACCACCACTGCCTGGCAAATCACTAAATTGTTTAGTGTCTTGAGTGTGCAAAGCCTGAGAGTCCAGAGGATAATAGAATCAGATGAGGCTGCTCACGGTTCAGTGGGCTTATACCAGATGTGTCAGAGCTACACATAGAAGTTAATGTGTTTGGCTGGGCGGTGGTGACACACACCTTTAATCCCAGCACTTGGGAGGCAGAGGCAGGCGGATTTCTGAGTTCTCGGCCAGCCTGGTCTACAGAGTGAGTTCCAGGACAGCCAAGGCTATACAGAGAAACCCTGTCGAGAAAAAAAGACAAAAACAAAACAAAAACAAAAACAAAAAAAGGAATTAATTTGTTTGGGCTGGAGAGATGGCTCAGTGGTTAAGAGCACTGACTGCTCTTCCAGAGGTCCTGAGTTCAATTCCCAGCAACCACATGGTGGCGCACAACTGTCTGTAATGGGATCCCATGCCCTCTTCTGGTGTGTCTGAAAACAGCTACAGTGTACTCATATATATAATAAAATAAGTAAATTTTAAAAAAAAGTTCAGAAAAAGAAGTTAGTGTGTTCTCTCTCTTTCTCTCTCTCTTGTTTGTTTCTTTTTGTTTTTGTTTTTTTGAGACAGGGTTTCTCTGTGTAGCCCTGGCTGTCCTGGAACTCACTTTGTAGACCAGGCTGGCCTCGAACTCATAAATCCACCTGCCTCTCTGCCTCCCAAGTGCTGGGATTAAAGGCGTGTGCCACCACCGCCCGGCAAAGATTTATTTATTTATTTATTTATTTATTTATTTATTTATTTAATGTAGGTGAGTACACTGTAGCTGTAGTTGTCTTCAGACAAGCCAGAAGAGGGCAGCAGATCCCATTACAGATGGTTGTGAGCCACCGTGTGGTTGCTGGGAATTGAACTCAGGACCTCTGGAAGAGCAATCAGTGCACATAACCGCAGAGCCATCTCTCCAGCCCTTGTGTGTTCTCTTTCAACACCAGTCACTGGTGGTGTCTTCCAGAGGAAGGCATGTCTCAGCACATTTAGCTTTCCTTCTTGTGGCAGCTGGACAAAGTCCAGCCCTGGCTCATAAATACACATTCTCTGCAGCTGCCCCACGTCCTCCACGACTGGCTCATGGACAGGCTGAGTGAGTCTTACATTTATGGAAGGCCTTTGGAGGACTTTGCTGGACATTTTTCTCCAGCACTAAACCTTTATATGTGTTATCAAACTCTGTCCTTGGATGTGACACAGGCTTTGTCTAAGTCACTTTGTCTAAGTTCAGCAACCCCATGAGGCTGTGCACAACCCTATGTGTGGCCAACAAAGGAGCCTGTCAGACCCCTGACTTTTCCAGGCCCCTAAGCTCTGTCCCTTCTGGAGGCTAGAGTAGCTGTCAGTGATCCCTGGGGGGTGGGAGCTTTTCTTCAGTGCTACCCATAATTGCTCAATCATCTTATGGTAGTCTCCCTCCCCTCCCCGGCCCTGCCCCACTAGCGCTTCGGTAAATGACCCTAATTAAAGTCATTGGTTTGGTCTGCTAGATTTGAGTGGCACTGTAGTTGTGTCTAGTTGTCGTAGTTGTCGTTGGTGCCCTACCCACGGTAAAGAGAGAATAAAATGTGTCTCTAGAAAAGTTAACAAAACAGTGCAGAGAAGCAAACGGCACCTCTCGAGAAGAAAATGCTGAAAGCCTGAGAGCTGGCAAGCAGCTAGCTGAACTTGACTCTCAGACCTCTTTCTTCCACAGCGGCACCCTGCCTGAGGCCGCGTTTTTCCGGCTACCCCACACTCACCCTAGTATAAGAGGCGCCTGCTCTGGAGTTTCAGCCTTCAGGCTACTGACATCATTCACCTAAGGTCTGGAATGATGGCTCATTACTTAAGAGAGTGTAAGGCTCTTCCAGAGGATCACCAGCTCCAGGACTCTCAGCTTACCACATGCATATGCACACAGATATCCATAGTTAATGTCTCAGTGGATACATCAACCCCATTCCAGAGAAGGCCCCCATGCTCAGGAGTAGCCGGCCAACAGAAAACATTAGGATACCTACTCCCCTCAGAGCTGTATGGTTCCTGGGCTTCCAAGTCCCAGGAGACCCTTCCATCAGAGCAGAAACACAGTGGTGATGCATGTCTGTCCTCCCAATACTCGGTTTATGGAAGCAGAGGGATCAAAAAGTCAAGTTCATCCTCAACTACTTAATGAGTTCCATGCTTAACTGGACTACATACGACCCCCGCCTCTCTATATATATGATTTTTATTTTCTGTTAGTGAGCTTTGCCAGTATTTATGTATATCTGTAGTGCCTCTGGAGGCCAGAAGAGGGTGTGAAGTCCCCCTGGAACTGAAGTGGTGAGCCATTATGTGGATGCTGGGAATCCAACTTCGGTCCTCTTGAAGAGCACTCAGCGCTCTTAATTACTGAGCAGTCTCTTCCAGTAGCCGCAGACAAAGTTTTCTACAAAGGAAAAAATAATAATTTTCTATCACAGATTCAGGGTTTGGCTTTAGCTGAGAATAAAACAGGAGCAGTGACAACAGTTCAGGGTGAGGGTAAAGCCCCCGCTTTGGCCACTTGCGGAGGCGCCTGGCGCAGGCGCACCTGAGCACCTGGCGTCTGCACGCCCAGCCCGGGGTGGGCGGGGCAGAGAGGCGGGAACAGAACGAGAAGCACGTGGGCGGTGGGGGGCGGAGCCTGGGGGCGGGACCAGAGAGGCGGAAGAAGAGTGGCTGGCGCTCTGGGGGTGGGCGGGGCGTGGTGGGCGGGGCGTTGGAGGAGCTGACTTCCACGCGCTGCGGGGGCGCGCCTCCGGCAGTTGGTCTCGGAGGCGGCCACGATTTCTCTGAGGAGGTCCCTGCCTGGTCGCGGCGCGATGCCTCTGGATCCTCAGGTGGCCAGGGGTAACCTTGGCAATCAGGACATCCTGGCCATCTTCTACCGCCTGCGCTTTGTACTTAGCCATCACATCGCGGCCGCCTGGCGAGCCCGGAACCCCGGCGCGGACGTGGGGAGAGGAGGAGGAGAAGCCGCCCGGTTGGTCAACGGTCGTCTTCGCCCACGCGGGTTCTGAGTGGCTTGGCGGACGGCTCGCCCACGCCCGTGAGTAACCAGGACCCTCACTCGTGCTCCGCGGACGTGCTCCAGGACCCTCCCTGGTCTCGCCGGCCGAGTTGTGTACACTTGAGTGAAGTCGTGCTTCGGGCTGAGGTTGGCGTCCCCCAGGGCTGATTTGGCGTTTGGTGGCGCTCCCTTTCCCCTCCAGGAAAAGTTAAGAGCACCTCGCTTAAATGGCGCGCCCTGGTCGCGTCCCCCTCTAGCTGTTGAGCTAGCGCCGCACCCGGTTTCCGTGTCACTTTTCTCCACAGAGCTGTCCCGGGGTCCTTGATACGTGATTATTAGAAGCGACCCGCCGTAGAGAGACGTCAGTGTCTTTTTTTTTTTTTTTTTTTTTTTTTTGAGACATTTTGTCTGTGTAGCCCTAGCTGCCCCGGAGCACACTGTATGACCAGGCTGGCCCTGGAACTCCTAGAGATCTACCTGCCTCTTGCTTCTGTTGAGTGAGCCACCACCGCCCAGTTTACCATGGTGCCTTTTATAACCTATTCTTGAAAATGGTATGTTGTCTTTTTTTTCCACATCTTACCGGTCACATAGACTACCTTGGTAAAAGAGAGGCAGAAATTGCACAAAAGGTGGGGGATGTTTGGACAAATGATAGTGCAGAGAAGCATCATGCCCAAGGAACTGTCCTGTGAGATACAGCCGCTGCCGAGTGCATTGTAATGGGCAGTGTCCCCTCTGGGTACCGTCCTGGTCAGCATTCATTTATGTGCTAGGATTCTCTCTGAAGGTGTAGAGGCAAGAAGGGTAGGATATAGCTTACAGACCTAAGTTCTCAATACAGTAATTACATAGATAACGCTCCCTAGGCCCCACAAGTAAGCCCTCATCATTACAGCCTCAAATATGCTAAGCAAGTACCTGACCACAGAGAGTTTATATTACATTTTTAAAACAAATTTACCGGGCAGTGGTGGTGCATGCCTTTCATCCCAGCACTTGAGAGGCAGATTTCAGAGTTCAAGGCCAGTCTGGTCTACAGAGTGAGTTCCAGGACAGCCAGGACAGACAGAGAAACCCTGTCTCAAAAAAATAAATAAATAAATAAATAAATAAATAAATAAATAAATAAATAAAATAAAAAATAAAAAAAAATTAAAAATAAATAAAAAAATTAAAATTATTTTAGGTGTGTAGGTGGTTTGCCTGCATGTGTATCTGTGTGCCTGGTGCTCATGGAGACCAGAAGAGGGCATCAGATTCCTTGGAACTGGAGTTTGATGATTGTGGCTACTGAGAACCAAATCTAAGTATTCTGATAACAGCCAGTGTTGTTAACAGCTAAGCCATCTCCCAGCGCCAGTATTATTACAGATGTTTAAAGTTCTAGAAAATTGGGCTGGAGAGATGGCTCAGAAGTTAAGAGCACTGGTTGCTCCAATTCCTAGCACCAACATGGCAGCTCACAACCATCTATAACTCCCAATTCTAGGCAATCCCAAACCCTCTTCTAGTCTCCACAGGCAGCAAGCACATATAGGGTGCCCAGACATATATGCAGGTAAAAAACTCATGCATACAGAATGAAAATAAAAATAAAAATTTAAGGTTCTAAAATTTACACAATCTTTCCACAAATCCAGCCCTACAAAGGATAATAGATGGAAAACATCTACATAAGGAGCAAAACTACACCCTAGAAGAAGCAAGAAAGTAACCTTTCAACAAATCCACACAAACCTAATTCCACCTCTTACAACAAAAACAACAGGAAGTAACAATTACTTTTTCTTAATATTTTAATATGAAAATTGATATTGCCAACATAACCTAATCGATTGAAATCCAAAACTATGAGGAATTAGAAATTTATTGATTGCCATCCAATGGTCTCTCTAATTTGGTAACTGGAGAAATAGGTCCAATATTACACAATCCATATACACTTTCAGCTTGTTTGTATATGACAGTGTCTTGCTGTGTACAACATAATGGTCTTGAGTTCTTTCTTCTCCTATCTAGTATTGTTTATTTCATGTTTTTACACTATACTATGGTTTTCAGAACAGGTTACATATTTTAAAAGTATTTATATACCCAAAAGAAATGTAAACAATTAAATCGGGAGGTGGCTTGTAAGAGAACAACAAAGAGTGAGACTGAATGCTTTGCTTGATGTTTGTAACTCTTGTATCAAGTTATCACAGTAAGAGCCAAGATTTTAAGCTCTACTAAATACAAAACAAACAACAAACATAAACACTTTATATATTTATGTTCATTTAAGAAAATATTAGTAGTGATGTATAATTTTGAAATATACAGTTAATACATTTGGAGTTATTTTAAATTTATATTGAGAAAAACTTATGTATTTTCAGTATTGCCGTAGACAAGCATCTACATAGAACTATTAAATTGATTGTTGTTTTATATCAAACAACTTTTATAATACTCATTTTTATTGTTATAATATATTCTAAATTTTAAAGAATATGACAAAAAAAGATATTGTAGGTATTGAAGGGAGGATCTCTGGAAGGAGTTGGGGTACAAAAGGAAAATAAGAATGTGATTTAATTCTATTTACTTAAAATATGTTTTAAAACGTTAACAAATTCAGATAAATTGAAATCATGTAACTTTTCTCATCATAATGCAATAAAACTTAAAAAATTTTTTTTCAACTAAAAAAAATTAAGGTTCTAAAATCCTAGATAACACTTCTTTTCATGTTTTATTGTTTTGCAGCAGAGTGCCTGGCATAGGATATGACTGTAAATATTTAGCTCTACAAGAAGAAATGGCATTTATACACAAAAGAAAGACATGATTCCTTGGTTTTAAGTAAATACAACATAATGCATCCTAAAAGTGCCTGGACTGTAGGTCTGCCTGACGGAGGACCCGCCACGACACCATTAATCCCCCAGTGATTAACATATGGAATGGGGTACCAGTGATGGAAAATGACCACAATTAACTCCCTTTCAAGACTCGTTCCCAGACAGCTGATCAGGACCAAGACTGGGATTTCTAGTCTTTGGGTCCTTAACAGTGAAACGTTCTGTTGAGAAGCCCTGCTTAAATTACTTTCTTCAGCACACTGAAAGCAGCAGAACAAAAGCACTGCTACTGCCACAAAGGAAGCTGGGTCACAGGCCTTTGAAGAAGACTTGCACAGCTCATCTTTAAGTCTTTCCCTAATGGATGGTGAGTCATGCCTATCATCTCTGCACTTGGGAAGGGAGGCAGGAGGAAGTTCAAGGCTAGTTTGGGAGAAATAAGTTTCAGGTTGGCCTGAGTTACAGTGTGAGACATAATTTCAGACAAAAATAACTCCTCTGAGAGTTGACAATGTCTGTGTAAAAGATCTCAGACTACACCGTATGTAATAGCTGAGCTCCTTAAACTATATCGGGATCCATCCCATTGTGACGAAGAGGGAAGATGGCACTGGCCGTCATTGACCACCTGTGAGATCATCTGTTTATTGGATGATCATGAGGTCAGGCAGAATACCCTCAACTATGTTGCATATACTAAAGTACACCATGCAGTATTTTCTGGCACCCGGAACAAAGATGTCAAAGCTTTGTTAAAGACAGCAGATTCCATCCAATTTGTGATATTCACCAAAGTCCCACAGGCTGGCAGAGTTGATGCCTAATTTCTCTGTGTCAGCTGCCTAGGAGATTCTAGCAAAATCTAGCCAAGAGATGAAATGGGGAACTCCTTCAGAGGCCAGTTGCTGCCAAAATAGCTCCAGAGGTACATTCACTGTCTGCACCCCCCCCAAAGGATCTATTTGTATTTATCCTTCACCACATAGTTGGGGGCTTGTGCAGGGAATCAGCTGGTAGCTTTCTCTAGATTGCTAGTCTAGACAAACAGGACACCCTGCTCTTTAGAGAAGCAGATCATATAGTCTGTAATGCCTTTGTACTGACAGTTTATCAGCCGTGGCCTCCTTGTTAACAAGTCATACCTGCTGTGGAAGCTTGCCTTGCCTGATCAGAGACACAGGCATCTTGGAGTTGGCATCAGTGATGCCTGGAATCAGGAAGTCATTGGTGAAAGACAATGGTGTGTCCTAGCATGGTGGCACAGGGGGAAAAAGGCAGAGAATGAGAGGAAGGCTACACATAGTTTAACCCTGCTGCCACAGTACCAAACAAATAGGTTTGCTTCCTGATTATCAGAATTTAAAGTGTGAATGTTAGACAAATGCTAAGCTAATTGTGTACTGTGTTGTATAATGTAATAGGACCTGCTAATATAATTATTACCAATATGTAACGTGTTTCTTCCAGGTGTGTTTTGACTGCAGTACCAAAGGTCACAGCTGGGCAAACATAACCTACAGGATATTTCTTTTCATCAGTTGCTTGGAGTCGCGTGGTGTTCACTAGAGGTTGATCTGTAAGTCTCTGCCTTGACTGTTGACAGCAAGTAAAGTGACAGGTTAATTGCAGTTCAGGAGGGTTTAGCTCTTACATAATCATTGGGGCTGGAAAGATGGCTTTGGTTAACAACAGTACATGCTGCTCTTCATGAAGACCTAAGATAAGTTTCAGCATTTGCACCAGGCAATACACAACCATCTGTACCGTGATCCCCAGGGGCATCCAGCGCCTGTTTTTTGCCCTCCTTGGGCACCTGAACTCATATACATACAAAAGACAAATCTTAAAAATTATCTTTTATTACCTAATAACTCAAGGAAATGAGCCATTTTCTACTCTGGCCTCTGGAGATCTTGTGGAAGAAATAAAGCTCTGGTGTTGAAGACAGAGTCAGATGGGAGGTCTCAAAGCAGCAGTTCCTTTTCCTCCAGTGCCTTCTAAGAAATTAAAGTACACCCGAGAGAGAAGGGGCTTCCTGTACACACACATGAAGGGTGGAGTCCTCCTCATCCAGGTGTGGCCCCCAGCATCCTCCTCCAGCTCCCATGCCCACTGGCACTAGCAGGGCAAAGCTTGAGTGGATGAGTTTGTCTGGCTATTTGCTGGTGATGTCACATGTTTTTATAGGAAGGCCTTTCTTCCCCCTTTACCCAGAGCTTGGGCTACCCTGGCTGCTCCAATGAGGAAATGTCTTTCCCCTTCCCATACACACTGTGGGCTCCACGGTGGGAGGGAAAGAACCTCTGAAGTGAAGTGAAGAGAAATAATGACTAGGCAGAGGGCCAGAGTCAGATCAGAGGCCCGGCAAGGTGTGCACCAGCTGCCTGGGCCTTGTCAGGGCACCTTCTGCGGGTCATCTCAGGGACTCAGGCCTCTGTTGGTGGCACTTCCTCCAGCAGCTGGCCTGTTTCCCTGCTCCTCTTCTGGGAAAGAACTGTGGCAATAATTTCTTGTTGTTGTTGTTTTAACTTAAGGAATATTGTCACTGTGTGACTACCATAAAGTAGTATTTGTGCCTGTATGAAAAAAACAATGAAGATGAGACTTTTTACATGGCAGCATAGATGCGATCAATAATTACAGCATAATTTTCTTTTTAATAACTAAAACTTTTGTCACATAATTTTGGGAGCTTTTTTGTTGTTGTTTCTTATTCTTTTCTTTTTCTTTTTCTTTCTTTTTTTTTTCCCAGACACATTCTCTCTACTTAGCCCTGTCTGTTCTGGAATCCAGTATGTAGTCCAGGCTGCCACCCTGGTGCTGGGCCTAAAGGTGTGTGCCACCACACCTGGCTTGTTTGTTTTGTTT
This sequence comes from Mastomys coucha, assembly GCF_008632895.1. Taxonomy (NCBI): domain Eukaryota; kingdom Metazoa; phylum Chordata; class Mammalia; order Rodentia; family Muridae; genus Mastomys; species Mastomys coucha. The sequence continues at coordinate 14,145,212 of NW_022196893.1, read as the reverse complement.
TGTTTTTTAGTAGTCTGTAAAGGCATGATAGGATAATAACCATATGTCAATAGATGATTACTAAAAAAGGGGAGCAGTTTTACATATTCTTTCTTGTCTAAGAATATCAGTCATCCTATTTTATCTGAACTATGGTCCCAGAATGTTTGGAATGTATTGCATGTCTTTGCCTCTTTTTAAAATGATGACAGACTTGGTTGCTGGGGCAAATTTATTTGTCCAGTTTTTTTCCTGTGATATGTTCATAATATGTGGTTGCCATCTTAATTCTCTTTCAAGTATTTGTTGTCACGCCACATGCTTTGTGTAGTATAAGTCAAAATTTCCTTCTGTCTTAAGACTGAGTAAAATCTCCCTTTTCTTATCCTCTCATCCAGAAATTGGTGTTTGGGTATTTCAATGATTGTAAAAATTATCTGTTTTAGGTAGATTTGCAAGAATTGAGTTTGCTGGATGAAAATGTGTGTTTATTTTTGTCATTGCTGTGGACCAAATATCTAACAAAGACAATGTAAGGAGAAGCATTTGTTTTGGTTCAGTTTCAGTGGCTTTGATGAATAGTCACTTGGTCTACATGCTTGGGCAGACTATCATAGTGGCAAGGACAGTGTGGTAGAAGCTTTCAACCCTTGTTGACAGAGGAGATAAAGGGAATGGGCACTGGACTGACTTCCTGTGCAGGGCCCCTAGAACATGATGCTATCTATGTTCAGGGTCAACCTTTATATATGCCTTGGAGCCTCCAGAAACCGCTCTCTTTCTTGACTCAATCAGAAGGGGCAGCCACAAAGGCCGCTGTGCCAGGGACCAATTTCAGTTTGAAACCTGGGGGTAAATGGTGTAGAGCAGAGAGATTTAGTGCTGTGTGGATGGTGAGCCGTGGGTTGTCTAGGGACAGAATCCTCCCTCTAGTTCCCTTGATGACCACAGTGGCATAGCAGGGTTGAGTGAGGTGCCTTGGCACCAGAGGTGACGCGAACACACTCCGAGAGCCAGCATGTTGCTGCCACGGAGTGCTTTTACTGCTTCCAAATTACTCATCAGCCATTCTGACCTGCATATTGTGAATATGGAAGAGTGCTGTTTCTATTAAGCATGGGCTGTATCCTTGCATGGTGTTTGTAGTGAGTTCCATTATTTCCAGACTGGAAATGATGTATTATTGTAGTAGTGCATTCAGAATAATGAGACGACTGTCTTGCTGAGCCCCATGGAGTCCAAATAGCTTTTGGTGGGAGATGTGGCTGACGGCAGGACAGTGTGCTGTTAGGGGCTTTGACAGGAACTGCAGGGGTGTGTTCAGAGGGGAGGAAGGTGCAGTGTGAGGGCTAGTGTGAAGAAAAAGCTCATGGGGAAGTAGGACCCAGAAATCAAAGCCCATGCTGGGTGAAGATCAGTGACGGGAGAGCTGCTGAGTCCTGGCATGAGACTGATGCCTGGGCAGACTGGCTGGCGTAGTGTTGCCTGTGAGTGACTGGGTATCCCTAGGGTACCAGAGCAGAGTGTCCTTTGTGAGTGAATGAGTAGTAGGGAAGACCCCGTGTGTGGACTGCTCAGAGCACCTATGCAGGTGGATTTTCTCTAGGGTAGTTGAAAGGTACCTGATGTCCCCTACATTCCAGAATAAGATCTTAGCTTATACAAATTCCTTAGAGTGATGTTAAGTTTGTACGCTTCTGTACACCAGAACAGTTTTAAAAATCTCAGAATAGTGATTGGGCCTCCTCAGTACCCTCCAAGGGCCTTCCAGCCTCTCAGACTTTTGCCTCCTGCAGAGCAGGTCTATGGGTGTCTGGGTGCAAGGTAGCTTTTGTTAACCAGTTTGCAAGCCTTGTGATCAGGGACAGGAACTTGTCACCTGCCCTGCGCCCCATAGTTCTGACCTATGAAGTACTTGCTCAGTAGCTTGTAAATTTGCCAGTCAATTGATCTTGGCTCCTTTCCTGGGGCCTTACAGATAGATCCCTGATGCATGTGACAGTCAGCAATCACTCATACCTATGGAACCCTGCTTTGATTTTATGGCATATTTCTTGGTTGTTCTGGTTTCTAGTCTTTGTTTTTCAGTTAGAGCCAAGGCTTGGGTGCTGATATACTAACGTAAAAAAGGAACATTTGGTGAGTTTCTAGCTAAAAGCCAGAGATGCTTCAAATACCATATTTTCGTTCTTGGGTAGAGGAGAATTGTGTAATAGACATGTTTTTAGTGTCCTTGCCAGAGAATTTAGCTATTCTCCTTCCTGTCATGCTTCTTGTGATACCTCCTATTTGCTATAGGCATTGGACTCATCCCACTCTAATTGTTGTGGCCTTTGTTCTTAGCCCTCTCACCATGGCTCCTCACCAGTTCTTCCAGTGTTGTCTTGTGTGTCTTTGGTTCTCTACCCTTAGTCCTGGCATATCCATCTTCCTGAGAGCTTTGATAATATGGAGTCTGGTGTTCGTCTTGCTTTCTATCTGCTTTACTCTCAGAGTGAAGTTGTTTAGGACCTCTACATTCCCCCATTACCCTTCCTGTGTGCTGGCTCTGCCTCTCTCCTCAATTGGAGACACTTCTCCCTGGGCTGTCTTTCCATCACAAACTGTCACAGCACCATTATCACAGTTCATGAACACATATCTTGCCTCTGTCCTATCCTGTCAAAACATGCTGCAACTTCTTGGGGAGTCTTTTTTTCTTGTCAAAGAGGGTGGAGTGCTGGCATTGAGTGATGGTCTCTGAGTAATGTTTTGTTTAATGATGCTTAGCTAACAAAGAAGAAAACAAACCAAAGGTCCACCCCCTCTTTAGGGATACTTTTAGACCACACTATATTCATTTTCTGTCATGCTGACCTGGGAAGAAATTGGCAGCAAAAAGCTCTTGGGAGCATCTGTAACAATACTAGAAAAAAATGCAGTATATGACTTGAAGAAGGTCTGTATTGTCCAGATAGGCTAGGTCATGTTGAATAAGCATCCTTCATTATTTATTTATTTATTTATTATAAGTACACTATAGCTGTCTTCAGATGCACCAGAAGAGGGTGTCAGATCTCATTACGGGTGGTTGTGAGCCACCATGTGGTTGCTGGGATTTGACCTTCAGAACAGCAATCTCGCCAGCCCGCATCCTCCATTCTTAGGGGCTCGGCGTACAGCAGCTTGTCCTATGCCTACCAAGTCAGTTTTAGGTGCATGTGACTGTCTGTAGAGCAGCGGTTCTCAAACTGTGGGTTGTGATCCCAACAGGGTCACATATCAGATATTAACATTATAACTCATAACAGTAAAATTACAGTTATGAAGTAACAACAAAATCATTTTATAGTTTGGGGTCACCCCATCCTGAGGAACTGAAGTAAGGCTTGGCAGCATTGCAAAGGTTGAGAAGCACTGCTCTGGGATCCAGTCTTCTGTGTAGCACTCCAATTCCAGGCCACTGGAGTTTCATTCACGTGGAAAGCCGTCCTTTCAGCCCAAAGGAGAAGATAGGTTGGATTGGACAGTTATTTCAAAGACCTTGGAAATGACACGGCATATCCTGTTTATTGTCCACTTCGTGTGTATGTATTTATCCTCAGCACGTGACTGGGGAGGCATGTGCACTATACCCAGAAACAGAAGGCCTTGACAGTAGCAAAAATAAACATCCCACCATCACTGCTCCTTCCTGTTCCTACAGGTACATCAATGACCCCATGAAGTTGAGAGACAGTTACTTCCATAGCTGGGATGACAGTACCAACTGCTACTGGAAGAAGGATGAGACAGACCACTGTGAGACAGCACAAGCTCTTCAGGCAAATAGAAGCTGCAAGACCAGAAAGCCAGAACTACAGATGGAAGTGCCTTCTGCACCCTCCTTTCCAGCACTCAGTTCACACGTAGGGTGGCTAGCAGGCGATGTGTGCAGTGTGCAGAAAGGCAGGAAGGGCCAGGACGTAAGTGGGCCAGACTTGCCTGTCTGCTACTGCCTGGCCTGCAGCCGGGCCAGGCTGGGCAGGAGCCATCAGCTGCCTTGATGCTCTGCTCCAGCTCTCGGTAAATGGTTTTGTAGCTAAACTAGAGACAGAATGAGAGCTCTATAAAGGACAGGGCCAGCCACCATGCCTCAGAGCCACAGCACAGCAGGCCCTAAGCCTGCATGATCGTCTCTGTAGCCTGCACAAGTCTGTGTCACACAGATGAACAACACCATTTCCTGGCCATCACATGTACAGATGCAGGCACCATCCTCTAGAACCTGGGTCCCACCAACAAACAGGCGGCACCCTCACACTCGCCCTGCATCGTCAGATCACAGTGTGCTCTGTGGCTAGAGCTGTGCAGTCCCACGGTATCGGGTCATGTTGAGGAAGAAGCCATTAGAGCAGAATGTCACTGTCCCCTCCATTTCTCTCAGGAGCTGGAGGTTTTCCTCCCCATGTGAAAGGCAGTATAATGGGAGGAGGGCAGAAGTACAAGACCCAGCCCAGCTTCCTGGGGCCAGGAACACGGGTCTTGGCTGGACCTGATATATCTCACTTATTATCTCTGTAGATGTCTGGCTCTTTTTTGAGCTTCACTTTCCTTCTCTGCTGTGTGGACATAATACCTATTCTGTTTAAGGTTGGACCTGTGTTCTCCAAATACAACAGCTGAAGGTCCAGTGCTGAAAGCAGCCTTTTAGAGGTGAACAACTTAAAACAGGGTCTATAGAGTGGCCCGGTGCAGCAGGGCTGCTGTCCTTATAGCGCAGGAGAAATCTGCTCCAGATACTTGGGGAAAGGGGGCCTGAGGATTGGAGAGCAGTGGTCAGATGTCTAGGGAGCTGAGGACTCTGGCAGGAAGGGCCTGCCTGGAGCCTTCAGGCAGAGTGTGGCCACACCTTGGTTTATGACTTCTGTCTTCTAGAACTGAGTGATGATGTCTCTAGTTGACACCCAGATTCTGTTACCACGGCCCTGTTGGTGAGACTACACATGTGTCACTCTCCCCACAGGTGGCTCAGATCATAGAGACGATCTGTACTGATTCTGGCCTTTGCCACAGGCCAAGTACAAATGTCGTAGAAGGTGCCTCAGACACAGAAGAGCAGGACACGGTCCCAACTCTGTCCCTCTCCCCTAACAGCTGTGCAGCAGCTCAGTTTCTTCATCAGCATGACGGGGACAATGCTGTCTACTCTCCAGGCTGTCACAGAGATGAAATGAATGACAACACAACAGCTTGCAATGACTGCTTTCCATCGTTTTAAAGAGACAAAGGACATGCCATTTTCTACTGATAGCAAGCTTTGACCTGACATTCATTTCTCAAGGGTTCTCCCAGATGGATGTAGGAAGTGGATTTCTCTCTGTGCCCCCAGTCATTTGAGTCTCCTGATGTGGCACACTGTATCACAAGTCAAATGGAAGTGTCTCACTGTTCTGGTCTCCCCAGGATCTTCAGCCACCAAGATATCAAGGCCAATCTGGCAGCAGGGATGAGAAGGCCTCATGAAGGCGTCTACAAGGGACTGGGGCAGAAGACATGAGGCCTGGGCAGTGCTGCATCAACCCAGATGGATTTCTAGAGTGCTGGGTCTGGCCTGTCCTGGCTGTGGCACCAGAAGAGACAGCGCCAGGTCCGTTTAGAGGTGACAGCATCAAGCCCACCATGCCTGCCCTGCTCAAGCTTTCCATGGCTGTGCTGTCCATGTAGTATGAAAAATTCAGAAAATGCCCAGGTGCTTCTCTTCAAACTGCTGGACTATTTGAATGCCTGCTTGATGCTCTGAGATGTGTTCTAACGAAGCCCTTCTAGAACGTCTCATACTAATCCTCATTCTGTGTTAAAATTGGCACATAACAGGTTTGTTCCCACCTTCCCCTGTTTACCACACATGCCTTGTCATTTTTCTTTCCTCCCCAGGTTTCAGATATGGGAGCAAGAGTTTCAGAGCCTACATTCTCCATGTTCAGGTCCAGTCCCCATGCTTCTCCATGGCAAGTTGTTCTCCCTGTATCTGCTCTGCCTCTCACTGGGACAAGGCTCAACCAGGTAGATGTAGATGTGAGAGATATGCACCCCAGTACTCAGTGTTTTGGATTCCAAGCATACATCTACATTGATGGCATAGTTAAGAGCTTAGCTGCCTTCCTCATTCATCACATGCCTGTGTTCATTTTGTCAGTGGCGAGGGCTGTGCTGTACAACCTTCTAGCCTAGATCTGGCTCCAGCAGCCTATATATATAGCATATGAGGCATCTTAGAGAAAAGGTCTAAGTGGGCCTGGGTCTCACTTACAAGAAACTGAGAATAACTTTCTGTTTCATTGTGTTCTGAGTCTGAAGTTACAGGTACAAAGCTGCATGAATTAACCACTCCAAAGGTCTGTCTACTTAGCCTCTTATAGCAGGCTGTCCACGGAAGGCATTGAAATAAAAGGAAGGATTAAGAGCAATACAGTCCAGCCTAAGCAAGTCTCTGACGTAATATGTTAAATTCCTAGGGTGTGGTGAAAGTGAACACCTGACAGGTACGCTTAGGCTCAGAGACCACAGCTCCCTAGACATGAGTACTCCGGCCTCCTCACCACTGCTTTCCTGCTTCCAGACAGTTTTGTTTGGTGACAGGAGTTTCTTGGGAGTGAGGGGCAGGGGAACACCTATTATAGGACTTTGCATGTAAGTCTTTAACAGTTGGTGGGTCTTTAGGATGCATGTGAGAAGCATTACTGTGGCAGGTACTATGCCAGTGTTCAGCATACCACATCAGCCTGTGATTAACCTTCAGAGTGTCCATTAGCAAGTAGCCCTCAGTGTTCAATTCACAGCCTCTCTGGTGGAGGTACATTAGACCCACTCTTCCATGGCCTCTGTGGACTGGCCAGCTTTTCCTGTTGGTACACTGTACCTACAAGTAGAGTGAGTATGAGTGGCCACACTGCTGAAAGTGGCCTTCATGCAGAAGACTTCCATTTTCAGATTCTTGTTCTGAGGACTCTGGGCTTTCTGAAAGCTCTGAGCGATTTCATTCCCTCACAGTGTCCCATAGATGTGTTTAATGCTTTTTTTATTGCTGCCTCCTGTTTTGAATGTGTGTACTGTCAAGATTTGGAAGCAGGTATAAAATGTGACTACACTATCACTACAAGTAGTCATCAAAAAAAAGGACCTCATTTGGTCATTCTTCACAGCCCATTTCTTCCTGGTTTATACTATAATGTTTCTTTTGAATAGTTTCCTTGCTACTTAGCAAAAAGCAAAGGACCTCACTCCACAAGTACTTGCCGAGTAACTGTCCACCTGCCAGACATTCCTCGGAATGGCTAGTCTGCCTCTTGTTGCTTTACAGGCTAGTGCAGCCTCCCATGCTCACCCTGTGTTGCCCATCAAGCTTCCCTGCTTTTGTTACCAACAGACAAGTCAACAGACTGGAGAGTCTCTGTGTACAACTCCAGGCCAAGTACTGACAGACTACCTGGTAGGTTAGGAAGTGATGCAGACTAACAAAAAGCTCTGAGGGTACCTGATGCTTCATGTTGACTTAGGGGACAGGGACAGCTTCCCATAGTTAGTGGCATTGAACTGAAGCCTTCTGTTTGCATGTCATCACAAGAATATCACCACCTTTCCAGGTAGCCCACTTACTGAGCATCCATCTTTTGCTAGGCAGCATGCTTATATCTCAACTCTTGAGTATTGCCTGTTCCCTAGCAGGTAGGAATAACTGTCCCCATTTCACAGATGAGGAAACTGAAGCTTAGGGTAGTCTCAGCATCTGAAGTCCTACAGCTCAACAGCTGGGCTCAGTTTTTGTATAATCCCTGGGAGGGACAGTCTGGATGCCAAAAGCTGATTCTTAACCTGCTTTGCCAAGAGTTGCTGAGTATTGACTGCCTTTCTCCCCTCTCACATTTAGGATGCAAATCAAAATACCCAGTGGCTCATCGTTTGAGCTGTGGACTTTATAGGGCACATGTACTAGCACTGAAGGTCCCCAGGGAAAGAAAAGGGCTCTGTTCTCATCTTTCTTCTCTCATGGTCTTTTTTTGTTTGTTTGTTTTTATTTTTCGAGACAGGGTTTCTCTGTGTAGCCCTGCTATCCTGGAACTCGCTCTGTAGACCAGGCTGGCCTCGAACTCAGAAATCCACCTGCCTCTGCCTCTGCCTCCAAGTGCTGGGATTAAAGGCATGCGCCACCACCGCCCGGCCTCTCATGGTCTTTACCAGGTTAGCTAACTTTTTGTTTTATTTTGTTTTGCTTTGCTTTTTTATTGTTTTAACTATTTACTTGGCTAGCCATTCAGTACTTATCTCTGCTTGTTCTTAATCTGAAACAGCAGTTCAGAGCTGCTAACAAGAAGAAAGCTACACGCTGCCATTTGTGATTTTTATCTACATTGAGCAAAAGACCTCCTCAATCAATTGCTGACTTCTGTGATGGCCACCAAGGGATCTTAGAGGGCCTGAAGTAGAGGACCAGCCCTGGTGATGGTTCATGCAAATCTGCTTTTGTGGTTGCTTGAATCTTAGCTTCTTTGTCAGCCATATCCAGTAGACATGCTCTTGCTGGTTTGTAATCTGCACCCCTGCCCATCATAATGCAATCTTCTCTGCTTGTCTGCCTTGGGAACAGTTGGTGTGAATCTGCCTTTGTGGCTCAACCTTAGCTTCTATGTTACTCAGATCCAGTAGGTTCTCTTTTGACAGTTTGCAGTGTGCACTCCTGCCCACCATAATGCAACCCTCTCTGCTTGTCTGCCCTGTATTCTGGTCTGGTCACTGACTGTCATGAGGTATGATAGCCCCGGCTTGATTTCCTCTTTGGACTGCAGACTGGCTGCAGCACTGTAACAGGCTTTAGGCTTTGTCTTTGATTCAGAAATGCATTTGTTTGAGACTGCTGACTAGTTACTAAATTCCAGTAGACTCTGGCTTCAGAAACTTTCATTTGAGCTGGTCTGGTGGCTCATGTCTGAAATCCTAGCACTCGGGAGGCAGAAGTATTAGCATTGTCAGGCTACAGTCAACCTGAGCTACATAGTGAGTTCCAGACCAGCTTGGGCTACAAAGCGACATCCTATCTCCAAAACTATAATAAAAAGTGTGGTGTGTGGAGGAGGAAGAGACCTTGGATAGGGCAGCTACTCACATCTGTATTGTGCCTTGTCCGTTTCTGAAATCCTCTGGGCTCTATGTCGATTTTTTTCTGATACTCTGAATTTGGCACAGCTCTGCTTTGTGAGCACGTCTAATTGTAGTTCTCACAGCCATGGTCCCCATGCCTGGTGGGGAGCTTTAGCACTTCCAGGGATACCATAAAGAGCAGCTCTGAGCCCTGAGCTTCCAGTTGCCTCTCATGTTAACAAGTTCTATCCTTTTCAGGCTCCTAGTTGAAGAGTAGGCCTGGGAATCACCCCATGGGCATCTGAGTGTTAATTGAGGTTCATTCACATCAAAGAGGTTCAAGAAAATGACTTGCTGCAGTGCAAAAATACGAATTAGATTAGAAGACCAGTTGGCTGGACATTGGGATTTTAGTTACTAGTTAAAACTATGTGTAAAAGGAAAAAGAGACTCTCTGTCTTTTGTGAAATGATTCCAGACCCTCATTTGAGACTCCTGACTAAGCCCCTAGGCCTGCAGATCCTGTGATCCAGACAGCTGAGGGAAGACATAAAAGGTTGAGGTAGGACTAAACCCTGGGCAGAAGAAGAGAGAAAGGATAGATAAAAAGCTATACCTTGTGGCAACCACCTCAGGGTAATTCAACTTCCCAAAATTGATCTAACGAGAACCAGGGCACCTGACTCAGTACTAGTGTATATTTGGCCAAAAGGAAGGGCCCTGAGAAATGACTGCTTTGTAAAGGACTGGCCAGACAGCAGCCCCAGCCCCAGTGTAGCCATGGTCTCCAGCTAGGTAGTGTTAGCCCCTGGATCAAGGAAGCCCAGGGACTTGAATGTCATCAGTAGAACTTCGTGTGGCACTTATGGCAGGTTGTTGTAGTTATCACATTTGGTATGAACTATCACCCCGAAGCACTGATAGGTTGGAGCTTCCTCAGCAAGTGATACTGTTGAAGAATGATTGGATCATACAGTGATGACATCAGAGGGTTAATCCATTGATTATTTTTCATAGTTGGACAGTTAGCTCAGCAGGCCTGTTTGCAAGAAGTGGGACACTGAGAGGCTGTATCTTGCCCTCAACCTCGTCTCCATTCTGTTATGAGGGAAGCACTCTTCTTTGCCAAGTGTTTCTTTCTATAATGTTCAGTTTTGCCTCAGGCCTACAGCGATAAGGCCAAAGACCCATGGACCAAAGCCATGAGCCAAAATAAATCTTTACTCATTTCAGTTATATCAAGTGTTTTGTCACACCAGTGGATACTAACACACATGGGGAATGTTTTTTTTTGTCTATATGTATGTATGTAAAAGTGAATATTATATTTCTACATGCATACTGTGTGCTCACAATATTGTATACATTGTACCACATTGAGTTAGAAATAAACACTTGTTTATCAAAGAAACTGTTATGAAGTAAGCCCACCAGAGACTGCCATGCCCACACTTTTTGTTTTGCTTTTTTGTTGTTGTTTTTCTTTCTGAGATAGGATTTCTCTGTGTAGCCCTGGCTGTCCTGGAATTCACTTTGTAGACCAGGCTGGCCTCAAACTCACAGAAATCCTCTTGCCTCTGTTTCCTGAGTGCTGGAATTAAAGCATGCCCCACCACACCTGGCTTCTCTCAGGCTTTTTCTTAATAGTTGTGAGGCTATGAGTTGAGTTTTAGTTCTTTGCCAACAGACATCCAATTATTGCAGTACCACCCAGTGAGTCATCATGGAGCCTTCAGAAAAGTAAACCAAACTGCCATGCTAAATCTTTATTAATTTTATTCCACTTCAAACTGATTTCTTATGATCAACTCCTATGGCAGGCCACCACCTCTCCAGTGTTCTGCCCATGGTGAAAAGCTATGGCCCAGTTCCCTACATTCAGCTTACTTGGTTACCTAGCAACCTCTGCTCTTGATTTTTTTTTTTGTACCAGGAGTAATGTTCCTTACAGTGTTTTGAGTTTTTTTTTTTTTTTAAGGTTTAAAATCTTGTGTGTGTGTGCATGTATTTGTGCACCAGTGAAGGCAGTGTCTGAGGAGTCCAGAATAGGGTACTGGATCCCCTAAAGCTGGAGTTACAGTCTGGAGCCTCCTGGGGTGCAGTGAACTGAACTCCAGTCCTTTGCAAGAGCAGTACCACTGAGTCATCTCTCTAGTGCCAAAGCTGGGATTGTTCTTAATTAGAAGAAACTTACTGACTGGAGCTTTCTGCTCATTTTTTTAAGTAACATTTTTTCTTTAAAATTTTTTTTATTTCGCCGGGCGGTGGTGGCCCACACCTATAATCCCAGCACTTGGAAGGCAGAGGCAGGCAGATTGCTGAGTTCGAGGCCAGCCTGGTCTAGTCTACAGAGTGAGTTCCAGGACAGCCAGGGCTACACAGAGAAACCCTGTCTCAGAAAAACTAAAAAAAACAAAAAAAAAATTTTTATTTCATATGCATTGGTGTTTTGCCTGCATGTATGTATGTCTGTGGGAGGGTGTTGGATCCTCTGGTCCTGGAATTGCAGACCGTTGTGAGCTGCTGAGAATTTAACCAGAGTCCTCTGGTAACCACTGGACCATCTCTTCAGCCCTTTGCTCGGTTCCTACCTGGGAAGAATTCAGCTGAGGGAAACAACTTCAGAAGTTTACTGAGCAAAATAGTCAAAGCAAGTGTTCCAAACAGACTGCAGTGGGCTGTGCTGCTGTGAGTATAGGCACAGTAGCTTCCATTGGAGTTTTTAAGCATTTTATTTGTTTTTCGTTTTTGTTTGTTTGTTTTTCGAGACAGGGTTTCTCTGTATAGCCCCGGCTGCCCTGGAACTCACTCTGTAGACCAGGCTAGCCCCGAACTCAGAAATCCGCCTGCCTCTGCCTCCCAAGTGCTGGAATTAAAGGTGTGCGCCACCACTGCCGGCAGCATTTTGTAAATAAGTATTGAAAGACCCCTGTGGGGAGACCCCCCACTCAAATCTCAGGAGGACGTACACCCAAAGAATCACGAGAGACCATCTTGATGTAATTACAAGAGGCAGTTTTATTTTTGGAGCTCTCTGGATACCATATTTATCTCACGCAGGAGATAGTGGAATCGACCACGAGGCTCAGGGGTTAGGGGTTTATATAGGAAAAAGG
>NW_022196893.1:14122162-14132651 GCF_008632895.1 Mastomys coucha | reverse complement strand
GGCCTCGAACTCAGAAATCCACCTGCCTCTGCCTCCCAAGTGCTGGGATTAAAGGCGCGCACCACCACGCCCGGCTATGTTTTTTCTTTTATATCTTTTTGGCCAGAATGTCATAACAGCTTGCTTATTTTTGCCCAGGCTTATTTGGACATATTCAACCTTGGTCCACTGTGTTTCTTTTTAAACCTGCAATTTTTTCATTAGCCAGCACAAGTTTTAAATTTAACTCTTTTAGCATAAGGTTTGTGGCATATACATCAGGTAATATGATCCTTTCCCCTCTCAAGTCAAAGTAAACGTGAAAGTGCCTTTTAGAGCATTTTCCCCAGGAAGCTCTTGTAAAGCCTACAAATAAGGGTTGGCGGGTGTCAGAGCTACAACATAAACACGCAGTGAAGCTGGCCCATTCTGGGATGGAGACCCTTCAACAGCACCATGTGCACAACTGGGAAAGTGACCTGACGCTTTAGTTTCTGATCCTGCTACTTCCTTGGATCCATCACATTTCAGTCCCAGCCTAAACAGCAGACAGGGTAGTTTACTTTTTTAAAAATTTTTTATCTAGGGTCTCATGTACTTCAGGCCTGCCTCAAATTCACTATGTAGCCAAAGATGACCTTGAGTTCCTGAGCCTCCTGCTTCTACTTCCCAAATCCAGCGATTAAAAAGGTTACATCACCATACCGGTATAGCTGTTTTCCTAACTCCTACGAGTTATCCAGATATATATTTGAATGAAGATGGGAAGATCCTTCAAATGGCGAGGGTTGTCTGCAGAAGCATGTGCTGTTCCTTGAGACTGCACATTTCCTAACCTTGGAAAAGGCCCAGCTCTGGGTGGATGAATACACAGCCTGAAGGGATCTAGCAAGCCCGAGCACAGCAAACATGGCACTGGCAGGTCTTGCCCTTCCTCTCTCTCTCTCTCCTTGCTAAAAACCGTTAGATTACAGTCCTAAAGCTAGCTGCCAAGGTCTGTTAACCATATTTGTCCACTTCCTGAGTCTAACCACTAAGACCCAGCTATCAAAATGCCCCACTTGGTTCACCTAATTAACATGCCCAATCAAACTTATCCTAAAGGGATTTTCCCTTTTGCCAATAGACCAAGGTTGTCTCCTCTCTATGCAGAAGCAGTCCTTTGTCCTGGGGCAAATAACCCTTCCCCCTCTCTCTTCTTCCTCTTGCTCTATCTCCTGTCTTTGTCTCTTATTCCCTGCTCTTCAATTTGTTACTCTGGGGCAAATCTTTGTGCTGAGAACTTTGTGTGTCCTGTGCCAGTTCCCGTCCTTGCACAGCCTATGTAAGGTCCCAACTTGGCACCAAGGCCCTTTCCAGAACAACCCTGAAGCTGCAGTGTTGCTCTGGTCAACATATTTCATCTCCAACTCCTTCATACAGGTGAATGCTAGGAAGTGCCTAAAGTGGCCTGGATAGGAAGCAGCCAGTTGTACTGGGACAGAAGCTAGGGCACTGCACTTGACACCAAAACCTGTTTTTCTTCTATTATGCTCTACCTAAGGCCATGTTTGCCAGCTGCTCCACCCTGACCTCTGTAAAAGAGGCACCTGCTCCCAAGGCCAAACCTTCTTGCTACTAATGTTTTCCAAGGTTTAGCTGGAGCCCCAAACACTAAACACAGACATATTTCTGGTCTTTCTAGAGTTCTCAGTTCTGACCCTGACAGAACTTGTTGCCTAGGGGCGAGCACTCTCTCCATTAACAGAACAGACAATTTATAATTACAAGATTACCAAACCAGTATGGCTTGGTGCAGACCTGTAATCTGAGCAGCAAGAAATTGAGGCAGAAGGATCTGCAGTTCAAGTCCAGCCTGGGGCTACACAGTGGGCTCTAGGCTAGCCTGGGTTTCATAGATGGGAGAGAGAAAATGAGACAGCAGTTTCCTGTAGGTTTTCATTCAGGGCTTGTCTTTAGCTGAGAAAGTACAAACAAACACTACTACTATGCAGGATCCATGAGGATGGGACCCGCGGGCTCTGCCATCCTGAGGGATAGGCCATGGGCCGGCAACGGGATGCTGGCGAGTCCGATGGGTAAGCCTGATGCTCCCTGCCCAAAGCCTGCAGGACTTGACTACAAGTCAAGACACTGCAGGACCTTGACTAACGCTGAGATCTGGGGAAGGACTGCAGATGGGAGAGGAGGCGCGGAGTTGTCCGATTGTCCGCGCATGCGCCTGCCGCGCCCGACTTCGAAATTGGAACTCGGAGAAACCAGTGGCGCCGCTGGACCTCCGGAGTGAAGAACGGCGCGTGCGCCCGTTTGTGGGCGGAACCTGGGCGCGGCGGGGCGGGGCCTGTCGTCACGCGCAGCCCCGCCCCTCGGTCTCCGGGAGGCGGCAACCGCTTCTCCCTGTCTCTTCCCGGTTGTCGGGGACTGCCTCACCTCAGTTCTCGGCGACTATGGGGGACCCCAGCAAGCAGGACATCCTGGCCATCTTCAAGCGCCTGCGCTCGGTGCCTACTAACAAGGTAACGGCCGCAGGCGGGCTCGGGACCCCGCGGCCCGCTAGACCCCGGTGTGGCCGCAGCTATGGGAGGAGCCGCCCGGCCTGTGACACGTCGCACTGTGGGCCTGGCAGCCGCCGCTCCCCAACCTTCGTCAGCAAGGGACGGAAGAGGGGGCTCCCACCGGGGGCTTAGTGAAGGAGTACTGGGTCCTGCGAGCACCTGGCCAGAGGCCCTGGGGCACGGGGACTTGAGCATCTGAAGGATGTCCAAGGACCAAAAGCCAGAGAGCCTGGGGTCACAGGACTGAGGCATGGACATCTGGAATATCTAGCATCCGAGGGCAGAGCGCCTGGGGTCACAGGGAGGTCTGGGACATGGACAGTTGGGGTGTCTGCCACCAGAGGCCAGAGCACCTGGGGCTAGGCAGAAGACTCCTGGACATCTCAGAGCAGAGAGAGGACTGGGGTATGGGCTCTAGGAGTATCCAGGATCAGAGGCCAGCTAGGTCATAGCATCTAGGGGTGCCTAGGTCTGGAGACCAGAGCACCTTGTCCCAGAAGCACAGACGTGGTGGGGTGGAAGTGTGTCAATCTGTTGGGCTCTTGACAAGGCTGGAGATGCATGGTTCACTCCTTCTGGCCTCTGTGAGCTAAGGGTAAATATTCCAGCTACCTAGACCCAGAGGCGAGAGTGTCTAGGCGTCAGAACTCTTAAGTGGTGCTAGGTTCTGAGAAAAAAGGACTTCTCCCCACCACGGACCTTGTCTTGAGTGTTCTTCAGGGCTGGGGACCTGTTGGATCTTTGTCACCACTGTCCTTTGGTGTCAGCCTGTTTCCCAGACCAACAAAGCTAAGCTGCTCTGTCCCGGTTGCCAGCTCTCTGTGTTCCTGAGGAAGCTCACGAGAGTTCACTTTCATCCCTCTGGAGGTTGAGGTCTGCCCCTACAACTTTCCTTTCCCTTTTGTGTCCCCACCCCCGCCCCCAACCACTGGGCCTCACTTTTAGCATGTGGCTGGCAGTGTTGTTATACACAGGGTTAAGGTGACCACGTCCTTAGGATGACGGAGTAGGGTGGAACCCAAGGAGTGCAAAGGGCTGTCGTGTCACTATGGACTCTCCCCAGCCCTCTCCGAGTTCCATCTGGTCTCCACCTTCACCTCTGAGAAACCATCTGTTAACGGGCACAGCCATGATTACAGAGTCCTGAATGGCTGGCATAGGAAGTTCCAGCACTTCACAAAATTCAGGCATTTTAAGTCTTGATGGCACAAGGGATCCCTACATTCTGTAGCCTTATGGTGAAGGACATGGTTAAGTGGGGGTGATAATGTCAGGTGGGCATAAACAAGAAGAGCTGGCTTCCAGGCACCACACTGTCCAGGGTCTGTTGCTTTACTGTTTTCTTGATTTTTTTTTCAAGTTTAGATTGATCTGTGTGTAGCAAGGACTTGCTTGTCACCACACAGGCTTGGATCTACAGCTGGCAGGGTGAAAAGGTACAGGATACTGCTGCTGCTTTCTCTGCGAGCCACACCAAATGTATTCCCTTGGAATGTATGAAAAAGCCACTGCTAGATAACAAAACAAAAAGCAAGAAGCAACAATAAAAAGGGGAGATGCTCCTCTTGAAGAAGTCAGCGTCATCTTTAAGATGACACCTTTAAGGAACCCACGCAGGCTTGCGTGCATATTAAGATGTAGTTGAGCACAGTAGCACTCGGTGTAATCCCAGCACTTGGGAGGTGAAAGCAAGAAGAACAAGAGTTCAGGGGTAGCTTCTGCTACATAGCAAGTTCTAAGCCAGCTTTAAGATTCCATTAGACTGCCTCTCAAAAAAAAAAAAAAACATTAAAATTATTGTCCAGCTGGCCATGAGAGTACATACCTATAGTCCTAGCACTTGGGAAACTGAGGCAGTTGGATTGCCAGTAGTTAAAGGCCAGCTTGAGGTACATAGTAGGTTTTTGATTGGTATGTGTTACAAAGTGAGACCTGCCTCAAAGTGTAAACACACAGACACACAAAGACACACACACAAAAGCCTGGTCAGACACTAATCTACATGAATGCAGCCTTTTTTTTTTTCCATTTTTTTCTGAAGAGCACACCTATAGAAACTGTATGTTCTGTAATGTGATTTTTTTTTTTTTTTTTTTTTTTTTTTTTTTTTTTTTTGGTTTTTCGAGACAGGGTTTCTCTGTGTAGCCCTGGCTGTCCTGGAACTCACTCTGTAGACCAGGCTTGCCTCGAACTCAGAAATCCGCTTGCCTTTGCCTCCCAAGTGCTGGGATTAACAGAGTGCCCCACCGTGCCCTGCTGGTGAAAACTAGTTTTATGGACAACAATAAGTCCTACCCTTCTAGTCCAGTGCTAGGGTTTGAACCTAGGGCCTTGTGTTCTCTAGACAGGCACTCTGCCATTGAGCTATACCTTCAGTTCTTTATTTCTTTCTTTTCTCTTTTTTCTTTTTTTCTTTTTTTTGTTTTTCTTTTTTTAAAAAAGATTTATTTATTATTATAGACAAGTAAGGTACACTGTTGTTGTCTTCAGACACACCGTAAGAGGGCGTCAGATCTCATTACGGGTGGTTGTGAGCCACCATGTGTTGCTGGGATTTTAATTCAGGACCTTATCCACTGAGCCATCTCGACAGCTCTTTTTTTTTTTTCTTTTCTTTTCTTTTTTTCTTTTTTTTTTTTTTGAGACAGGTTTTGCCTGTGTTGCCCAGCCAGCTTTGAACTCACTATGTAACCCTAGACTGGCCTCGAATTTTGAAATCCTTGCCACAGCTTTCTGAATGACAAAATTATAAGATGAAAATGGCTTCATGTCTGGCTTAACAGCACTTTTAAAATGCTTAAGTTGAGACAGGAGGATTGCCAGATTCAAGGCTTGACCATATGGCAAGGTCCTTTCACAAATGAAAATTAAAAAAATAAAAAATAAAAAATAAGTACACTATGTAAAGACTCATCTGGGGTTAAGCAAAAGTAAACTTTTTGCTTTAATAGGGCTGGAAGCGTGATACCATGCTCCACACTTAATTCCAGCACCTAGAGGAAAAAGCTAGGAGGGTTGGGACATAGCTACAGAACAAGTGTGGTACAGGCTGAGTTACAGGAGACAGGTCTAAACAGGTCTAAAAAAAAAAAAAGCAGGAAGAGGAGCCCAGAAATCCATTGTCAGAAAGGCAAAGGAAAGCAGCTGGATTTCCCTCGATTTGGAACTCACGGTCCCTTCCCTGGGGCCTGGTGGCCGTCTGCTTGGATGAGAGGTCTCAGCTCGCAGGCTGGCTTCTGTACTGGGCTGCTCCTCAGCTTGTTCAGCACCCGTTGGTTCTAGTGCAAAGGGAAGCTCTGAGGACTTTCACACTGGAGGTACAGACCTGGCACATGCCTTCAGGAAGCCTGCAGTAGGGGTGAGAAATGGGAGGGACAGGCTGGAGAGATGGGTCAGCAGTGGAGAGCGTGTGCTGCCTTTGCAAAGGACCCGAGTGAGGTTCCTAGCCCCCATGGCAGGTGCCTTACCACTGCTTGATATCCCAGTTCCAGGGGCTGTGCTTCTGGACTCAGGGCAACCGCCATACCCACACATGTACACGCTGTTAGAAACAAAAGTACATGGGAGACTGGAAAGATGGCTCAGTGTTTAAGAGAACTTATGTCTCTAACAGAGGACCTGGGTTTGGTTCCTGGCACCCACATGGTTATTCACAACCATCCATAACTCCAGCTCCTGAGGAGCCAGTGCCTTCTTCTGGTGTCCGCAGACACCGGACACACATGTGGTGTGCAGATATCCATACAGGCAAAACACTTAAATTCATTTTTAAAAGTAGGTGAAGGATTTCCCGATGCTGTGCTAACGTCCACTTCCTATGTTTCTCATTTCTGTTTTGTTCTGAAATAAGGTTTCAGGTATCCCAGGCTGGCCTCCTGTTCTTGTTTAGCTAAAGACAGCCTTGAACTCCTGATCCTCCTGCTTCCATTTCCCAGGCATGCCCCACCATTCCGTCTCTGGTTCCTGCTTCCCAGCTGTGATGCTTAATTCCTTATTCTCTCTAAAATATGGCGAGGGCCAGCGGTTAGTTTGTCAAATGCAGGTAACAGAAAGCTTACGCCCTTGCTTGAAAGGCATCAAGAATGGCAGCCCAGAACTGCAGAATGTTCACTCTGCCACAAGTCCGCCAAGGCGGGGTGGGAGATTTCCCAGGTCTCACAGTCAGTGAGGCTGCTGAGTGATAAACCCTTTCCCCGCATACAAGGTTTTGTGAAGCATTAGCTGCTATTTCCACAAGAACATTCTCATCTTCAGGCCAAACACTGTCAGCTAAAAGCTGAGGTTTTTTTTCCCTTCTACGAACTGAATTCTCCTTAGAAAACCATATTTTTTGTTTGGAATCACCTATCAAGGCGGGGCAGACCCCATTTTGTGTCTCCTTCCCCCGTAGTCATCACTCAGACTTGATGCTCAGCTTACGTGCCCTAGACTGTGCACAACAAACCCTTGCCTTCCCCCACCTTCCATGGGGCCTGCATAGAACACCATATTTTATATGCTAACCTAAAGCCATAAGATCACATAATGAGTCGGGCAGTGGTGGCGCACGCCTTTAATCCCAACACTTGGGAGGCAGAGGCAGGCAGATTTCTGAGTTTGAGGCTAGCCTGGTCTACAGAGTGAGTTCCTGGACAGCCAGGGCTACACAGAGAAACCCTGTCTCAAAACAAAACAAAACAAAGCAAAACAAAAAGATGGCATAATGGTTGTCTCTCTCACTAGACTAGTTGGCATCGAGGGGCGGCCATTTGTGCCAGGGACTGCACAGGCTAGGAAGATCATGGTAAAGTCAGGTGCAGTAATGCCCCTCCTAGAAAGCTGCTGACTTCCAGAGCTGGTGCCCTAGCACTGTTTAGTGTCTGTGTCCATCTCTCCCCACAGTGAGTGTCCCAGAGGCCAGCACGTGGCCTGGCAGAGACTGGGTCTCAGTATGCACTGCTGGATTCTATGATGGCATGCATGCCTTTGTACCTTGGCTCCTGCCACAGTGTCTGACACGTAGCCGGCAGTCAGAGAACACCACCGTGAGTCACCAGCCAGCTGCTCTCCATGCCGATGTCATTCCACACCCGCTCTTGCTGGTCCGCCTGAGCCTGGCTGGGGATGGCTCTCAGAAGCTTGTAGTTTCTCCCTTCCCAAGGCCAGAAGCAGCTCTTTCCTGAGAGGTCTTTTTACTTTATAAACTGTGTCTAGAGTGAGCAGGGTTCTGGAAAAAAAAATTAAAGACAATTTTCTTGCTTGTGGGAATTTTGTAATTGCTATTCTGATTTGAATTAACTTGAATTAACATAATATCCCTGGAAAGTACTATGTATGTATATATTGATTTTGTAGTATACAGAGTCACATGAGTACCATGGGGTGTGTGCATTCCATGGCCTGCTTGTGTAGGTCAGAGGACAATTTAGGGGATTCGTTTCTTCCATTATGTAAGATCCAGGAATTGAACTCAAGTTATCAAAGCTTGGCCACAAGCATGTTTACCCACTGAGCCCTCTCGGTGGCCCAGCAAGTGTTTTCTTTCTTCATTGTTGAAGGGTCTGCTGACAGTTTTTGAGCTGGCAATAAATGGTGTATTGTTGTTAACTTGGCTTGCAAAAGGTTTACTAAGTGCTTAGGAGGAAGGACTACGGGGTCAAGGTCCGTGGGAGCTAAATACCCAGAGCTGTTCAGGCAGCACCAAGCACCTGTGCTAACAGAAAGCAGGTTTCAGGAAAGGCCCAGCCCTGCAGGATCTTGGTGTCTGCAGAGCAGAGGCACTGCCTTAGTTCTCACAGAGGAGCACTGGAGTAGCCCTCCAGACTTGGCTTCTTCACCCGCCCGCGTGGGTTCTGAGCTTAGGAGTGGGGAGTGACTTAGCTGGCTAGGTGTGTCCTCTCTGTGACACAGCAACGGTCATTTGAGCAGTGTGGTATGGATAGGCGGTTCAGCTCGGGCCTCAGCGCTTGAGCCTCTGCCCAGGGCTGTCTGAGTCTCCTGGAGAAACCTTGGCTGGTTTCTCTCAAGAGGTAGTGAGTGACCCAGGGGCCACCAGGCCGTGGTGGCCTAGCCTAATCTCAAAAGTGATAAGTGATGCCTCCCACTTCCTTCTACCAGGCACCTCAATAAAGTGAGGCAGAGATTGTGTGAGGACATGAATATTGGAGGGGGGGGTGACTAGGCATTGACACAGAAGACCTGGGAGCCTGCCATGTACAATACAGCCACTGCCCGCCCAGGTGACGGTGTGAGACTGTGTCCCAGCAGAGCCATGCTCCTCACAGGCATGAATTTATGTACTAAGAATCCCTACTGAGTATTCAAAGACAACAGTGTTTAAGATGGATTTATATTCTTTTTACTCTTAATTACTGTAGTTATAGATCATTATTATAATAAGAGAAATTTAAGAGTTTTGAAACATCCTAGGTGACATCCTTCTTCTTCCTGTGTGTGTGTCCATGTGGACGTGTGGGCACATGTGTGTGTGTCCATGTGGACGTGTGGGCACATGTGTGTGTGTCCATGAGGACGTGTGGGCACGTGTGTGTGTCCATGTGGACGTGTGGGCACGTGTGTGTGTCCATGTGGACGTGTGGGCACGTGTGTGTGTGGACATGTGGGCACGTGTGTGTGTGTCCATGTGGACGTGTGGGCATGTGTGTGTGTCCATGTGGACGTGTGGGCACGTGTGTGTGTGTGTGTCCACGTGGATGTGTGGGCACATGTGTGCTGGCATATAAGCACATGTGTGTACGGAGGCCAGAAGACAATCTCAGCTGTCACTCCTCAGATGGTGTCTACCTTATTTCTTTGAGGCAGGTTCTCTCACTGTCTTGGAACTTGGCAAGTAGATCATCTGCCTGTCTCTGCCTTTCTCTTGCAATGACGCTGCCACCAGCTGTCCTCTCCCCCTCCCGCAGGGGCCCTAGGGATGGACCACAGGTCTTCATGTCCACAAGGCCAGCACTTTGTGTACTGAGAGCTTCCCCAGCCTCTGGGTGACACATTGGCCTAAGAGTATGACAGCTGAGCCACCTCCACATCAGCTTTGTACTCTAGCCTCCTGGCTGAGTCACCCATGCCAGTTAGTCCCCAACCAAGTCTAATGAATGTTTGTTCTTTCAGGTGTGTTTTGACTGTGGTGCCAAAAATCCCAGCTGGGCGAGCATAAGCTATGGGGTGTTTCTCTGCATCGACTGCTCTGGATCACACCGGTCGCTCGGGGTTCACTTGAGTTTTATTCGGTAAGTGAGCTCTCCCCTGCTGGCTGGCACATGGATGTCTTCAGTACCAGTCTCCCCAGGAGTAATTTAAAAGAGAAAGGGCTTGTCTGGCTCTCAGTTTGAGGGCACAGTCCACCACAGCAGCAGGAGCGAAATGGCTGCCCCCATAGCATCCAAGCAGATCTGGATGCTGGTGTTCAACTCTGTTTCCCCAGCCTGGGGATGGCACAGCCCATGTTCAGGGTGAGTCTTCCTCAGTTAACCTGCCTGGAAGGTATACTCAGCGTTTGCTTTCCCATGTGATGCTGAAGCCAATCGAGTTAGCGATGAAAGCGAACCACCAGTGGGGTTGGAGAAAGGCTGCTGCTCTTTCAGAGGTCCCGAGTTCAGTCCCCAGCACTCACGGGGCAGCTCACAACCATGTCTACCTGTATCCCATGGGATTCGATGCCCTCTTCTGCTGTGCAGTTATTCATGCAGACAGCATTCATACACATAAAACATATGAATAATTAAAAAGAAAGAAAAGTTAACCATGAGCATCAGAGTCCTCCCTTTTCTATTGATGTTGACTTGATATCAGTAAAATGACAGATAACCATAATCCGGGGGCTTAACTCTTGCGTCATCTAGTAATATGAGAAACAGGCCATTTTCTTCTTGGGCCTCTGTGGAGATCTTATGGAAGAAATAAAGCTCTGGTGTTGAAGACAGAGTCAGATGGGAGGTCTCAAAGCAGCAGTTCCTTTT
>NW_022196893.1:14119920-14121278 GCF_008632895.1 Mastomys coucha | reverse complement strand
CCCTCCTCTCCCTCCCCTCCTCTCCCTCCCCTCCTCTCCCTCCCCTCCTCTCCCTCCCCTCCTCTTCCCGGCTTTCATCCTCCTGCTCATTTTTCTTTTCTGTAGTGCTGAAGACTAAACTAGGCACCTCACATATTCTGCTACTAAGCCAGACCCTTAGCCAAGACTCCTTATTTCCCTCCCTCCCCCCTCCCTCCCTACCTCCCTTTCCCCTTCATTCTCCCCCCTCCTCTCTCTCTTGTACCAGCCATTGGGTATGAGGTAGTCTCTCCTTATGTTTCTGATATGAATTTCCCAGCGCTTGTCACTCAGCATCTTCTCGTGCACTGTGGACCATCTGTGTTTCTGCTTTGAAGATTTTCTGTTCCTGTTCTTTCCTGGTTTGGATTGGGTTGTTCGTTATGTTAAGTTTTCAGAGTTCTTACCGCATATTGATCCCTTATAATAGACACAATTTGAAAATATTTCCTCCGATCTGATGGGTGTATCAATATTCTTCCCCCGCCCTTCCTTTTTCTTTTATGTCAAGATGGTTTCCTTGTGTAGCCCTGTCTATCGTGGAACTTGCTCTGTAGACCAGACTGGCCTCAAACTCAAGAGATCTGCCTGCTTCTGCCTCCTAAGTGCTGGGATTAAAGAGATGGGCCACCATCACTGCCACCACCTGGCTCCATACTCTGTTTTTTGATACACTTGTCTTTCCTGTTAGTGTGTGCCTTTTGGATCCTTGTCAAGGCACAGTTACTAAACCCACTGCCATAGGTTTTCATCCTGTTCTTTCCAAGAGTTTTCTGGTTTCAAACATCACCTTTATGTCTTTAACCCTTTTGAGTTTTGTTTTTGTTATTTAGATAGGGTCTCACTATGTAGCCCTGGCTGTCCTGGAACTTGCTATGTAGACTAGGCTGGCCTTAAACTCACAGAAATTCATTTGTCCCTGTCTCCCAAGTGCTGGGACTAAAGGTCTATGCCACCACACCCAGTCTGAGTTAATTTTTGTTTGTAGTTATAGCTGAGTGAATAATTTCGTCATGTGGGGGGGGGGGGTGTGCAAATGCCCTTGGCACAGAACTGAGGGCCATGTATGTATACAGTGCTGCATTAATGTGTGCTGGCAACTGTTCTAGCAGTGAACTAGATCCCCAGCCTCTTAGTACAGCCTCTGTCTGTTTTGAGACAGGTTCTCATACATTGCCTGGGCTGGCCTTAAACTCACTCTGTGGTCCACACTGGCCTTGAACTTGTAATCTTCCTTCCTCTGCCTCCTAAGATTATAGATGTGAGCCACTACCACCCTTCCACACACACACACACACACACACACACACACACCACCACCACCACCAACAACAACAACA
>NW_022196893.1:14086244-14119578 GCF_008632895.1 Mastomys coucha | reverse complement strand
CACACACACACACACACACACACACACACACACACAAGCTTCCAGATTTACTTTTGAGAATGTTTTTCCCAGATTGGTCATGAGCTGTTCATACACGATGCCACACCCTGTCCAGAGTATAGAAAAGCTGGGCATGAGGCCACCAACAGCTGCCCCTCCCTCTGCCTGTGCCGTTCTGTCCTCTGGTTCCCCTCTGAGGCATGTACCGTGCACAGAGTTCCAGGAAATCAGGTAGGAAGAGGACTGTTCTGGAGCCTGGACAGTGAGAACTGTTGGGCCTGTGCAGGTTCAAGCATGCGCCTTTTAAAAGTCAGATAAATGTATGAGTCACATGCTTATGGAAGATTCAAAAAATAACAGCTAAAGAGCACTGAGCCAAAGGCAGTTGCCAAGGCTGTGGACAGGAGAAACCCCAGAGCACTCACTGCTGAGTTCAAGGCCAGCCTGGTCTACATAGTAAAGTCCAGGCTAGCCAGGACTACAGAAAGACAAAATCAAACAAGTAGTCAAGCAAGCCATGGCAAGCCTGGCACAGTGGCACGTCTAAGAGTAACCTAGGCAACCTCAAAGGGCCCAGTTCAGAAGGAAACACAAATGCCCACTGCGAAGAAGTTTCAGTGGCCCACGTATGCAAGCGAGGCATGCATGGATGCGCCTGTGTGGGCCCCTCCCTCCCTTTTTTCTCTACCTCTGCCAGCCACACACATGCACATGGATGAGCACGGGCACACCCAGACAGCCATAGCTCTCACATGTGAACACTGTGAACAGCGTGTCATAGATGACATAGTCAACCAAGGGGAGGTTGGGTTTGTTTTTTAGGCTGAATTTCATGATAGCGATTTTTACAAAGGACA
This sequence comes from Mastomys coucha, assembly GCF_008632895.1. Taxonomy (NCBI): domain Eukaryota; kingdom Metazoa; phylum Chordata; class Mammalia; order Rodentia; family Muridae; genus Mastomys; species Mastomys coucha. The sequence goes on along the minus strand of NW_022196893.1, from coordinate 14,118,721 downwards.
AAGTAGCTTCTAAACTGTCCGTGGTCAGCAGCCAGTGGAGCGAGTTAGGAGCATGTGCACAGATGGCCAGACAGGACACTTGGGCCCGGCACTCAGCAGGGGCTGACATTGCCCTGGCCCTGCCCAGCACCCAGGCAGAGCTGTTCACAGAGCAGCTCAGACTCAGTTAGGTGACTGACCGCTCGGGGGATTTGAAGGCAGAGCCTTGGTGTGACCAGGTCTCTCCATCTCCTTACCTCATTGGTTAACAAGAGCACTTTTCCCTCAGCACTAGGCTTTCACAGGACTGCAGAGCAGCAGCTCTTCCTAGGCTGCCGAGGCTGCTGCCTGCTTGGGCGGGTGTGCTCAGGCCTCCATCATCAGCATCCTTTGTCTTGGAGTCTAGGGCTCCACTGGAATCCTTGTGAGCTCAGTTTAAGAGCCCTGCTTAAAAGGAGCTGGAGAGATGGCTCAGCAGTTAAGAGCACTTGTTCCTCTGGCAGAAGACCCAGGTTCAGTTCCCAGCACTGCCATCACATGGCAAAGCACCTGTGACCCCATCCATAGGCATATATGTAACATGTGCAACATACATGTACAAAATAAAAATAAATTTTAAAGGAAAAGAGAAGAGGATGGAAAGATAGCTCAGTGATAAAAGCACTGGCTGTTCTTCCAGAGAACCCAGGTTTGGTTCCCAGCATGAATGTGGAGTCTCACAACTGTGTGTAGCTCGAGGGGATCAGAACCCCCCTGCCCCCACCATTCTGGCCTCTGAAGGACCAGGCATGCACATGGTGCACAGACACACATGTGGGTAAGGTGCCCCACATAGCAGCCACAGTGCTCACCCTGGGCTCCTGTCCTACCCCTTGGGAGCATTGAAACAGGGTCATATGGAAATCTGGCAAGGCCCTGCCTCTCCCCTATGTGGATTTCAGGGATTATAGGTGCACAGCACCAGGCCTGCCTACACAGAATTCCCTAAATCCCACAGCACAAGGAAATGTTTCTTGATGTTTGTTTGTTTAGATTTGTCTATTTATTATGTATACAGCATTCTGCCTGCATGTATATCTTCAGGCCAGAAGAGGGCACCAGATCCCATGTGGTTGCTGAGAATTGAACTCAGGACCTCTGAAAGCAGCCAGTGCTCTTAACCTCTGAGCATCTCTCCAGCCTGAGGGACATTTTGAAAGCTTAGTTAGCAGTCTGAAGCCAGAGAAGGACAGTTTCCCATCTTGTAAGCCTTGTGTTCCTCCTAGGTCCACAGAGCTGGATTCAAACTGGTCATGGTTTCAGCTTCGATGCATGCAGGTTGGAGGGAACTCGAATGCTGTAAGTCCCCCAGGCTTGCCCTTTCCTCTTCTCTGTTGAAGCTCAGTTGCCAGGTTTGGGAGGCTCTGGGGGGTAGGGCAAGAAATAGTTCAGTGGGCAGAAGCACCAGGGGCATGTTCATTCAGAAGCATTAGTATGTGCTAGGTGAGGATGTAGAAGAGTGGACATGCCTAAAAGCAATAGGAGGTTTTTACCCTGCCTCTGCCTCCTAAGTGCTGGCATTAAAGGCTTGCACCACCACTGCCTGGCTAAAATCAAAATCTTAATTCTAAAATATTGACTTCCAAAATGTACAATTGCCTTAGATTAGAATTTCTCAACTGTTTTTAATATCCCCAAGCAAAAAGAAGGTAGTAGGTTATTTCAAAGTCATGTTGGGTTCTGTATTTCCTAATGAGAAAAATTAAGTACTAAGAAACACGATCCTGTAGCTAAGTGCTGGCGGTGGTGGCGCACGCCTCTAATCCCAGCACTTGGGAGGCAGAGGCAGGGGGATTTCTGAGTTTGAGGCCAGCCTGGTCTACAGAGTGAGTTCCAGGACAGCCAGGGCTACACAGAGAAAGCCTGTCTTGAAGGGGGGGAATGGGGGGGAGGAAGAAAGAAGAAGAGCCCTAATTCTGTGTTGAGGCACACTGAAGGGTGTGGCCATCAGTAATGAAAAGTTGCCATGTTCATTTTCTAAGACACCATGTTTGTCCCGCTTGGCTTTCCTTTCGAGACTGTGCAGTCCTAGCTGGTCTGAACTCACAGACATATATAGTGAGACCCTACCCCTCACCAAGTCTACAGAGGTGGTTTGGGGGGCAATGGACACGTTCTCAGATCTATTCTGTGTCTGGTTTTTATCAAAATGTTAACATTAGGACCTGAGATGGTTCAGCTTGCCGTGGAGCTAGATGGCCTGGCCTCTGTACCTGGAACCCACTTTCTGGGAGGAGACACTAGAGTCCCCTAAGTTGTCACATGACCTCCACATGCACTTCCCCCAACAATCCATCCATCTGTTGATCAATCAGTAACTGTTAAGTATAAAAATATTGTCACTATATTCGAAGGGATCCTCCTTTTCAATTTTTTTATGACACTTATCTCTTAGTGTGTGCATGTGCTCACATGTTGTGCACATGCCCTGGTGCATGTGTAGAGGTGAAAGGACAACTTGCCAGAGCCAAATCTCTCTTCCCCGAGAGTCTCAGGGATTGAACTCAGGTTATCAGGCTTTGCAGCAGGTTCCTTTACCTACTGAGCCCCCTCACTGGCCCAAGGGATCCCCTCTTGCAAGGAGAGTTTATTTTAGAACTTTGGTGATGTCTACTTTCATTTTCCCTTGACTTTTTAAGCCCCTCGTTCAGAAGCATGCCATCCATGAGGTCAGAGGTCTTGTGGTATTTCTGTTAATTTGCTTGCCTTCCTCTGTAGTCTTCCTTCTTCCACCAACATGGGTGTGCCACCAAGGATACCAACGCCAAGTACAACAGCCGTGCGGCTCAGCTCTACAGGGAGAAGATCAAGACCCTGGCTACCCAGGCTACCCGCAGGCACGGCACCGATGTGAGTCCCTTTAGATGGAGTTCATTTGGTAAAACATTTTGTAATCTCTCTGAAGTCTCCTGCAAGGAGCCCAGGGTATGGTGGACCCTCGTGATGGGACAGGAAGGGCTCAGCTTTGTCAGTTCAATTTGTGACCCGCATCAGCAGGGTATTCTTCAGTGACAGGGTCCAAAGTGGGAGGGCGAGGGGATGAGGAGATAAGGAAGCTGAGGGGCTAGGTGATGTTGCACAAGCTGTGTCTTAGGCCGAGCAAGTTTATTATACAGCATCTTATATATAATCTGCAGGGCAAATGTGACAGCTCAGCAGAAGGCTACCATACAGTGGAGCAAAATCAGCAGGAAGCTAGTCAAGCAGTGTTGCACAAGGGAACACAGGGTGTCTCAAGTGTGTCACTGACTGAGCTCACAGCGACCTTGGGACCGATGACCACAGCCCTTTAGGGGGCAAGAGTTGAGCTTCCAGGAGCTGAAGTCACAGGTCCTCTAAGACTCTGGCCAGGCTGTCACTGAGTGATATGGATTTTAGAAAAGGACCATTCCTTGTCCAGGTCAGCGTAGCCCTCAGCACGCTGGGACACTGACGGTCACTGCTGGGGTTAGGTTCCTTCCAGACTCCCTCACACAGGCAGGTCTCCATTAACTAACCAGTGCATAGCTCTGCTTAATGTGTTTGGAGTTAAAGATGCCTCATTGTAATGAGATGAAGCGGCTGACACACAGTAACATCCCAGCACTCAGGAGGCAGAAGCAGGAGGAATGCAAGCTCAAGCCCAGCCTGGACTATGAAATCCTCTCTCAGGAGACAAAAATAAGTAGACAGGATGGCTCACAGCTAGGATCCTGGTTACTCAGAAGGAAAGGGCAGGGAGAACACTTCAATTGTGAGGCCTGTCTGATCTACATGGTGAATTCTAGGCCAGTCAGGGTCTTGAAAATGAAAACCATTCAATCCGTAAATAAAAGGATAACCTCATTCAACGGGCTTAAGCTCGGCGATAGAGTGCTTGTCACCTAGTATGAGGAAGGCACGAGGCTTCAACTTCATGCTTCAGAAAAGTCAGTATGTTAATTTCCAGCCCTGTTTGCTATGTACTGGATGTGCGTGCCCAGTGACTGCGCACAAGCAGGGCAGAGCAGGAAGGTGCATCTCAGCCCTAGGGGGCTTCTCCGCCCTCGCCCTGAGGCCATGCTTAACGTGCAAGGCACCGGGAGAATAGAAAGTATGCCCATAAGTAAGCACCCCTGAGCGGGGCACGGGACAGTATGCCCGACTCAGCCTCACCCAGTAACATGCTCTTCTCATAGCGCGTTTTTTGCTGCATGTCTGGAGATGGATTAAAAACCTCAGGAATGCTGAGTTGAGGTCGAAAGTGACTTCAGTGTGGAAGAAAAATCGGGTGTGAAATCCAGGCTGAGCCAGGGCATGGTGGTTTAGATCTGCCCTTACATCTTAACGTCCTAGGGGTGTGGAACTTTCTGGAACGATCCCTTCTTCCCACAGTGTGCTCAGGGCCCTGTATGGACACTCTCCAGTGTTGTGTGTGAGGGACTAGCCGCAGGTCGGCCGAAAGCTCCGTAGGGGCGTGGGGAGAGAGTACCTGGCTAAGGTCAGCTCTGTTTTCCTTCCAGCTGTGGCTGGACAGCTGCTCGGCTCCACCTGTGTCCCCTCCTCCAAAGGAGGAGGATTTTTTTGCCTCTCAAGTCTCACTGGAGGTAAGTTTGCAGCTTTGTTCTCAAGGTTTATTTTCAATTGTGTGTATGTGTGTAAGGGGCAGTGTATGCATGTGGGTATGGTACCCATGGAGTCCAGAAGAAGGCATCAAATCCCCAGGAGCTGGAGTTACAGGCAGTTATGAGCCGCCCCACCTAGGTTCTCAGGTCCTCTGCAGGAGCATTGCAAGCTCTCCGCCACTGAGCAGTCTCTTCTGCCCTCCCTCAACTAATTTACAATGCACTTATTCTGAAAGTTAAAACAAGTGTGCGTTTGAGATGTTTCAGTAAGATACAGGCTAGGTTCAGGTTTGAGAGTCTAAGACGAACCCATGTGTATCTTGAGTCATCACTGTAGTGTGTACAGACAGAAGACTCTAAACAGAAGTGCATCAGAACACACACCCCACCCCGAGAAAGCAGACAGTGACAGCTTAGCTCAGCAAGCACTGCCAGCATCTGACCTTGGTTTCTGAAAACTTACTGATGTATATGTGTGTCTGTGTGTGTGCATGTGTACAGTGTTCACACCCGGTGCCTGCAGAAGCCAGCAGAGGACATCACATCCCCTGGAGCTGGAGTCCCAAGTAGTTGTGAGCTGCCTGGTGTGGGTTCTGGGAACCAGACCTGAGTCCTCTGTGGGGCAGCCAGTGTTGTTAACTGCTGAGCCGTCTCTCCAGCCCCTCGGCGCTGGTTTCTAATTCCCATCTTCCAGCAGAGGAGCCAGGACTATCTGTAGAAAACAGCTGCTGAGGTTTCTGGGCCATATGTGCAGACCATCTAGAACTAGAAAATGAGGGTGCAGCGAGAGAACTGGCAAGCTGTGTCCACAGGACTCAGGCCGCTCGCAGAGTCTCCCAGTGATCAGAGCTAGGCAGTCCAAACCAAAGTCTTGGTGCTGAGTTACCACCCAGGAGTTCAGGTGACCTCTCTGAGTATACAGTGGATAGGGGCAGAGCAGGTCTTTCTCACAGATCCTAACGTGTGTGGGAGTCCTTAGGAAGTGGAGCTCAGCTGGCAGGTCCTACGGGGGGATACTACCCAAGACCAGAAAGGAAGGGAACTGACCCACATTACCTTATGAGGGTCAGGGGACTGTCTCCATCCAGTGTTGTCACATTGACACTGGCAAGGAAAGAACTAGGCTGCTATAAAGCACTGGACAGCACCCTTCAAAAGTTTCAAGGCCATGAGAAATTGTCACAGCTACAGGGGCAGGTGACCTCCCTGGCCCAGAGCCCCCAAACCCTGAAGAGAGGAAGGTTGGAGCCCTGCAGAGCCTTGCATGCCGAGGTGTGCAGCTTCCCACTCTGACAGGTGTACAAGACTTTTTATTGCCAGAGGAGGTTGGGTGCATAGAAATGTTCTGTATGGACTGGATCAGGTTTCCATAAATCTGAAATTATTCCAGCTGTGCATGGTAGTGTACATCTATAAGCCCAGCACTAAGGAAGCAAAAGCAAGCAGATCTCTGTAGGCTTGGGGCCAGCCTAGTCTATAAAGTGAGTTTGAGGCTGACTGGCCAGGGCTACATAGCAAGATCCTATCTCAAAACAACGACAAAAATTCCAAGATTTACCCCTAGAAGGGAGGAGCCTGGGAATGCAGCTCAGTTGGTCGTGTACTGGCTAGACCAAGCACAGGGACCCGGGTTCTATCCCCAACACTACACAAACTAGGTCTTGGTCATCTGTAATCCAGTCTGTAATCCCTGGGAAGGTGAAAGGAGAAAAGGCAGCAGTTCAGGTCACCTTCTACCACAGTCCTGAGCTCTAGGCCAGTCTCAAGTTCATGAGACTCCGTCTCAAAAGAAGTAAAAAGAGGTAGGTGTGTGTGTGTGTGTGTGTGTGTGTGTGTGTGTGTGTGTACAGATGCGCATGCTCAGAACCTCCCCAACCCTCTCCCACCCCCCACCCCAACCCCCCCGCACTGCTAACCTCCCACCCCCATGCTGCTTAGTGGGCAGTCCTTGCTTCCTGCTAGCTAATGGCTTCTCTCACCGGCTACAGGTCAGTGGTACTGTGCAGGCATCTGCCCGGTCAGAGCCAGCCTCCTCAACACCAAGGGGCTTGGAAGCCACTCCAGAAAAACATGAAGGTGGGTCCTGTGGAGTCACCCTAGAGCAATGTCCTGAAGTGTGGACTTTTATAACTGGAAAACAAGATTTTAGGATTCTTTTTCAAATTTAATTGGTTTTGTTTTTGTTTTTGTTTTTAGTTGGTTGGTTTTCTTAAGCATTGTCTCCTTGTGTAGCTGTAACTGGCATAGAACTCTCTTGTGTAGACCAAGTTGGCCGTAAATTTGCAGAGATCCAGTTGCCTGTGCCTTCGTAGTGCTGAGATTGAAGGCATGCATCCCCATGCCTGGTAAGATTTCAGTTTTAAAACTGATAAATATTTTGCCAGGCGGTGGTGGCGCATGCCTTTGATCCTAGCACTTGGGAGGCAGAGGCAGGCAGATTTCTGAGTTCGAGGCCAGCCTCGTCTACAGAGTGAGTTCCAGGACAGCCAGGGCTACACAGAGAAACCCTGTCTCAAAACCACCCCTCTCCCCAAAAAAACAGCTGATATTTCACAGTTAATAAGTCACATATACTTGGTGGCTATATTATAGAACCTTATTTATTTATTGGTTTTTGAGGCCAAGTTTCACGTAGCCTGGGCTGTCAGAAAATTCACTAGATTGCTGAGTATAACTCAAGTCTTGATCCTCCCAGCTCTACCCCGAGTGCTTAGATTACAAGTGTGCACTGCCACACCCGACTGTGTATTTATTATAAATGTGTTGTCAATCACATGCATTAGAAATGACCTAAGTGGTGTGTATAGCTGCCCCTTCTGTCTTAAAACTGAGCATCTTTCATAGGCTGAAATGTTAGAGTAAATTAACAATAAAATATACTTTGACAGCAAAGCAGTGAACGTGGATATGGGAAACAGGAAGGACACGTGCTGGCTTGTGGAGGCTCAGTACCAGCCCTTGGGTCGGAGACTCAGTTAGACAGTGTCTGGAATGGATTGAAGTCAGTGCTGTCTGTCATGGGAAGGGTGGTAGGAGAGAGCGGCCCCAGCAGCCACAGCGCAGATACCTGTTTCCTGGGAGAGACGTGGACAGTCCGGCTGATTTTCATCTATGGCTTACACCTGTGGATTTCTTTCTGCACGCTGTGATTGAGCCAGTCCACCTGGCACCTTCCCCTACTCCCACCATGCCTTCTCTCCTGGGGATGCAGCTCCAGGTGCTGTCAGTGGCCATGCCCAGCACGGCTGCTTTCTGTACTTTGTCCCAGGCCTAGCACAGCACGCCCTGTTCTGGACATGGCTGCACCCTGTGGATTGCGTGTGACATGTCCCAGTGGAGGAGAATGTGCAGTACATGTGCCCTTGGGAGCACAGTACCTCACTGTAAACTGAGGCCAGGGTGGTGGCACATGCCTACTGTCTCAGCACTGGGGTAAAGGCAGGAAGAGCAGTGTTCAGTGTCATCCTTGGCTGCATGGGGAGGTCAAGGCCAGCCCAAGCTATATGAAACTCTGTCCAAAACAATTACAAAATAGAACAGTGAACAGTATCAGTTGAAAAAAACCACTAATTTTCATTCTATAAAACCAATGTTTTAAAAATGCATTTGCATTTAGTAGACACCTCCCCCCCCACCCCCCAAGATGGACCTCACGTATGCTCTATTGCTAAGGAGGCGTGTGAATTTCTGGTTGTCCTGCCTCCACCTCCTAGGCTCCTGAGGCCGTGGGAGGACACCAACACAGGGCTCTTTTTTTTTTGGTTTTTCGAGACAGGGTTTCTCTGTGTAGCCCTGGCTGTCCTGGAGCTCACTCTGTAGACCAGGCTGGCCCCGAACTCAGAAATCCACCTGCCTCTGCCTCCCAAGTGCTGGGATTAAAGGCATGTGCCACCACTGCCTGGCAACATAGGGCCCTTACAGCGCTTCTAAGTCAAATTGCTTATGACGAGGCTCATGGGGAGGGAGGTGACTGAACCAGGGGACTACTTGGATAGGGGAATGACTGCCATGCTTTGCAGCATCTTAGCATACTCATAGCTGTTAGCACTGATTGTCTAATAGCAGAGAGCTTTCAAATATGTCTCCCAGAGAGAGGTGGCAATGTTTGATATGATACATGACCACTGCACACTGTACACATGTGTTGAAGTATTACAGTTTGTTTCATAAATACATGTTTAGTATATGTCAACCTAAAAGAAAAATATATTTTAAAAAATGAACATGGTGGCCAACACCTTTAATCCAGCACTCAGGATGCAGAGGCAGGGATATCTGTTGAGTTCGAGGCCAGCCTGGTTTACAGAGTGAGTTCTAGGACAGCCAGGGCTACACAGAGAAATCCTGACTCAAAAAAAAATAAACAAAATGGGGCAGGGGAAATAATAATAATAATAATAATAATAATAATAATAATAATAATATCATCCACATGGTGGCTCACGCCTTTAATTCCATCACTCTGAGTTTGGGCAGCCTCGTTTCCCTAGTAAAACAATGGTGGGGTTGTAGCTCAGTAATAGCACTGGTGTGGCGTGTGCACCGTCAACAGCTGTAATGATGGAATAGACCATGGAGCTGCAAAGCAAGGGGACAGACCTGGTAAGGTAAGAAACATAGAAGCCACATGAAATCTCCCACACTCAGAGGACTTGCCAAGAGCGTTTTCTACATTAACATCAGCGTTTCACACTTTCAGGTGGGCCAGGCCAAGGGCCAAGTGTGGAAGGTCTGAACACCCCTGGGAAGGCTGCACCAGGTAATATGCTCAGGGCCCTGTGTCCATCTTTGATTCTGCATCTCCGTCAGTTCGTAGAGTGATCCAACTTCCTAACGGAACCTATTCCTGAGTTTTATCAGGCAAAGCTGCTTTTCCATGTAGCCAGTGTGGCTGTGTACCTTAAAAGGCTGGTTCACAAACATGCCCACACTAAGCCAAGCTCAGAGACCCACATACCCTTCATCAGGAATCCCACACTTGTCATGAACTTCAAAGATAGTGTCTTATTTTTAAGGAATAATAATCGGATATTGATATATATATATATTTGTATTAGAAAGTAGTCATATCAATGGAAAATAACTAAATCTTGTGGTTATTTTCATCACCTGTCAAACTCCTCAGAGTTGGGAAACAGATGCAGAAGGAGTCTAAAGCAGAGCAATGGAAACAGAGTTTCCTGTGGGGTCCTTCACACCTGACTTCACCCCTGGGGTACTTCACACCTGACTTCACCCCTGGGGTCCTTCACACCTGGGGTCCTTCACACCTGACTTCGCACCTGGGCATCCTTCACACCTGACTTTCTGAGCTAGTGTATCCTCAAGACCGCAGTGGGGGATTTACATGCTTTTTTTCCCCCTACCATAGAGGCCCTTGAGGATGTGTGTGTGTCTGTGTGTGTCTGTCTGTGTGTGTATGGTGTTGGAATGGAACCAGAGATTCATGTATACTAGGCAAGGGCTCTGCCACTGAGCTCTACCCCCAGCCCAAGATTTTATCTTTCCCAGGTCACTAAAACATAATTCTAAAGCCAGAATGTATAGCTGTCGACTGAGGGTGATGCAGAAAGTGATAATTTAAAGGAACTCTATACAGTGTGTGTTTCTGTGAAATGTTGATAAAGAAGGTCTTAGTGGAAAAGAGGCAGCTACTGAATGACAAGGTGCTTCCGGTGTCTCGTCTCGAGGCTGATGTACGGTCTGTGCATGAGTCAGTAAGCAAAGCCCAGCCATGAGTGAGTGCCACACAGTGCTGGGCTGGGCTTTTAAGGAGCTGGTTAGACCTCAAGGTAGAGCTCCTGCCTACGCTGCAGCTGGGCATTGATTGTCAGTGCCACAGAGCAGTGGTGATGGTCGTGATGATGATGGGATGGTCATGACGATGATGGGATGAAGATATGATGGAGGTAGTAGTGAATGTGGTGGTGGAGGAGGAGGTAGTAGTGATGTTGATGATGGTGGAGGAAGTGGAGGTGGTGATGGTGGTGGTGGTGGAAGAGGAGGAGGAGGTGGTAGAGATGATGGTGGTGTATGCACGGGGTAGAGTAAAGAACAGACAACATGACCACTCCACGGTTTGGTTAAGGGAAAGGTTTTATGACTAAGAACGAGAACGTCCGAGGAATCTGGAAGAGATCAGGGCAAAGTGGAAAAGAAATAGACTGGACATGTCCAGAGCTATCTGCAAGAAAAGGGTGACTCGTGCACAGGAGCAAGCAAAAGGAAAGAAAGCCAGAGCTAGACAGTTAGTATATTGACCTCAGCAAGAATCTGAGGGAAGATGGGGTAGGGGCTCAGAAATGTCTAACAAGTACTTGAGGGACTGAGGAAGCCTGGAGACCGACCCCACATGGGCTTTCCTATGCAGACACAGGTCAATGGAGGAGCCATGTCCCTTCCGCCAGAGGAAAGGGAAATGACTCCTTTAGGCAACCGGGGGTCAGTTTTATACTGGCTTTTATCTGACCTCCAAAAATCTTCTTGTAGTCCAGTTTGAGCTCCTTTCTGTGGTGGTGGTGGTGGTGATGATAATGGTGACAATGATAATGAAGATGACAGTAAGAATGTGTTTTTATAATTTGGTGACAGAGCACTTGCCTAACATGCATAAGGCCCTGTGGTCTAACCCTAGAACAAAAGCACACACAAAGAAAATTAGGATCATGGACATAGTCCAGCAGTACTGTGCTTTCTTATAAGTATTCCTTAGGCCCTGTGTTTAGTCCCTAACACAGAAATCAAAGACAGACAGGGCACAGTAAATTACCTGGTCACTGCAGCATTGGAGTAGCAGGAAGGTTCTTGTCAGAAGTGGGCTTGTCACATCAGGCCATGCCCTGGCACATGTAATCCACAGACAGTGTAGTCACCTTGTCGACTTGATAAGGCTGCAGAGGGGAATGGAACCTGTCCACATGGGGCCGGGGACCTGTGGTTTTTTGTTTTTGTTTTTGTTTTTGTTGTTTTGGTTTTTCAAGACAGGATTTCTCTGTGTAGCCCTGGCTGTCCTGGAACTCACTCTGTGGACCAGGCTGGCCTTGAACTCAGAAATCCGCCTGCCTCTGCCTCCCAAGTACTGGGATTAAAGGCATGCGCCACCACCGCCTGGCTTGGGAGCTGTAGTTTTTAATCAGGTCGGTGTGATCTGAGGGCTGAAATCAGGCTCTCACTGTCACCCCTTGGCAGCCTTCACCTGGGAGCAAATTACAGAGTTTGCCAGAAACTGTCTGGAGCCCCAGCTGGACAGAGCTTAGATGGCATGTGGTGTGACAGTGCTTCCTGTGGCCACACACAGAGAGCAAACAAGGCTCGGGTGGGAGGAGAAACTAAGAGGCTACAAGCAGCAGAAAAGGCGTCCAAAGAAACCACAGGAACAGGGCTGGAGACATGACACAGGGGAAGAGCGTTGACTGCTCTTGCAGAGGACCCGAGTTCAGTTCCCAAGCTGAGAGCTCACAACCGTCTCTAACCCTGCTCTCAGGCACTCTGGTGCCTTCCTCTGGCCCGTGAGTACCAAGCACACAAATGTAGACAGGTATATACGCAGGCAGATGACCCCACCCAAGAAGAAATCACAGAACAGGATGGCCCCTCTGCTGAGCAGCACAGTAAGTATTGGAGGGCTGGCATCAAGTCATGTCACATTTACAGAGGAAGGGCCCCAGGCCCAGGCCCCTAGGAGTTTTTGATGCATATAATTGAATAGGAGAGATTATTCCTTTTTTTTTTTTTTTGTATTGCATTTTATTTATCTGAGGAGGGTACATACCATGGCCCTGGGGTCAACGTCAGGTGGTCAGGCTTGGCAGCAAGCTGCTTGCTGAACCATCTCACAGAAGAGCGTTTTGTTAAACTGCTGTGGGAAAGCGCCTCCTGGGAGCTCGGGTTCTGTAGTGTTGAGAAGTCTGCTCTGAGGGGCGTGCTGCATGGCCACACCTTGACCCTGTACTGACACCCTAGCCCGAGAACACGCAGACATGAGCTTTCTAGACCACAAACAAACAAGGCACATTTACGCCACTCACTAGAACGGAGAAGCCATGTAGGATTTCTATATATCTGACTTGAATTTTTTTTTTTTAAGCAGAGGTTTCATCCATTATAAAAAAGAAGCCAAGTCAAGCAAAAAAAGGAGTAAGTATCACGTTATGTAAAAATATACAGGAGCCTCTCGGACTAGAAATGTGCTGCCTCCTGTGCTTGGGAGTCAGAGGCAGCCAGGGCTACACAGTGAGACCCTGTCTCAAAAAAACAAAAACAAAAAAACCTACATTGAGATTCCATCTGACCCTAATCAGAACAGTGTTCTCATTTATTTTGAGCCACAATATAATTAATGGTTTTTTGTTCAATGAGATGAGTTAAATTATACCTAGTACTTTCTAGAATGCATGTGTCTTAGGCAGGGTTTCTATTACCACAGTGAAACACCATGACCAGAAAGTGGGTTTATTCAGCTCACACTTCCAGATTTCTGTTTGTATTGAAGGAAGTCAGAACTGGAACTCAAACACAGCGGAACCCGAGGCAGGAACTGCTGCAGAGGCCATGGAGGAGTGCTGCTTACCGGCTTGGTCCACCTGCTTTTTTATAGAATCCCAGGACCACCAGCTCAGGGGTGGCTCCACCCACAATGGGCCCACCCCTGTTGATCACTAATTGAGAAAATGCCTTACAGCTGGATCTCATGGAGGCCTTTCCTCAAATGAGACTCTTTCCTCTCTAATAACTCTACCTTGTGTCAAGTTGACACACAACCAGCTGACACAGCATGTTTAACCTTGTTTTTCTCCTGCTTGTGACTCTGAAGATATCTGTGTCATGTGAGCATCAGAGAGGATGATGGTTTTATGAATCATTTTCCATTAAGGCGATGCTCTGCAGTGTCATTCCTGCAGGCAGGGCTTGGGGTGGGAGTACCCTCGCTTTCCCACACTGCCCCTCACCCACTCCAGCCACACCTCACTAGGTGGTCCTGGCTAATGCCTTGAGTCAATGAACCCCATTGTGCCTCCTTCTTTCTCCCCTGAGTGTGCTAAGGACACTGCCAGCCTCACAGACCAGAGAGGACTAACTGCTTGTCACAGGCCAGGCAGCTCACACAGACCTCAGAGTACACAGATGCAGGGACAGCTCTGAACTGCCCAAGATAGAATAAAATCTTATATGTCTTGCAGCTTGGAGCCAAAAAAGGAAGCTTGGGAGCCCAGAAACTGACAAATACATCCTTCACTGAGATCGAAAAGCAAGCACAGGCTGTGGACAAGAGGAAGGAGCAGGAAGACCTGGCCAGGGGCGCCCCAAAGGAGGAGTCTATGTGAGCACCATTTGCTTTTTCTAACACACCTTACTAGGGAGAGCTGCGTCCCTGCCTTGACGGACGTGGTTTGTTTTCCAAATACCTTGAATTTTTGTTGAGTGTGCTATGCAGGGTGTAGTTTCATGAAAGTTTGTGTCATACAGACTTTTGGGTTGGAAGGGACAGGGCTGGTGGTTCTGGGGAGCAGCAGTGGTCCATTGGGGAGCCATGGGCAGGAAGAGCAGATGGGACACGATGTCAGGGAAATGCCCCTTCTTACCCATGAAGACAACTGTGACAGAAAAGACAGGTTAGGGCAGTGTCTCCACCTGAGCTGCCCCAAGTCAGGTACTGAGTGAGGTGCAGAAAGGCAGATCACCAGAGGCTGATGTCCTCTGGCCATTAACTTTCTCTTGCTATTCTGGGGCCAAAAGCTGATAGCTTCAAGCAGTTAACTTCTGAGCCTGGTCTACGGAGTGAGTTCCAGGAAAGCCAAGGCTACCCAGAGAAACCCTGTCTTGAAAAAAAGAAAAAAGAAAAAAAAAGAAACTTAGTTACTTGGGCTCTTTTCTCTTTGAGTCATGGAAGAGAGGAACTCCAGGTGAGAGGCTTGGGAGTTTAAAGCAGTAGTTCATGTCATAGATCAATAATGAATTACAGCAGAATTTTTACATGTCTTCCCATTAACACTAGTACTTGACTGAACATTCCTTATTTATTTTCTAGCTCCGTACGTTCATTATAAGTTTGAAGCAATAGTTTTTGTCACAAGTTAGCACAGTTTTGTCAAGAGACAAATCATCTGCCTTGTCTTATTATTTTGAAGTCTTGTATAAATAAAATAGCCCATCATTTATTTTCTGCCCTTGCACCTACAATAAAATTGCCCATTCCCAGTTTATGGCCTTTAGTTGCCAGACAGTGGCCTCATTCCTAACCTAGAAGGAATGTTTTCCTTGATCGTAAATTTGTCCCAAGCCTGTTTTCTTTCCCTAGTGCAATTAGCCTGTGGCACATGAAGGTTTACAGAGCTCTATTTGCAGCTTTTATTCTATAGGGGGCTTGAGATTACTTATATTAATTTAGGAATTCTATAAAATCATTATCAGAAATTATGAGACCATCAATTCATCTATACAGCATTACTACATGAGAGTACATCTGCATGAAGATCTGTAGGAAATTTGCCCAGTACGGTGGGCTGATGCCCAGGCTGTGGAGTTGTGGCAACAGAGGCATCTCAGCAGTGAGAAGCAGTCCTGGGATATCTCAGAGCACACCCATTGCAGCCATGCATAATGGCAGGCCATCTCCAGAAACCTCACTTGTTTGCCATAGCCTTTCCTAGATGACCTCTGTCATGTCCTTTGGGGGTATCGAACAACCCTTTCACAGGAATCGCCTAAGACCATCAGAAAACAGATATTTATATTACAATTCATAACAGTACAAAATTACAGTTATAAAGTAGCAACAAAAATAATTTTAAAGTTGGGGGTCACCATAATATGAAGAACTGTTTGAAAGGTCACAGCATTGGGAAGGCTGAGAACCACTGGGCTAGTGGTACAGTGCATACCCTAGCGTGCAGAAGGGCTCACACAGAGAGACTGTCAGGAATGCTGGTAGCATACAAATGATTGTAATATTGTTAGTAGCAATGGGAAAACAATGAGGCTCAGTGTATAACTCAGTTGTAGAGCACTTGCCTAGCCTATACAAGAGCATTCACAGCATGAGCCCCAGATGGGCAGAGTAAAAGGAGCCTGAATGTGTCTCCTGGTGACTAAGGACCTGGTGGGTCTTCACAGTTCAATTTGATTGAACTATGAAAAGAATGAATACATGGCTGTACTTTGAAAGTTTATGCATAGAAGCCATACACAAAACTGCATAGTGTATGATTCTACCCACAGGAAACATCCAACAAGATCACAGAGGTAGAGGCTGAGGGGGCAGATGGGTATTGCCAAAGCAGAGGGAAAACAGCAGGGCCCTGTGGGGTTTTTTTTGTTTGTTTGCTTTTTAGAAATTTATTTGTATGTGCATATACACACACATACTTAAAATCACTGCCTGTGTGGAGGTCAAAGGACATGCAGGAGTAGATTTTCGGTCTATCATGTGGGACCCAAGGATTACCTCAGGCTGTCATACTCAGCAAACTCTTCCCCTTCTGTCCAGGGAGCTGCACTGGACCATCTTCTGTGCACTGTTTTTCTGTAAATTATCTCCAATGGAATCCTGTCTCTGTCTTCCATAGAGTCTTGTTTCTGTGTGGACTGTCTTCCGTGGTCTCTTGTTTTTGTGTGGACTTTCTTTGGAGTCTTGTCTCTGTGTGGACTGTCTTCCATGGTCTCTTGTTTCTGTGAAGACTGTCTCTTGTGGAGTCGTCTTTCTGTGTAGACTGTCTTCCATGGAGTCTTCCTTGTGTATAGACTGTTTTCCCTGGAGTCCAGTTTCTGTGTGGACTGTCTTCTGAAGAGTCTTGTTTCTGTGTGGACTGTCTTCCATGAAGTCTTGTTTCTGAGTAGACTGTTTTCCCTGGAGTCCTGTTTCTGTGTAGCCTGTTTCTGTGTAGACTGTCTTCTGAAGAGTCTTGTTTCTGTGTAGACTGTCTTCCATAGACTCTTGCTGGTGTGTAGACTGTCTTCCATGGAATCCAGTTTCTGTATAGACTGTCTTCTGAAGAGTCTTGTTTCTGTATAGACTGTCTTCCATGGAGTCTTGTTTTTGTGTAGACTATCTTCCCTGAAGTCTTGTTTCTGTGTGCACTGTCTTTTGTGGAGTCCCATTTTTGTGAGGACTGTCTTATTTCTGTGTGGACTGTTTTCCGTGGTGTCTCATTTCTATATGGACTGCCTCCTATAGAGGCTTCTCGCTGTGAGGACCACCTTCTGTAATGTTCTGGTTTTGTGTGGACTGTCTTGTGTGATGTCCTGTGTCTGTGAGGACTGTCTTCTATGTTGTCCTGTCTCTGTGTGGACTGTGTTCTGTAGTGTTCTGGTTTTGTGTGGACTAATTTGTGTGGTAATTGTTTCCCTGTAGACCATCTCCTGTGGAGTCTTGTTTCTATATGGACTATCTTTTGTGGAGTCTTATTTCTGTGTGGACTAGCCCCTGTGGAGTCTTCTTTCTTTGTGGACTGTCTTTTGTGATATCCTGTTTTTGTGTGGACTGTCTTCTGTAGTGATTGTTTCTGTGTGGAGTCTCTTCTGTAGAGTCTTGGTTTTATGTGGACTTTCTTCTGTGGAGTCTTGTTTCTGAATAGAATGTCTTCTGTGCTGCTTGTGTCAGTGTATATCATCTCCTCTGACATTCTGTTCCTGTGAGGACGGTCTTCCCTGGAGCTTTGGTTCTGCGTGGACTGTTTCCTGTGATGTTTTGTTTCTGTGTAGACTCTCTTCCGTGGAGACTTGTTTTTATATGGACTATCTTTCATGGAGTCTTGTTTCTGTGAAGATGGTCTCCTGTGGAGTCTTGTTTCTATGTAGACTGTCTTCCATGGAGTCTCATTTTTATGTGGACTGTTTTCTGTAGAGTCTTGTCTTTGTGTGGACTGTCTTCTGTGGAGTCTTGTTTCTGGGTGGACTATCTTCTGTGGAGTCTTTTCTCTGTGTGGACTAGTGTCTGTGGAGTTGGAGTCTTCTTTCTGTGTGGACCGTCTTCTGTGATGTCCTGTTTTTGTGTGGACTGTCTTCTGTAGTGATTGTTTCTGTGTGGAGTATGTTCTATAGAGTCTTGGTTTTATGTGGACTCTCTTCTGTGGAGTCATATTTCTGAATAGAATGTCTTCTGTGCTGGTTGTGTCAGTGTGGATCATCTCCTGTGATGTTCTGTTGCTGTGTGGACCGTCTTTCCTGGAATCTTGTTTCTGTGTGGATGGTCTCCTGTAAAATGGTATTTCTGTGTGGACTGTCTTCCATGAAATCTTTTTTTTTTGTGGACTGTCTTCCATGGAGTCTTGGTTTTGTGTGGACTGTCTTCCATGGAGTCTTGTTGTTGTGTGGAATGTCTCCTGTGAAATCTTGTTTCTGTGTGGACTGTCTCCCGTGAAGTCTTCTTTCTGTGTGGACCGTCCTCTGTGATGTCCTGTTTTTGTGTGGACTGTCTTCTGTGGTAATTGTTTCTGTGTCGAGTATCTTCTATTGAGTCTTGGTTTTATGTGGACTCTCTTCTGTGGAGTCTTGTTTCTGAATAGAATGTCTTCTGTGCTGGTTGTTTCTGTGTGGACTGTCTCCTGTGATGTTCTGTTTCTGTGTGGAGTGTCCTCTGTGAAGTCTTCTTTCTGTGTGAACCGTCTTGTATGTTGCTTGTTTCTGTGTGGACTGTCTCCTGGAATATCCTGTTTCTGTGTGGGCTGTCTTCTGGAATGTTCTGTTTCCATGTGGGCTTTATTTTGTGGTGATTGTTTCTGTGTGGAGTATCTTCTGTAGTGATTGTTTCTGTGTGGACTGTCCTCCTTAGAGTCTTGGTACTGTGTGGACTGTCTTCTGTGGAGTCTTGGTTCTGTGTAGACCATCTTTGGTGATGGCCTGTTTCTGCATGAACTATCTTCTAAGGTGCTTGTTTCTGTGTGGTCTGTCTCCTGTGATGTCTTGTTTCTGTGTGGACTGTCTTCTGTGGTGTCCTGTTTCTATGTGGACTGTCTCCTGTGGAATCTTGTTTCTTTGTAGACTGTCTTCCATGTAGTCTTGTGTCTATGTGGATTGTCTTCTGAGGGTCTCTTGTCTTCATGTGTTTCTTATCTGCTTTGGCTGGAATTGTAGTCCACTGTATAATGAAGGGAATAAATAACCCTACTTTGTGAGGTTCTTTCTAGGTTCAGCTTAGATGACATTTATTGAAATTCTGACAACAGTACCTGGAGCATAATAGGAGTTCAATCAGTGTGACCAGCACACAGTGGGTGCTTGGCCAGTGTAACTTGTTCCCATTAGTGCTGATGATGGTTTGCTGAGTGAAACTTAGAGGGTAAGCCCAGATGGTTCGAAGTTGTTATTTCCCTGTTCAGCTCTCAGAACACCAGGGGCAGCACTAACCTGTGTAGACAGACTTCTCTATCACAGGAATGGAGAGTTGACTTGAATTTCTCTCTTTTCATTGGTTTCTGACCTGGGCAGAGGCAGGTTAGCTTGGCTGTTGGGAAGCCTGTGCTGCTGGGGCTTGAGGTAAACTCAGAAGCCTGGTGCTGACAAGAGCTTTGGGAAGTACCCACGCCCTCCTTTGTGTGGTCAAGTGGTTGGAGAGGCAGGACACAGGGGAGAGTAGTATGGGATGTTGGCTACACCCACCTCCCATGTGTCTGCCCTTACGATTCATTGAAAACACATTGATGAGGGCTTGGCTTTAGCTTGTGGGTAGAGACTTGACCAGCTATGCAGGAAGCATCTGGGCAGAGGTGCGTGGTGGGGAGGGAGAGAATGATTTACTTGGGAACCCAATTTGGCAACTTTGTTGCCTTTCTCCAGGACATCATGTGGCTGACCGCCTAACAACTGCACAGACCCGTCTCACCCCTCTGGGAAAGTAAGGGCGCTGTTCTGGAAGCTGATGATTCTAGTGATTGTGACTAGGTACAGTTGAGGAGTCAGTGGAGAGCAGGCAGCATGTCCTGCACTGTCACACTGAAGCCAGTGGACCTGGCAGTGCTTCATCCTGGCTGGCAACGCTGCCTGTTTCTTAACATCCCACAACCCATCCTTGTTTGTTGTTTTTTGAGACAGGGTTTCTCTGTGTAGCCCTGGCTGTCCTGGAACTCACTGCCTCCCAAGTGCTGGGATTAAAGGTGTATGCCACCATGCCCAGCCTAATAAATGGGTTTTTCCCAGTTTTTTAGATTTATTTGTTTGTTTATGAGTGCTCTGTCTGCATGTACACCTGTGTGCCAGAAGAGGGCATCAGATCCCATTACAGATGGTTGTAAGCCACCATGTGGTTGCTGGGAATTGAACTCAGGGCCTCTGGAAGAGCAGTCAGTGCTCTCAACCGCTGATCCATCTCTCCAGCCCCTAATAAATGGTTTTAAAGCTAACGACCTTGGCTGGATAGGTAATGACTGTCCATTTAAATGCTCTCAAAAGCATGATCCATAGAGAGTCCCACAGGAAATTATTTGAAATGCAGATAATGATTTATGTATTTATGAAGTCAATTTTAGCTATATTTTATTTTTTTAATTAAAAAATTAATTGCCCGGGCAGTGGTGGCTCATGCCTTTAATCTCAGCACTTAGAAGGCAGAGGCAGGCAGATTTGTGAGTTCAAGGCCAGCCTGGTCTACAGAGTGAGTTCCAGGACAGCCAAGGCTACACAGAGAAACCCTGTCTCGAAAAAACAAACAAAAACCAACAAACAAAAAATCTTTTAAAAGATGTATGCTGTCTATTTATGTGTGAGTTTACGTGTTCATGCAGGTGCCTTCCATGGTCAGAAAAGGGCATCAGATCACCTGGAGCTGGAGTTACAGGTGGCAGCTCCCATGTGTTCACGGATAAGTAGGATTAACCTCCTGCATTGATGTGTCCCAGGGAAGCATCATCAGATGTCAGGCAAAGGGAGGACCCTGTGGGGAGGTGATGGAGGCGTGCATCATACTGGTGTGTCCCAGGGAAGCATCATCCGATGTCAGGCAGAGGAGGGCCCTCTGGGAGGTGAAGGAGTCATGCACCGTGGTACCAGACAATCAGAAGAACAGCCCAGAAGACCTGAGCTTGTGTTTGAGAGACTCAGAAGCCCCGGTCTGGAGCTGAAGCAGGAGCTGCAGTCTCTGGGCCGCCTAGATTTCAGCGCAAGGCTGCAGTCTCTGAGGCCGAGCTAAGGAGTATGCTTTTCCCAGCAGTGTTTCGTCATTGCGGTTGGCCTATAAGGATCTGGAAATCAACAGCAAGAAGGATGAAAGACTGAACCTGAGCGGCCAGAAGAAGGTGGAAGCTGAGCGGCTGGGCATGGGCTTCGGAAGCTGCAGGAGGTAGGGTCTGCTGGGCCGGGGATAGCCCAGGGCTCTCTGCTCATGGTGAAGGGTCGGCCAGAGGCTCATTTCCTCGGTACTCTCCGCTTCCTCGCCATTTGCTTTGCTGTGGTATTTACTGCAGTATGTCAAGGGCTGGGGTTGCATGGGTGAAGTGTACACAAAGCCCTGGGCTGGAAACCAAGGTTGGGATCCACTCAAGGCCATTTTGCGCTCCAAAGGTCCTTGTTTGCCTCAAAACAACCAACCAGTAGGGAATAGGTTGAAGCTTAGTGGCGTGTGCCTCAAATCCTACCTCTCAGAAAGTAGAGGCAGGAGGATTAGGAATGGTAAGGCCAGCCTGGGCTAAATAGCAAGACTAACCTAAGATATATGACACAGTGTGTGTGTGCACGCACACATGGTAACAAATGGCACACATGGTTCTTGGAGACAAGGAAATAGATGTGAGTTTCCATGAAGTGTGTGCTGGAGTGGATACTGCAGGCACACCCTTTGCATGTGGCTCTCTTCCTGGCAGTCAGCCCTTACAATGGCTTCCAGTTTCCAAAGCTCAGACTGGGTTCTCAGCCCTCTTGATCTCCTTGTGTTTGTTCAGAATATGCCTCAAAAGATCCTTTTGTTTGGTAAGCTGAAAGCCTTTGGGAGGCCAGTGATGTAATATTTCCTGTTTCATTCTATCCTTTCAAGTGGCATCTCCCACTCGGTGACTTCAGACATGCAGACCATTGAGCAGGAGTCACCCACACTGGCAAAGCCAAGGAGGAAGTACCAGGAGGACCCAGAGGACTCCTACTTCAGCTCCAGCTCCAAGTGGTCTGAACAGAGCAGCAGGTATGGGTCTTAGGTGTTAGGGATCGGCCTTAGGAGCCAGGACAGACTGGTGCCGGGTATCATCTGAAAGCTCTGGCTGACAAGCGTCTCTGTGTTGGAACAAAGGCCGGGGAAGCTGTGTAAGGAGCCGTGCTTACAGCTAGGAAAATGTTTGTTGATACAGTTAAAAACTGAGGGCTAAAATTAGAGCTAGGCGAGATGTGCAGTGTGTTGTGAGAAGTGGAGAGAGAGGCTTGTCTCCATGGCCAGGGCTGGAGCACACCCAGACCTTCAGCAGCTTCTGTGGTAGAACACTGGCTTCTGAAAGCTGCCAGCAAATCCAGTATAAATAGTATTTGTATATGAATCTATTCATGAAGCCATGACTGTTCCCTGAGAGGAGCCCATGGCACTAGGACAGCCTGGTCCTGTTTGTTTGTGTCTTCTGTCTCCTGGGGCAAACCTGTGACTGGCATAAGGCTGATCATGCTTGACAGTTTTGACATAGCATGTAGGTACGGAACGCTAGAGCCCGGGTGAATGTCAGCCATGCCACATAAGAACCACATAGCATTGACCAGGTTATTAAAGCACTCCAGGCTGCAACTTCCTTGTCTAAGTGAAGGATCCTGGCAGTGCCTACCTTGGGAGAACTGGGGCACTACAGAGTACATGGCTCTTCTGCCGTCCGGCTTCTCCTGTAGTCTGTGAACTCCGCCAGACATGTGGCTCTGTGAAGGGCCAACTGCACAGTGCATTCACCGTGCAGGATTCTTTCACATCCAGAGTTGGTGAGGATGGGACATATCTTTGAGTGACAGTGCTGCCAGTCACACAGTCATCCTGGTGTCACACAGCCAGCAGACACAGATTTGGTAGGTTGTTATCTAAACTGTTGGCTCTCCTCTCCAGCCTCCTGGGAAAGGCACTGTGCAGACAGCTCTTTCCTTGTTTTAAACACAGCTCAAAGTTATTTGAGTCTCAGTATTTTAGAAAGGGAGCTGGCTGGTCCATGGCTCCTTGGTGGCCTAGCCAGAAGCTGCCTGCCCCTCTCTAACCTGCGTATGCTCCAGCAGCACACATGGCATGTGAGAAAAACGAGATACATCTCATCCAGGAGAAATTCAAGTCTGTGATTGGGCCTGGAAGCCACATGTCAGACCCTTTCACATTTGGTTTGAATGAGGGCAGGACGAGAGGCTGAGGATCCTTGCCTTCCCCACCAGTTGGTGACATCTCTGCTCCTTACTAAGACCTGTGGAGAGTGGTATAGAAAGAGGCAGAGTCACTTTCATGGAGAGCCAACTCAGTGCTCAGATAGCAGGGCAGGTGAGAGAAAGAGAAAGGGTTCTGGGTAAGGTCTCCTGCGGAGTGGGGCCTTGGAGCCTTCAGAAACGCCTTGACTCAGTCAAAAGGGTCAGCCCCAAAGGCTTAAAGGGCCTCTGTGCCAGGGGCCAGCTCTTCAGTCTGAAACCTGGGGGCAAATGGTGTTTAGATGTGGGACAGAGGAACTTGGATGTTTTGTGGATGTTGAGCTGGGCTGGAGGGCACTGGACTGACTTCCTGTGCAGGGCCCCTAGAACATGATGCTATGTTCAGGGTCAACCTTTATATATGCCTTGGAGCCTCCAGAAACTGCTCTCTTTCTTGACTCAATCAGAAGGGGCAGCCACAAAGGCCGCTGTGCCAGGGACCAATTTCAGTTTGAAACCTGGGGGTAAATGGTGTAGAGCAGAGAGATTTAGTGCTGTGTGGATGGTGAGCCGTGGGTTGTCTAGGGACAGAATCCTCCCTCTAATTCCCTTGATGACCACAGTGGCATAGCAGGGTTGAGTGAGGTGCCTTGGCACCAGAGGTGACGCGAACACACTCCGAGAGCCAGCATGTTGCTGCCACGGAGTGCTTTTGCTGCTTCCAAATTACTCATCAGCCATTCTGACCTGCATATTGTGAATATGGAAGAGTGCTGTTTCTATTAAGCAAGGGCTGTATCCTTGCATGGTGTTTGTAGTGAGTTCCATTATTTCCAGACTGGAAATGATGCATTATTGTAGTAGTGCATTCAGAATAATGAGACTGTCTTGCTGAGCCCCATGGAGTCCAAATGGCTTTTGGTGGGGGATGTGGCTGACGGCAGGACAGTGTGCTGTTAGGGGCTTTGACAGGAACTGCAGGGGTGTGTTCAGAGGAGAGGAAAGTGCAGTGTGAGGGCTAGCGTGAAGAAAAAGCTCATGGGGAAGTAGGACCCAGAAATCAAAGCCCATGCTCGGTGAAGGTCAGTGACGGGAGAGCTGCTGAGTCCTGGCATGAGACTGATGCCTGGGCAGACTGGCTGGCGTAGTGTTGCCTGTGAGTGACTGGGTATCCCTAGGGTACCAGAGCAGAGTGTCCTTTGTGAGTGAATGAGGAGTAGGGAAGACCCCGTGTGTGGACTGCTCAGAGCACCTATGCAGGTGGATTTTCTCTAGGGTAGTTGAAAGGTACCCCAATGCTCTCCAGTCCAGATAGGTTTTTTCACTCAGGTAGATGAAGAATGTTCCTGTCCTGTGATGGTGCTGATCTCCTCAACACTAAGCCCTAGAGTCTCACTGTTGACAAAAACCTGACTATCTCGGCTCCTACCTATCTAAGGGACCAACCAACCTCTTCTCAGCTATGCCATGGGCGCCGTGACTGTCCGTGGGGATGGCGGTCTCAGCAGCCTAAGGCTACAGCAGAGGGAAGGCTGTGTCTCTTCGCTGAGGAGACCTCAAAGGGAACGCCTCATGTGGGCTCGTGTTCATTGGCCAACCTAGTGTCTGTCACAGCAGCCCGTCAGCACATGACTGGGCAGGGAAGTTAGAACTCCAATCGGGACAGCATCCATAAGTCCCCGTCACTGTTCCTTCCTCTCCAGCAGGTACTTTGACGACCCAATGGAGCTAAGAAGCAGCTCCTTTTCCAGCTGGGATGACAGTGCCGATTCCTACTGGAAGAAAGATAGCAGCAGAGACCCTGAGCCTGCCATGAGAAGCACAGGCTCTTCAGAGAGGTGGGAGCTGCAGGCTGGGGAGCTGGGTGCCTCTGTCACAGGACCAGTGGGCAATGCCTATGTCATACATATTCTGTCCTGCTTTAGGAAATGGCTGTGCATTGGGACCATGTGTCAGAAATAACTGTGGTGGTTAGAAAGTTTCCTAGGGATTCTCAGTCCATGGGTTAGTGACCTGCCTCGTGGATGAGTCACCTTCCCCCATTTTGAAGAGCCCCCTTCCCTAGGAAACAGTTCTGTAGGCTGGTCTATGTTTCTGGGTATATATGTATATATATGGGGCAGGGAGTTGTGTCTGTGTGTGTGTAGTCCTGGTGATGTATGGAGATGTGTATACCTGAATATGTATGTGTGGTGCTAGGAATATGTGTGTGTGGGTGTGCACATTTGTATGTGTGGCGGGGAGCAGGCTGATATCTATAGGCCAGAGAGTATGGTGGATTAAACCCAGCACCTGAAGCATGCTTGGCAAGCACACTGTCCTGAACTACACTTGCGCCCTTTTCAATATAATTTTATGTTTTATTTTGAGGCAGTGTTTCATTGAGTTGCCTAGGCTAGCCTCAAAATTGACATCCTCCTGCCTTTGCCTCAGATTACAGCTCATGCCACCACATCAGAACTGATGCAGTTCTCATAATTTTGACTAACGTATGGCCATGCAATGACCATCAAGAACAAAGCATAAGGCATTCTGTCGCCCCCAAGTTTCTTGCTCTGTCTTCAGCTGCAGGCCCTGCCAGGTTTTTTTGTTTTTGTTTTTGTTTTTGTTTTGTTTTGTTTTGTTTTTTGACATTTCCATGCAGGAAGATGTTGTGTGGACTGGTCATCCAGTAACTGCCTTTGCCCATCTGGCTCTGAACTCTGTCCTCCGACTACAGAGACTTAGGTTGGGGTAGCCTCCACAGCTCACCTGTTGAAGAGCTTCCTCTACAGGTGATAGCAGGAGGTCATCATTCATTGTCCACACAAGGGACTTTACACACGTAGCCTGAGGTCGCCCATAACTGCGATGTCCTGTGTGATGGATGGACACGTCCTTGTGTGCTCACACAGCATAGTGAGTGTCTTCTAACACAGCTGAGATGTAAGACTCCATACAAGTGGAGTGTGAACTGAGCTTGCTTCACCACAGCTTGGGGTTTTTTTCCTGTAGGCCCAGTGCTCGCCGGAAGCCAGAGTATGAGCCCATTGGCAATACAGACGAAGCCCAGAAGAAGTTTGGCAATGTCAAGGCCATATCCTCTGACATGTACTTTGGAATCCAAGCCCAGGCAGATGTAAGGGCACAGAGAGCTCCTACAGTAACCCTGAGAACCAGGAAGGAAGCTAAGCTGTGGGGACCATGTATGGACAGGCTGCTGAGAGAGAAGGGACCTGACCAGACACTCCCAGACAACAGTGCTGGAGCCCAGGCTTGCCCAAGGCATCTGAGAGACTGAGGAGTCAGGGACCCCATTTCATTGCTGTCCTTCCTCTCTAGGGAGACCAGCATCAGCCAGTAGCCTTTGAGTAAATTTAGGAGGTTTTTATGTAGCAGCAATTATTTTTAATCAGTTTAACCCCAGTTAAATAAAGCCTGGATATGTTTGTGGGCAGATGCTGCATTACCCAGCTGTCCCCTGTCTCAGAAACAAACACATTCACCCAGGAGTCTGGCTAAGCTGAAGCTAACTACGCCTTTTTCCTTTTTCTTCCTAGTGCTCAAATGCAAGGAGTGGGGTGGGGGTGGGGAGCTGAACTGTGACAGGTCAGTCCCTGGGGGTGCTGGTTTGTCTCAGAGCAGAGGCCTCATGGCCAGAGGGATCCCTCCAACACTTATCTTAAAACTGATGGGCTGAAGGGCAGCTCTTGGAAAAGCACTTGCCTAATATACTCAAAGCCCTCGGTTCCAACCGAGTACCCCCCCCACACACACACACTTGAAGCCATTCAAATTGATGTGCTAAGTGGTGTGGGCATTTTCTAAGGAGTAGTTGAGAGCAGTGTGTGAACTCTGGCTGTCCCTCAGACTGACCACAATGGCAGTGACTCGGGATGTTGCCCCACCCACCTATGACCTCCATCATTGCAAAACACACCCATCTCCAGGCCCTGGCTTGGGGTGCGGTGGGAGGTAGAGAGCCAGGGGAACACCCCTGTCTCTCCTTAGCAGTTCTTGGAGTCTGACTCTGCCTCTTTTTCTGTCTAGTTTGAAACCCGGGCGCGGCTGGAGAGGCTCTCCACCAGCTCCTCCATAAGCTCTGCAGATCTTTTCGATGAACAGAGGAAGCAGACCGCAGGTGAGGGGCTCATGGGGCTCCAGGGTGTCCACAGCCCCGGCAATGCACCCCCATAGGACCTTTCCCTTCCCAAGATTCCGTGCCCCAGTCAGTACCTTATGCCTTGTTCCTATGTGAGCAATGAGAGCTAAGGTGGGCCCTGAGACCAAGTCATGACATGACGTTTATGCCACAGCGCCCCTGTCATCTGGCAACTTAGTATCAAGAACATTGTTCATAGAGGTGGCAGGGGTTCCTGTGACCTGTGAGATGCCAGCCACTGGCTAGTTGGCCTCTGTCTCCTGCCTGTGGCGTGATTGACGTGAGATACTGTGTAAGGTATCAGTCCTGGAGTGACCTCACAGGCCCTGAGCCCTCAGGACACACAGGTGGGAAGGAGCGAGTAGCTCCTCAAGAAAGACACAATGCAGCTTGGGAGTGGGCAGGTGGAGAAGAAAGGCCTGACTCCACTGCCTACTACATCTCTGCAGGAGGCATCTGGTCATCCCTGGGCTGGAGTCCATCCATGAGCTCAGAGTAGGCCCTTCACTATCCACAGAGTTGTGCCTTCTGAATTGACCTATGTAGTCCCTATCCTGCATGAACACCCCACACAGCCCACCAGGCCACAGGGTGAGGGTGAAATGGCAGCAGCCTCTGAGGTCGTTTCAGGAAAAGAACCAAGAGGAAGAGGTCTCAGGGGCCAGCACTGCAGGCTGAGTGCTCTCTGTATGCTTCACTTGTGCACACTTCACCACCAGACTGCCTTTGGTGTGCATAGGCCTGAGTGTTTGTGGAGGGTAGCCATCCTGGTGGCCACACCACCTCTCAGACATGTGGATTGGATGCAGCTTCCACAGAGGAGGAATATGGTCGTCTCAACTGTGGAACTTCCTGTGTGGAGGTTTGGGCCTTAGATACAGCAGCACTGCCAGCTTCCTGGGCTTAAGCCAGGAGAACTGTCCTAGGCTGGTGTGTGCGTGTGCTGGCAGAGTGCCTGGCAGGTAGGCAACAATGTTCAGAGAGACAGGTGGGCCAGCTGTGACAGGGCTGGGCCGAGGCCCTGGCTCCCCAAGCCCAGCCTTCCTGACTTCAGCTGCAGGGGTGCTGTTCTTGGTCAGTCACTGCCCAGTGACGCTTTAGCTAGAGCAGCCCTGCCTCCTGGCTTCAGTCTGACCCTCACTGCCTAGCCTTTTGTCAAGCCAGCTTCCTGCTGTGATGTGACCCTGCCATAAAGGCACTCAGCCTCCTCAAGGTCTCCCAGCAGAGCGCCTGCCCTGGCAGTGCCGGGAGCCAGTCAGACTGCTCAGTCCCAAGATCAAGGCTGTTGAGGTCTCTGAATGCTTTTCTAATTAATTTCCTGGAACATTTACTCCAAAACATTATTGTTTAAAAAAAAAAAAGCGAAAGAAAACAAAAAAAGAAGAAAAGAAAACAAGAGCTCTTTGAAGCGAGCACACCCTTCTGCTCTGCACGTTGTTACAGAGCTCTGGCCAGCTCAGACTTCCTTCTGCCCCAACCACAGAACAAAGGTCCACTGAACTCTGATTCTGGGTCCATAGCAACTCCGCGTTTTGTGAGGTACTCCCTAGGGTGCCAGGCCACCCATGACTATGTCTGCCTTGAGCAGAGCTTGCCCCTCTACTGAGCCCAGGTAGGTAGAACTGCTGTGGCTGCCTATCTGAAATCCCACCCCTGCTCCCCCCCCCCCCCCCCCCAGCAGCAGGCACCATGCTGAGCTGCTGAATAGCCTTACAGATGACTACTCATGGCCATCCTGGAATTCACTCTGTAGACCAGCTGGCCTCGAACTCAGAGATCTGCCTGCCGAGGACTCCTTATTTGACATGCACTTCAGCAAAGAGTCTATGTTAGTGTCAGAGCAAGTCTTTGACCTCATCCCACATCACTTGCCAGGGTCAGATCAAGCAGTCTGGGGTTCATGGTCTGTGTATGTGCTTCCTGGGAAGTAGATGCCTTGTGGGGTGTGATTAGACATGGTGTGTATTGTGCGTGGTGCTCAGGGCTGATCCCTGCTAGAGAAGGTTGAAAGGCTGGGTGAGGAGCACGGAGAGCAGCAGAGCCATCAGCACAATGGGCCAGGGAGTGTGGGGGCTGTGGCCTGGACCCGTGGGAAGGGATGGGGTGCTCAGGCCCCAGCTGGCAGACAGCCATGTTAGGACAAGGCCATTTCCCACTTGCCCACCTAATCCCTTGGTGCTTTTAGCATGTAAGAGTGTGTTGTATGTATGCAGGCATGTTTGTGTACATGTGTATGCATGTGGAGGACAGAGACTCCTTCACGTTCCATCTGATCTTTGAGGCAGGTCTCTTAATTAAACCCAGAGCTCACAGATCGGACTAGTCTAACTCGCAGTTGCTCTGGGAAGTCCACAGTCTCCTCCCTTCAATCTGGAATTACACGTGGGCTGCTTTGCCTGTCATGCTCTATGATCCGAACTCGTCTTTACACTTAATGAGTACTTTATCTACAAAGCCATCTCCCCAGCCCCCTCAGTGTCTCTTTCAAGGACAGATTGTTCCAGTGTAGCATAGCCTATGGCCCCACATCCTGAACTACCCTCTTGCTGAACTGCCTCTGTGTAAAGTTGGTCAGGGGCCAGGCGTGCAGCCTCTGTGGGCATGCGGGCCTGCAACTCTGGGCTCAGTGTGTTTTCAGACCTTTGCCTTCAAACTTCTTACCCACATCCTCAGGAGGCAGCACCCTGAGGCCCAAATTCTAGCTCCCTCACTGACCTCTGATGTTAGCCCATCAGAGGCTGCAGTGCTTGTCTCAGACAGAGGTGTTTTTTTGAACCTGTGACAATCGCCATTCGTAAAGTCACAGACTTTGCTTTGGTCTCATTTCTGAGAATTTGGCCCCAAATATCTCGTTAAAGAAGATCCATGTCTCCCCTGGAAGAGGAGGGGACAGCCCTGGGTGCTGGCTGTCTCCCAGGCTCCTTGTCTGCAGCCCCTCCCATGGCCCAGAACTTTCTGTTTGCTCTCTGTCCTTCCCTCATCTTGGCTGCCTCCCTAGCTAGTTCAACCCACGTGCTAGAGCCCTGTCCTTGGGCGGATGTCCTGACCTTGTGGCGGTCACCAGCTATCAGCCTGGCTCCCTTGACCTTCCTAGCTCCCTCTCTCCAGCTGCCCTGAGCCTGTGGGTACACCTCAGGCCTCTACATGCTTGTGCCTCACTCACACCAGCAGTGAGACACCTGATGACCTGACTACAACGGTTCTTTCATGGGAAGCACCCATCTACTCTTTTGTGCCTTTAGCACTTGACAGAGCCCTTGCCATGTGTCTGTTGAATGAATGAGCAAATGTCTAGAGAATGAATGGAGCCTGGAACCTGCCTGCTGCCCAGCACAGGAGCCACAGCCCCTCCCAGTACTGGAGAGTATCCCATGGCCAGTGCTGGACACAGTGATATGCCTGGTTCCAAGCCTTGAGAGCCACTGGACATAGTCCCTTGTCCCCCTTGCTGTGGTGGCTGAAGGAACTCCGTGTTGGGACCAATACTTCCCGCTGAGCCCTGCCCTAGTGCAAAGTCCCACTTTTGGGACAAAACTGATGCCTAAAAGAAGGCCAGAGAGCAGGGTGGGTCCACTGAGCTACACATGTCCTTAGAAGAGGGGCAAGCTGGCATCTCTCTGTGTACAGGAAACTACAACCTCTCGAATGTGCTGCCCAATGCCCCGGACATGGCGCAGTTCAAGCAAGGTGTGCGCTCCGTTGCTGGAAAACTTTCCGTCTTTGCCAATGGGGTCATGACATCCATTCAGGTGAGTGAGGCAATGCTGGGGCTCCCAGGGGTCCTGGGGCTGCTGTTGTGAGCTGGGGACTGTGCTGCAGAATGGCCCGGGCATCATGAAAGCCTGGCACGATGAAGTACACTGTAATACTGTAGGTAATCACAGCCACTAGGGGCTGAGGCAGGAAGATCATGAATTCAAGGCTTGTCCCTTCCTCAGGACAGTGTTTTCTAAGTTCCTACTGGGGTTCATATATTTCCCCAGATCTGAATTTAGAATGGAAAATTCTTTTTTAAAATATTTAGATTCGTGTATTTTATTTTATAGATATGAATGTTTTTGCCTGCATGTGTGTACATATGTATGCACGTCTGGCCTCACAGAAGGGATTAAGTCCCTAGAACTGTAGTTACAGATAGTTGTAAGCTGCCATGTGGTTGCTGGGAATTGAACCTAGGTCTTCTGGAAGAGCAACAAGTGCTTCTAAACTACTATGACATCTCCCAGCTCCACAGAAGATGTGGAAACCACCTACTATCTCTCTGTTCTGGGTGACTCCTGTAGCGTTCTCATGTGTCTTGTTTTCTTCTTCCTTCCTTCCTTCCTTCCTTCTCTCTTTCTCTCCTTCCTTCCTTTCTTTCTTTCATTAGGATCTCTCTGTGTAGTCTTGGCTGACCTGCAGCTTACTATGTAGAGATTCGCGTTTCTGCCTCCTGAGTGCTGTAATTAAAGGCATTTGGCATCATGCCCAGCATTTTGTTTTGAAACAGGGTCTCACCATGTATCCTAGCTTCCTTGGAACTGGCTTTATGCGAGGTTAACCCAGCACTCACTGGAGCTCTTCGCCCTCCTGGGTACTGGGATTCAAGATATGTACACCACCATTCCTGGCTGTATAGATTTTTAAATGAAGGAGTTCTTTTGTTAATGTGACTGTATGTTCTTTTTCTCAGTGGCATGTTCTAGGCGACTCTCTGGAATTCTCCAGAAGCCATTTTCTCTTTTCTTTTCTTTTCTTTTTTTTTTTTTTAAAGATTTTCATTTATTATTATACATAAGTACACTGTAGCTGACTTCAGATGCACCAGAAGAAGGCATCAGATCTCATTATGGGTGGTTGTGAGCCACCGTGTGGGATTTGAACTCGGGACCTCCCACCATGTGGGATTTGAACTCAGGACCTTCAGAAGAGCAGTCGGTGCTCTTACCCGCTGAGCAATCTCGCCAGCCCCAGAAGCCTTTTTCTATGGAGTAGAAATATGCATATCTAATCTGCTCATTGCCCTCAGTGGGACTGCACTGCACTGCACTTTGATCTCTGAGCTTTATTTATTAGTGTATATTCATTGTACATGGTCCTGGTCACCAAAGGACATTTCATAATGTAAAGAACCGACTTGATGCATAACTCTCCCACCTCTACCCTTCACCCCCACCCCCTTCGTGCCCTAGACAGTTTCTCTTCTGCTTTACATTGTATGCACATACATCCATTTATGTATCTGTAGAGATACTTGTCTGTCTGCATTAGACTTAATTCAGTTCATATATAAGAAGGCAAAGGGGAATCTCGTTTATGACAAGGAGGCCATCTCATATTGTATGAACAGCTTGCTTCTGGAATCTTCTTGGCTGTGTAAAGTCATTTTAGAAGTATTCTAAAGCTGGGCAATGGTGGGGCACGCCTTTAATCCCAGCACTTGGGAGGCAGAGGCAGGTGGATTTCTGAGTTCAAGGCCA
>NW_022196893.1:14082220-14085651 GCF_008632895.1 Mastomys coucha | reverse complement strand
CCTTCCTCCTCCTCCTCCTCCTCTCTCCTTCTCCTCCTCCTCTCTCCTCCCTCTTCCCTCCTCCCTCCAGTGGGCATTTCTTCAGATCCTGCTGGCACCAGTGTCCTGGCAGGTAGTATCCCTGTTTTGTGGGTGTGACCTTCCTGTATTTAAGAATCCTCCCACTTGTGTCCCCATTTATAAATGAAGAAGCAGAGGCAGCAATTGAACCTCTGCAAGATGAGCAGGACTTCAGACAGAGCCCTTGATGCTCCCATCACATGTGCTCCCAGGACAGCTCAGGACATGTCCCTGGGCCCCAGCTCCTACCTTGCCTGGGAGCTCTAGGTCTTGAGCACCTCTCACAAGGTGTAATCCCAGGCAGGTCTCCAACCCCCACTTACCCTCCTGGCCATAGAGAGGCTGAGGCAGTGCTGGCACCACTCAGCTGCTCTTCATGCAGAGACTGTGTGGCCAGTGACAAGAGCCAGGTGTCCCTCATCAGCAGTAATCGAATGGTGTGTGCATGGCAGGACACAGATGCAGTATATTGGTAGTAAATGTTGTTCTGGTTCTCTCTAGGATCGCTACGGCTCTTAATCCTGGTGCCAGGCTGTCCAACCTGGTAAAACTCCACTTCAGATGGACCTGAGACCACGCCTGGCTGCGCTGACGCCCCAGCTGCTTTGCAGATAGACTCTACTAGTTGGCAAGGCATTTACACATTTCTGAGTTTTCATGTTTCCTTTGAGACATCCCATTTCTATGTAGTGGGGCTTTGCATTCATTCCTGGTTTAGGTTAGCGCCTTGTGTCTGTCGAGCATCATATCCTTGCTTCATCTTTGGGGCATCTTTAGTTCCAAGAACTGGAAGCCTGAGCTGTTGGCTCCTCCCACCTCTCTCCAGCTTGGGAGCCTTCACCTGGGCCGAGAGCATCCTGGACTGTGGGCTCAGGGCTGCCAGCTCCGGATGGTGCTGGCTGGGCTGGGGAAGTAAATCCACAGCACATGCTTCTCACTGCAAAGGAGCAAAACAACAAAAACAAAAACAAGACCAGAAGTGCCCAGCCCCTTGCTGACAGATTGCTTCGAGTGTATCCCCACACAACAAGGAGATTTCACACAACACACACTTAAAGCCATCTGTCACTCTGTAAATTATTTTGTACATTCTCTACTCTTAAAAGTGTTCCCCACTCAGCTCCTTTAACAAGCCTGAGCTTCCATGATGCCAAGGGGTTCACTGCCATCTGGGAAGAGTGGGGCCAGCTGAGGGCTCCCACGTGCACTCAGAAGTCAGCAGCGCCAGGAGCTCAGGCTCAAGACAGCAGGGCGGCTTCAGGACAAGGCTCCGACCTGGGGAGAGGGCGATTATAATCTGGTAGTTTTGTTAATATTTTTTTATCTTGACCTTGATGTTCCAAAAGTTACAGGATAGATGTAAATCGATAAAAATCATTTGGCTGTGTTTTAGACAGCACCAGAATATATTGTTCAGTGCAGTAAAATATATTTGGAATTTGATGAACCAAAAATGTGATTTCAGATGACTATTTTGTGACTCTCTTAAAAGGTTCGATTTGTAGACTTATAACACACAGCACAGCAGACTCCTGCCTGTGTTGTCATTCCTCAAGAGCACCAGGCACTGGGTGACCGCTCGCTGGTCACACCTGTGCTACCTACAGGTGGGATTGACAGGCAGGTGCCTCTGGGAGGGGAGGAGACTTCTGCTTCACAAGTGGCAGACAGCCTTCCCCAGCACACCAGAGCCGGCATGGCAGCACATGGGCTTTCCTGTGGGTTGGAATGTCAGGATCAAGGTGTGCTGACAGTGGGTGCTCCCAGAGGCCTCTGCCCTGATGTGCAGGAAGGGGTGCTGTTGCTGTCACCCCTTTTCTCCACATTGTTTCAGAGTTGGGCTGGGAGCCAGGACTTTGAACACACTGGGCACTGAAAGTGCTGCTCACTCGTCTTTTGACAGGGATGCCCCAAGGACCCGCTGTCCATGAGGAACACTTCAGTTGTTCACTGCCAGGGGGCATCAATTCTAACAGCCCACAAGGAAACTATCTGTCCAAACCCCATCCCACCGGGAGCCCTGTGTGCACCCCCCACGTGCCCTATGAACATTATCTAGCTTATCTCCAGGGAACTGGTCCTCTGCCCCAACTTGCTCATCTGTCCCCAAGTCTGGAGCCTCCTTACTGGGCAGAATGCTTCTGGGGTGTCGTAGTTAGTGTGTCTAGATATTTCAGTGAGCACACAGGGCTGAGTGCTGGTTCATGCAACAGTTCACTCAGCTGATGGCCAGCACTGCCTGTCCAGAGTCCCGATCTATAACTGTGCATGTGGGGTGGGGGTGGGGAGAGGCTGTGGCTCAGCAGTAGGAACCCTTAGGTTTCATCACCATACCAAGATTTTATAAAGCTAGTCGGATTTGGGGGGGTGCTTTTGTTTGTTTTGTTTCTCTGTTGTTATTTATTTTATTTACTTTATGTATGAGTGTTCTATCTGCATGTACACCTGCTTGCCAGAAGAGGGCTTCAGGTCCCGTTAGAGATGGTTGTGAGCCACCATGCGGTTTCTGGAAATTGAACTCAGGACCTCTGGAAGAGGAGCCAGTGCTCTTGGCCTCTGAGCTGTCGCTCCAGCCCTTTAAAGCCAGTTGTTATTGTTGACTGAATGAAACACATTTTTGGATCTATTCTTCTTTTAAAAGATGAGGACAGGGCTGGAGAGATGGCTCAGTGGCTAAGAGCGCTGGCTGCTCTTCCAGAGGTCCTGAATTCAATTCCCAGCAACCACATGGTGACTCACAACCATCTGTAATGGGATCTGATGCCCTCTTCTGGTGTGTCTGAAGATAATTAAGGTGTGCTCCTGTACAATAAATGATTCTTAAAAAAAAAAAAAAAAAAAAAAAAAAAAAAGACAACTGGAGAGATGGCTCAGGGGTTAAGAGTACTGACTACTTTCCCAGATCTGAGTTCAATTCCCATCACCCACCTGGTGGCTACAGTTCAAAGAAATCTAGCACCCTCTTCTGGCTTCTGTGGGCACTGCATGCACATGGTGTCCAGGCATATGTGCAGGCAAAACACACATAAACAGTTAATAAATAAATAAATAAATAAATAAATAAATAAGAATGTGGCCCTGCAGCAGAGTGCTTGCCTATCGTTCAAGGTCGAGAATAGACAGAGGAAACCCAGGGCAGGAGCTGCTAGGAACCCATTGAAGGTTGGGTCTGGGGCTGTGGGAGATGTTTCTGAGAGCAGCCACTGTTGGGTATGAAGCCCAGAGAGCCAGATAATTTCTCTTGGAGCCTTTGTGCAGAGAGGGCTGGCAGAGAAGCCCTGGAGACAGGCTTTGGCAAGCAGCATTTTCTCTAGAACCCTTGATTAATATACAATATATTTTTTTCTTTTTTCTTTTTTTTTTTTTTTTTT
>NW_022196893.1:14077694-14082171 GCF_008632895.1 Mastomys coucha | reverse complement strand
TTTTGTTGTTGTTGTTGTTGTTGTTGGTGGTGGTGGTGGTGGTTGGTTGGTTGGTTGGTTGGTTGGTTGGTTTTTGTTTTTTTGGAGACAGGGTTTCTCTGTGTAGTCCCTGGCTGTCCTGGAACTCACTCTGTGAACCAGGCTGGCCTTGAACTCAGAAATCTGCCTGCCTCTGCCTCCCAAATGCTGGGATTAAAGGCATGTGTCACTATCGCCCGGCATGATGCAATATTTCAAAGTAACCCTGGGAGGGCTAGAGAGATGGCCCTGATATTAAGAGCACTTGCTGCTCTTGGAGAGGACCTGAGTTCTGTTCCCAGCAACCCACATCAGTTGGCTGACAACCCAGCTCCAAAGCATTGCACGCCCCTTCTGCCTGCAGCCTGTGTGTTTCACACACACCTTATGCCTCACACCTTTGAGGCCAGCCTGGTCTACATAGGTGTCAGGATTGCCACGGCCACACAGAGAGACCCAGTTTTAAAACAACACAAAGCGGCGAGTGCCAGCCAGGAAGGGGTCCCCCTGTGCCCTTTGACTCCACTGAGATCCAAAGGGGTGCAAAAGGACGGAGACATCACCACCCTGCAACTCTAGGGGACTGTGCCTCTAGTTCCAGAGAATCTGAGGCCCCCTCTTCTGGAGTGATGAAAGCTAAGGGGCACCAGGCAAGGCCACCGGTCCCCTGGAAGCTGACGGAGCACCTTACGCATGCACTTTTCTATATACTCAGGCTGCCAAGCTGGAGCCAACCTCCCCACCATCTCTGTTAAAGGCTCCTGCAGTTGTTCAAAGCCTGCCTGTGATCCCAGGGTACCAGACCACCATGCCTGCAGTCTCTCTAGCCCCTTGCCACCTCTCCCCATCCACCCTCGCTGTGGTCAGAACCTTCCAGGCCCTGCTCTGAGGCCCCTTGACCCTTCCAATCCCCAGCCAGTTCCACACAGGCCTCCTGGGATGGAGCCCCGCCTCCCCGCTCTTCTCTGACTTAAAACATAAGTGCCATGGGACAAGATAGTTGGCTGCCTTGTTATCACACCAAAGACCCTGAGTCACTGCTCTGTTGGGAGGAGCCATGGGGATGACGACAGACACTGAGGCTATGATGGGGAACTGGCACAGCTTTAGTCATTCTGTCAGCCTTTCCTCAGGACACTTGTTCACCTTTGCTAGCAGGCTTTCCCTTCCCCACCCTGCTCCTGACATATGTCTCAGGGGAGCAGAGGTGACAGCCTTCAGTGGGGACAGGTTGGACCCTGGGGTCTGTGTGCTCTTCTGCCCCAGCTTGTCTCGTTTGTATGTGGTTCAGGTGCTTTGCCCAGGCCTTTGTCTCACCTGCTGTAGAAACTGGTTGTAACTGTTAACATTCCTTCTAGGCTCCGCCCCACAGTTACTTGGCAACAGCCAGGTGTGCCTGACTCACTATAAAGGGGCTGCTTGCCCCTCCTCTCTCTCCCTCTTTCCTTCTTGCTCTCATTCTGTTCTCTCCCTCCTGTTCCTCCTCTTTCCTCATTCCCCTCCCCCTCTCTTTCCACATGCTCATGGCCGGTCTCTACTCCTCTACTCTCTGCCTTTCTCCATCTCTACTACCCTCTCAGCTCCACTCCCCATGTCCTGAGTAAACTCTATTCTATACTATACTGTCCTGTGGCTGGTCCCTCAGGGGGAAGGGATGCCTCAGCATGGGCTCTCGGAGGCACCCCTTCCCCCACACCTGAATGTGCACCCACCAAACATATTCTCTCTCCCTATATTTTTATAAAACACAACAGTAACACCTGCTGCAGGCCCAGCACAGACTGTCTAGCAGACACAGAAATGGCTCTTCTCTGATCCCCTGTGTTTGGTTGGCAACTCTGCTGCTCCTACTGAGGCAGCTAAGGTGACATGGGGACACTGTCCAGAAAGGATGGGACTGGCCTCTTTAAACCAGGGCCTGGTGCTGGACCTGAGCTTTGGGGCCCTTCCTTATCCCTGTACCAATATGACTTCCTTCCTCAAAGTGAGTCACATCCCACATCCCCAGCCCCTGAACACAAACTGCAACTGAGAACTCCTGTACCTGACAGAACTCCAGCAGCCCTCATCTGTACCCTGATGGGAGTTGACGGGCTGTACCTCAGCAGGCTTCACTGCACTTGGAAAGTCCCTACTTGTGTGGCCACCCAGAACTGGTGACCATCAATCATTACTCAGCCACTCACACCAAGCTGGGATGTTCCCGTCAGAGACTCTATGAATGGGCCCTCAGCTTGCCCTAGCCAGTGTTTCCTCCTCCCTGACCACCTCACCTCCTCTCCACATACCACTCTGGTTCTCCCAGTGACCACAGTGAATGTCCAGGGGAGAAGAGTGAGTCTGTAATCACTGGAAGATAAGAAAACTGTAGCTGAATCCTAGTAATGGTGAAGCAGTTTGCTGGAAGGTGTAAATGAGGTATGAAGAAGTTAAGGGCTGGGCAATGGTAGCGCATGCCTTTAGTCCCAGCAAATTGCCTCTTGGGAGGCAGAGGCAGAGGCAGGCTGATTTCTGAGTTCGAGGCCAGCCTGGTCTACAGAGTGAGTTCCGGGATAGCCAGAGCTACACAGAGAAACCCTGTCTCAAAAAAAAAAAAAAAAATCAAGGGCCAGCTAGGTTGAGTGGTTGGCGTGGGGCAGGTGGAAGAGCTAGGGCAAGAAATGGAGGGTTCTGGCTACAGATGCGGCTGCCTCTGTCAGGGGCTCAGAGGGCAGCTTTACAGAGGCCCATGTGAGCTATCAGGGTAGAGCTGGCTTTCAAGGACAACAGACTGGGACTACCCAGGGCTAGGACCCACCAATACAAGCCAGAGGTCAGATGAGGAAGAAGCAGCTACAGAAAGAGAAAAGGACCAGCCACAGAAGGGGGAGAATGAGGCATCCCAGAGCCAGATGAGAGATGCTTCAAATGCAGAAGGACAGTGAGCGACTGTTGATGTAAACCCACCACCCAGTGAGTTCCAACAGAGGTGGAGACCACATGCTCATGGGACTGGGGAGTTGGCTCCTTTAGTAAAGTGTTTGACTAGCTTGTTCAGGGCCCTGGGTTTGACTCCCAGAACAGCATAAACTGGGCATCCATGGTACACACCTGAAATACCATGATCTTAGCACTCAGGAGGTAGAAGCAGGAAGCTCGGAAACTTGGGGTTAGCCTGAACTACATGGGTCAGTTTGAAGGCATGGGCTACATGAGATCTTGTCTCAAATTTTAAAAAGAAAAAAAAAACTAATTTTGTGTTCAGTTGCTGTAACAACACTAAGCAGCATCAAGATACAGATGTGATGAACATCATCTTCAGTGGCCTCAGGAACCAGGCCCCTGGTCCCCATCTCAGCCAAGATCATGGTGTGACTTGCATCCACTTGCTCTCAACATGGCTTCCCTAATTCCAGCCATGGAGTTTACAACTCCCAGCAGGGAAAGGGGAGAAAAGTGTATTTGCAATCCTGGCTTCTCCTTTGCCTCTTAATGGCCACAAATTGCTACTTACAGCTGCTAAGGAGGAAAGAGGCTGCCTGAATTGCCCCTCTGCAGACGTAATATTCTACTGGGAAAGAAGGGGCGACTGGGAGACATGACGACCTGAGCTCAGCTCCCAGAACAGAGGAGACAAGTGTAGGGGAGGAACAACTATAGCATCTGCAAGCCCAGCTCTGAGAGCACAGAGCCAGGTCCCAGCAGCTCACTGGAGAGATGGCTCAGCAGCTAAGAGCATCTACTACTCCTGCAGAGAACCTGGGTTTGATTCCTAGCACCCATGGGGGTTTACAACTGTCTCCAACTCCGGTTCCAGAGGATCTCACATCCTCTTCTGATTTCTGTGGGCACAGCACGCAGATACACATATAGGCAAAACACCCAAACACATAAATAAACTTAAATAAACTAGAGGCCCAGGAAGATTGCTCAGTGAGTGAACGTTTCTTCCACCAAGCCTGAGAAGTTTGATCTCTGTGGTAGAAGGAGAAAACTGACACCTTGCAAGTTGTCCTCTGACCTATGGTGAATACATACACACAAGTAAATAAAGGCTTATTGAAAAATAAGGTGGGCTGGGCAGTGGTGGCGCACACCTTTAATCCCAGCATTTGGGAGACAGAGACAGGCAGATTTCTGAGTTCAAGGCCAGCCTGGTCTACAGAGTGAGTTCCAGAACAGCCAAGGCTACACAGAGAAACCCTGTCTTGAAAAAAACAAAAAAACAAAAAAAACAAAAAAGAAAGAAAGAAAAAGAAAGAAAAGAAAAATAAGGTGGGTAGTAATTGAGAAAGAGACCCGATGTCAACCCGTGGTCTCAACACGCAAATGCACAGGTACATACACCCTCTCTCTCTCCCTCTCTCTTTCTCCCCTCCCTCCCTCCCTCCCTCTCCTTTCTCTCTCTCCCTCTCTCTTCTCTCTCTCCCCTCCCTCCCTCCCTCCCTCTCTCTTT
The DNA here is from genome assembly GCF_008632895.1 of Mastomys coucha. Classification (NCBI taxonomy): domain Eukaryota; kingdom Metazoa; phylum Chordata; class Mammalia; order Rodentia; family Muridae; genus Mastomys; species Mastomys coucha. Next base: position 14,077,718 of record NW_022196893.1, on the reverse strand, counting down.
CTCTCCTCTCTCCTTTCTCTTTCT
>NW_022196893.1:14064909-14077328 GCF_008632895.1 Mastomys coucha | reverse complement strand
CTCTCTCTCCCCCCTCTCTCCTCTCTCCTCTCTCCTCTCTCTCTCTCTCTCTCTCTCTCTGAGACACCCAGCTACAAGGATGCTTCTTCATGGTCATCTGCATGACCCAGACTGTTTTGACAGCCTCGGAGACCTCCCTGGCTTCCCTTCCCCATCTTCTAGACTTGGACTGAGATGTATTGGCTCCTGGCCATGAGCCATTGTTCCATTGCCTCAAAGGCCCAGCTTCTCAGGCTCTGATCTGCAAGAAACTGTACTGGGTCTTCCCTTTTGGTTTGAAACAGGCAGTTTATGTGTCCTACCCTACTTCATAGACCTTGGAGAAGAAAGGACTTGGCCAGGTCCCAAGGGAGCCAGGTCTGCAGGCTTTTCAGAAGAAACATTGCCTGGGCTTCTCCTGGCCCAAGCTGGGTAGTTGGTCTGGAGCCTACACAGTAAGATATACAAAAGTCCAGATATTAACAGGTACCAGAGGATAATGAGGGTTCACTGAATGCCAGGGTAGAGACCAGTGAAAGGCAAATGGATGCCAAAGCCTGGGAGAGCTGGAAGGAGCTCATGGCTGCCTTCTGTATACCATGACCTCCCTAAGAGCCCATGGCTGCCTTCTGTATACCATGACTTCCCTAAGAGCCCATGGTTGTCTTCTGTATACCATGACCTCCCTAAGAGCCCATGGCTGCCTTCTGTATACCATGACCTCCCTAGGAGCCCATGGTTGCTTTCTGTATACTATGACCTCCCTAAGAGCTCATGGTTGCCTTCTGTATACTATGACCTCCCTAAGAGCTCATGGTTGCCTTCTGTGTACTATGACCTCCCTAAGAGGACCTTACGTTGGGAAAGGCTGTGGGGGAGGAGCCAGGAGTTGGGCAGGGGTGAGTAAAATTGAAATATGTTTTATGCATGTATTAGACTTGCAGTAAACAGGAAATATGTTTTTAAAATGACCTTCCTAGCTGCTATCAGATCCTGCCGGAAAGTCCCCCTACAGAGCCAGCAGTGACCCAGTCCCCCCTCAGGCTTTACAGAGATTGATGGGGCAGTTCCTCATCAGCCCATGCAGAGAGAAGCAGCTGTGAACCCAGCGGAACCTCTTCGGGCAGTGAGGACCTCAGCCCTGTGCTTGCTAACATTTGACAACTTGTCATAAGCTGGAGTCATCTGGGAAGAGGAACCCTCAATTGAGAAAATGTCCCCATTGTTCTGTAGGCACATCTGTAGAGGCATTTACCTAACCAATGATTGATATGGGAGGGCCCACTGTGAGCGGCACCAGCCGTAGGGTTGTGGGAGAGAACAGGCTGAGGCCGGGAGTGAAGGCTCAATAGTCAAGAGCACTGGCTGCTCTTCCAGAGGATTAAGGTTCCGGTTCCCAACAACCACATGGTGGCTCACAACCATCGGTAACTTCAGTTTCAGAGACTTCAACACCTTCTGGCTCCACAGACACTGTACAGATACACATGCAGGCAGAACACCCATACACATAAAACAATAATGATAACAAAACAAAAAGAAAACAGAGCTGGTGAGTCACAAGGAGTAAGCCAGGAAGCAGCATTCTTTCATGGCCTCTGTTCAGTTCCTGCCCCCACTGCCCTTCATGATGGACTTCTGAATGTGAGCTGAAATACCCCTCCCCTCCCGAGGCTGGCATGACGTTTAGACAGCAATAGAGAGCTGAGGAGGGCAGCCAGCATCACTGGTCCTAGGAAGTGAGTCTGCAGGCAGCCTGGCTAAGCCAAGTTTCAACTTTCGGACAACATCCCAGAGAACCTGGGTTAAATCAAGTAAAGGCTTTCTGTGACATTTTCAGATGGTGACAAATCCTACCTGACCCCAAAGGGGAACATGGCCTGGGGTGTGGGTGACCCACCAACTGAGCCCCTCAAGAAGGCATTCTGGGAGGCTGTAGGAAAAAACCAAATCGGAAAAAACTCTAACCATAAAATTGGATACAAGCATAGCTGTCAAGAGAACAACAGTAACTTCTGCAAATGAAATTGAGACAAATTGTACAACTTAAAGGCCTAGTGTGTGGTATCCCCCATGTGTCCCCACATGTGTGTACGTGCATGCCTGTGCATGCACGCGCACGCCCGCATGCACGCACACACACATACACACACAGTGCTGACGCCTCAGATGTTTCAAAATTCAGGTCTAGGAACTTTACAACCTTACCACAACCACAGACCTCGCCACCCCCCCCCCCCCCCCCCCCCCCCACCCTGCACAGTGGTGTGTCACACACAGTTGCTTAGTCAGGAAGTCACTGTGGACTCTCGGACAGAGGTTACGCCTGGAAAGTGTGGAAACTTGCACAGGAAGGAGGTCAAAGGGGACTTGCTCAGGCCCGTGGTTCAGGCCCTGCCCTGTGCGATTCGGGCCCATGGGCAGCTGGAGTTCTGAGCTCTGTGGCAGGGCCTATGGTGTGCAGCACAGTGAGAGAGAGGAATCCACATGGCAGGTAGAGGGGAGTCACAGAATTGCCCCTTGTGACTCATCTCTGGGGACACAGAGCTGAAGCAGCAGTGAGGTTTAGGGTCTGACAGGGAAACTCAGTGTTAGGAAGTCTCAAAGCCCAATGGCTCCAGGGGGACAGCAATGTGAGAGTCACTGGGATTTGTGACACCCCTCAGGTAGAAGCAACATCTGCCTGACCACAGCTGGAGGGGGATTGTGGTGGTCTGGATGAGGATGGCCCCACAGGCTCATAAGTTTGGTCCCCAGTTGGTGAAACTATTTGCAAAGGATTAGGAGGTGTGGCCTTGCTACGGGAGGGGTGGGCTTTAAGGTTAAGGTTCAAAAGCTCACACTGGTCCCAGGGTCTGTCTGTCTCTCTCTCTCTCTGTCTCTCTGTCTCTCTCCCCCTCCCTCCCTCCCTTTACTTGCAGATAAGGATGTAAGCTTTCAGCTGCTGTTCCGGTGCTAGGCCCACCTGCCACCCTGCTCCTCACCATGAAGATTCTGGACTCTAGCCCTCTGGAATTGTAAGCCCCAATAACTCTTCTTTAAGTTCTCTTGTTCATGATGTCTCTAAACAGCAGTAGAAGAGTAACTAAGACAGGGGGGGCGGCACTTGGAACCAGCCTGGTAGGAAGTGGGGGCAGTTCAGACAGAAGGGAGAGCGTGGGGCTGCTAGGTACTCTCCAGATGTAACTTCTTGCAGATTACACACATTGCAGAAAAAGAGGTGGTGCTGGGCATAGGCCCACACCTTCAGTCCCAGCGCTTGAGGGGAGGAGGCAGGCAGATCTCTGAGTTAAAGGCCAGTCTGATCTACAGAGCAAGAGGACAGTCGTGGCTATACGGAGAGATGCTGGAGAGAGAGAGAGAGAGAGAGAGAGAGAGAGAGAGAGAGAGAGAGAGAGAGAGAGAGAGAGAGAGAGAGAGAGAGAGAGAGAGAGAGAGAGAGAGAGAGAGAGAGAGAGAGAGAGACAGAGAGACAGAGAGAGAGAGAGAGAGAGAGACAGAGAGAGAGAGAGAGAGACAGAGAGAGAGAGAGACAGAGAGAGAGACAGAGAGAGACAGAGAGACAGAGACAGAGACAGAGACAGAGAGACAGAGAGACAGAGAGAGGCGGTGGGAAGGAGGCCCTCCAGAATAAAGCTGATTTTGAGGGTGTGACTGATGCTCTGGCCCAGAGACTGTCTCCACCCCTCCGCTATCCTAGTCAGCCTCAGGCAATATGGCTAGTGTTTGACACAGCTGTGTCTGATCCCAGGGGTGCAGTCCAGCCACCGAGCCTCACCTGGAGCTAATTATTGAGTCTCTATAGGCCCTGGCTTTGAGAGACAAATACAGAGGCAGACTGGGCCCCAGAAGCTGAAAAAAGCAAGTATGTACCAACACCACTCCTGGTAAGGAGCGCAGTCATCTAGGCAGCTTCATCCCCTGGGGAAACAAGAGCCCTGCAGGAGAAGCCAGCCTAGGCTTCCACAGAGACAGAATCAGGCAGCCATAGGCAGGACTGAAGACAATGGGCAGGCTTAGAAACCAAAGTCTCAGTCCTTGAGGGCTTCCTGAGACCTAGTGCCAGGGTAATACCTCCAGCTCCATGCCTTCCCCAACCAGACCACGGTGGCCTACACTCTGCAGATGAAAAAGCTCCCAAAGGCACTGCCCTGCAGCTGTGCCTGTCACCCCACCTTACACCAGGATTAGGTCTCCAGGGAGTGGAGCCCCATGGTACCCTTTGTAGGAACCAACGAACTGTCCCTGTTGGGGAGGATGGAGCTCAGCTACCACCTGGCATTTGTGACTTAGAGAGAAAGAACAAAGGGGTTTGGGAAGGGGGCCAGCTACATGGCCTCCCAGAGGGTCACCATATGGACTAACAGGTTTGACCTGCACACTCGAGGACAAAGGATTGGTTAGAGGCTGCTGTGGACTCCTTCCAGTCAGCCCAAAGCCCAGGACCATCATCCCAGGATCTTCTTCCCCGGGGATGGGGGATGGTGTAGGGAGGCTGTCCCCAGCACCCAACCCCTTAACCCTATACCACTCATCATCCTCGTTCAGTTGAGGTCCAGCCCATTAAACGAATGACGTAAGACCCGAAACGCAGGTCTTTGGTGCCAAGCCTGGACTCACCATGTGTCCTGGTTCACTTTCTAACGCTGTGGTTCACCATGCAGACCAAAAACATTCTGAGAAGCAAGGGTTGATTGGGCTTCCATGTTCCAAGCAGAGTCCACTGCTGAGGGAAGTCAGGGCAGGAACTCAAACAGGGCAGGAATCTGGAGGCAGGGAGTCAAGCAGAGACCTTGGAGCACCACTTACTGGCTTGCTCACCATGGCTGGCTCAGCCTGCTTTCTTATACAACACAGGACCACTGCCCACAGTTGGCTGGGCCTTCCTACATCAACCATTGATCCAAAAAATGCCCTTACAAGATTTATAGGCCAGTCTGATGGAAACGTTTTTTATTAGTTAAGATTCACTCTTCCCAGATGTCTCTAGTTTATGTCAAGCTGACAAAAAACTAACCACACCACACAGTCTGGCTGGTTCTCTTCCTAAGTTCTAGAGGACTGAACACCCTCTCCTAGCCCTCAAGAGAACTAGGTATATTTCCAGTGCTAGGAATATATATGTATGCACTGCATATATGTATGCACACACAGAGAGAAACATTCATAAATACACAGATTAAAAAAATAAATCTAAAGAAATTAAAAACAAAACGCATTACCTAAATTTCAATAAAAATTCAATGTAGCTGAGTATGAAGTATAAGCTTTTAATTGGAGCACTTGGGAAGCAGATGGATCTCTGTGAGTTTGAGGCCAGCCTGGTCTATATACTGAGTCTCAGGCTAGCCAGGGCTACATAGTGAGACCCTTTCACAAATAAAACAACCTTCCATGCAACAAGGCACATCCATTTTTAGTTGGCGTTAGGCTACGTTGCCCATTCTGGCTTTGAATTTGTGATCCTCCTGCCTCAGCTTCCTGAGTAGCTGGGGTTACTGGCTTCATCCACTTTCATTTTGAATCTCTGTCTTGTGTATCCCAGGCTGTCTTCCAGCTCCTCATGTAGCTGAGGATAGCTTTGAACCCTTCATCCTCCTGCCTCCTCCTCCCCAGGTCTGTTGTCAGGATTCTGTCACCACATGGTTTTAAGCCATGCCAGACATGGGACCCAAGGTCTCCTGCATGCTAAACAAGTGTTCCACCAACTGAGCCTCATCTCCCACCCTGACTCCCCCCCCTTTCTGACCAATGTGACTTCTGAGGTCCAGAGGAGTGCCCTTCTCAGCTGATGAATTTCCATACTGTTTGTGGTCACAGGTCACATTAGCAAGCTCCTTGTTATTTTGGTATTAAGTTCCAAGCTTGGTTTGAGAATACCTGGCTCAGAGCAGCCCACAAGGGTGCAGGTGAGTCATGTGAATTCCACAGCTCAGAAAGATGCTGTGAACAGAAATACAGGCAGGAGAATGCAAACTCAAGGGAAGCTAGGAGTTCAGGCCAGCTAAGGTCACAGTCAATGCTGGGAGGAGGCAGGAGGAATGACACGGGGACCACACTGATCTTGCAGGGTCGACCCTAGCTCCATGTGGTCTGCAGGTGTGGATGTGTTGGGAAGCTCTCTGGGTTCTAATGCTTCATGCACATCTCCCACAACTCCATGTTCGCCCATCCTGGGGTCTGGAGGCAGGTTGCTGATGAGTGTTATTGTTATAATTTGATATTTACCTGAGCACTCTGCCTGCCCACAGATCAGTGGATTCCAGGTTTTCGAAGCAGTGATTTCATGGCACAGATGGGCTTTCTCTGACACACTGTCTTGCTACATGATGTCCACTGAATGCAGAAACCCAGACAGGAGATTATGCAAGGGGCCAGCACCAGAGCCTTGAACTTCCTAACTTCGAAGAACACTGAGTATGTACATTTCTTTTTTCTTTTTTTTTTTTCTTTTTTCAGACAGGGTTTCTCTGTATAGCCCTGCTGCCCTGGAACCTACTCAGTGGATCAGGCTGGCTTTGAACTCAGAAATCTACCTGCCTCTGCCTCCTCAGTGCTGGGATTAAAGGTGTGCAGCACCACTGCTTGGTAGTAATTTTTTTTTTTTTTTTTAGTAAATAACTCCATCTTCAATACTAACGTACATCAGCAGAAATGGACTGAAATACCAAGAAAATCTGCCTGACATCCTCCCTGCCAAAGCAAGCAAATAATAACAATAACAACAACAATAATAATTCTATCCAGTACAAAACACTGATCCTAAGACCAAAGGCAGAGAGATACTCTAAAGATTTATTTTTATTTATTTTATGTGTATGAGTACACTGTAGCTGTACAGATGGCCTTGAGCTATCATGTGTGTGGCTGCTGGGAATTGAACTCAGGACCTCTGCCGGCCCCACTTGCTCCAGCATAATCCACTGTAGCTGTCTTCAGACACACCAGAGAGGGTGTCAGATCTCATTATGGGTGGTTGTGAACCACCGTGTGGTTGCTGGGATCTGAACTCAGAACCTTTGGAAGAGCAGTCAATTCTCTTACCTGCTGAGCCATCTCACCAGCCCCAGAGAGATACTCTAAAGATGGCATTTCCTGCCCCATCTCTCCAGAACAAGTGTGGCAGTCACATGGCGGTAGGTAAGGTCTTACCACATGATGGATTCAGGAAGGCTCACTCCTTACAGCCTGAGGTCCTGACTCCTGAGGTCCTGACTCCAGGTACCTCAGCGGCTGACTGCATCTGGAACAGGATAAGAAAGCAGCTGAGGGAAATCTGGTCCTGAGGCTAGGCCCCCGACTCGAGTTATGCCTGTCCTTAGGATAAGAAATCAGCGGAGAGCGCCACCGTTTAGGAGGCTGAGGCTGGAAGATTCAAGGCCAGACTGGGATTGCTAAAATTCCTTCCGCAGAGGAGGTGTAAACATGGCTGTCCCTCCTCTTAAGGTCCCAATAACAAATCAAAATCCCAAGTCCACTAAAGTGTTCCGAGGCCTGTGAGTTAATAGGATTACTCACAGAGCAACGGGTGACATGTTCTGGGCAGTGACCCACATGATCTTAAAGTAGCCACCCTGGAAGACCTATACGCATCATGGATGATAGCTTTACCATGGTCACATAGAGAGAGTCCCAGCACCTCTGGTCTCTCCCCACTCTGGTAGTTTGAGTGATAAACACATCTCTTGGCTCGGGAATTTGAATACATGTCCCTGGTTGGTGGTGCTTTGGGGACGGTCATGAGGGAGCACACTCTTGTAAGAGGAAGCCCACACCCACGGATGAAGGGGATGGGTTTTGAGACTATGTAGGCCTGCCCTCCCTCCTGTTGTCTATCACTGCTTCGTGTGTTTGCAGATGTGAGCTTTTGGCTTCTGGCTCCTGCTGCCATGCCTTCCACCATGATGGACTCATCCCTATAGAACCCAGTCCTTCTAAAGGATGCCTTGGCGGTGGTGTTTATCCCAGCACCAGAAAAGTGACTAAGACAGCCACCTACATCCTCAAGCCCTTCCCCAAGGCCACATGCAATGAGGGCAGAATTGCTTAAAGCTGGTTGGGAGATAGCCAGGGCCTTTCTGCCAGGGAATGCCATACTTGTCCAGCCCAGCTGAGATGGTCGCACGCAAGCAGGCACAGCTGAGGGAGGACAGCCTGCATAATGCTGAACTATGTGACAAGAGACTGTCTCAAGAAGATTATTGCCCCAGGACAGCCAGGGCTACACAGAGAAACCCTGTCTCGAAAAACCAAAAATAAATAAATACATAAATAAAAGATTATTGCCCAGGAGCACAGGAATGGACAACTTGAAGACACTCAGAGAAGCCAGTGTCCACAAGCCAAGAAAACGGCGGTAGGCGAAGTTTTTGGCTACTTTATTGGGTTCTTTTACCCACTACCCTTCTCCACCTTTATCTCATTAGATTACTTCCTGCTGATTAGGGACATCCAGTTCCTTGGGACAGGTTGCCACGCCCACTCCACTCCAGTCTGTGCAACAGCAGTTCACGAGGCAGAGTTTCAAAAGAAGATAGTCTCCTGCGACCTTTTGGCATTCCCTAACTTGGAGGTGGCCCGGATTGGTCCTTTCATTAGTCGATGGAAGGTCTCGAGTGCTAGATGCCCCCCAAGATATGATTTACTATAATAGCTAAACAAAATTAGACATTGTTCACCAGTGTTCCAACATCTTATGCGAACTCTGGCTTGGAATTTGGTATGGAGTGTTACACAGTCAGACTAATTGCCTCTGGCATTGTTAGGGAGGTTGAGCATTGAAGTTTACTGAATAGAAGTTGATAATCCCAGGGCAAGGTCAATTAGTATCCTCCTTTACAGTGTGGTACAGCAGCTAAGACACTGGGGGGGGGGGGGATTAGAAGAATGGGAGCCCTGGGGCATATCTCTGCTAGCCCCAGAAGATTAGCATAGTGGGCATTTACTAAGGATGGGCTGGACCTTGAGCCTGGTGTGTGTGTGTGAGAGTGCAGCAGCTACCCTCCTAGCTAGCTTGCCAGGAGCCCCCCAGGACTCCACCAGGCCCCTCTGGCCTGAGGGTGCAGCGCCCGTCCAGAGGAGGCGGCTGCTGCTTTAGACCCATTGTGTTTCATGTGGCCTCAGGTGTACTTTGACCGCTGAGCCACCTGACTTTTCTTTTTCCTTTGTAATGACCATAAAGGTCTGATGCCATTTTTGAGAATTACATTCAGATCCTGCACTTCCTTGTGTCGTGCTGAAAGACCCCCAGAACTGGGGAGATCCTTACTCAAGTCTCGGGATGACACGACCACCCAATGACTCACGAGAGACCGAACTTGCTGCAATCACATGAGGTTTATTGAGGATACCGGTACGGGGTCAATCTAGTGAACTTGTCAGCCAGAGGAGTTTGACCCCGAACACAAGAAGTGAGGGGTATTTAAAGGGAAAGACCACAAGCTGGGGGCGGGGAGAGGGTTACCAAGGAAACATAACATAAAAACAGTGGAAAATTTTAGAGGGACCCAACCCAAGGTATTCAGTTAGGGAGGGGGACATATTCCTTCTAGGAATGTAATCTTCATCTACTGGTCGACAGGGTGGAGAGTCTCATAAAACAGTAGACCTTCATTCCTAGTTCCACCTTCATTGTGGACCATTCAGGAGGGGCAGGTATCGGGAACCAGAGCCCTGAGGTTCTAAGTTAGCCAAGTTCCTGGAACTACCTACTTCACATTTTTGGCTTGATACATAGGTTTTCCATGCCCCCTTTTAGGTAAAGGTTATACATTATACGTACATTTCTATTAAATGCCCTCATTTTAAATTCTAAGATTCTCCAGCCTTTCAGTGTCTGTCTGTCATTTTTTTTCTTTGCTGACCTATACCAGAACCCTGTTTCTCCCGAGGGTTGAAGGGCCAAGGCTGGCTGGCCCTCGGCAACAAGTCTAATCTTGGTTGTCAAAATATCCAATTCCTTCTTGTCTCTCTGCTCACACTTGACAAACTGCAGTAGCAAGGGAGCAGCAGCTGCTCCAGGCCCTCTTAGGTCTCTCACATTTATACCTTGTCAAGAGTCCCCAGAATCTCAAATGTAAATGATCTGTAGCTGGCAAAAATCACAGCCCTCCTAGAGCACGAGACAAATCATAGTCAGCTGCTGTGGACAATCTGAAGCAGCCCCATATCCCACACCTGAGATTAAAACAAAAACATTCACATAACTGGGTTTTTTAAAGATTTATTTATTTATTTTATGTACATGAGTACACACTGTAGTTGTACAGATAGTTGTGAGTCTTCATCTGGTTGTTGGGAATTGACCTTTTTTAGGACCTCTGCTCGCTCTGGTTGTCCCCATTCGCTCAGGCCCAAAGATTTATTTATTGTTATAAATAAGTACACTGCAGCTGTCTTCAGACATACCAGAAGAGGGTGTCAGATTGCATTACGGGTGGTTGTGAGCCACCATATGGTTTCTGGGATTTGAACTCAGGACCTTCGGAAGAGCAGTCATGCTCTTACCCGCTGAGCCATCTCACCAGCCCATAACTAGGTTTTTAAAGAATGCAAAATTGTCACTGCAGATACCACCCTGCTGATCCTTTCAGCTTGGACTTGGGGCCTCCCTCAACTGTGAGAAAATCCCTGTGGATGTGGGAGCTCAGGGTGGGGTGTTAGGACAGATCAGACAAAAATGCCAAGAGGTTAGGTCAGACTTTATGTTCAGATCATACCGTGTCAGAAAAATCCCTTCATCAGAAGACAAAGTTAAGCTGGGCCTGATAGCCAGCCTTGGAGTTCCCAGCTACTGGAGAAGCTGAGGCAGGAGGATCAAAAGTCCTAGACCTTCCCAAGCTACAGACTGAGTTAAGGACAAGCCTCCAATTTAGTAAGAACGTGTTTCAATATAAGTGGGAGTTTTTGTTTTATTGTTGTTGTTGTTGTTTAGAGAGGTGGGGGGCCAGAGAGATGTCTCAGCTGTTGGAAGCAGTGACTGCTCTTTCAGAGGACCCAGGTCCAACTCCCAGGACCTACGTAGCAGCTCACAACTGTCTGCAGTTCCGGGATCTAACACCCTCACACAGATACACATGTAGACAGATCACCAATGCACATAAAATAAAAATAAATTAGTTTTTAAGGTAAAGGATAGAGCTCAGTGGTAGAACATTTGCCTGGCACGAGAAGGTCAGGCTCTGGGTTTAATCCCAGCACCTCCGAGATAGAAATAATAATAATAGTCTAGCAGTGGTGACGCACACCTTTAATCCCAGCACTTGGGAGGCAGAGGCAGGTGGATTTCTGAGTTCGAGGCCAGCCTGGTCTACAGAGTGAGTTCTAGGACAGCCAGGGCTTCAAAGAGAAACCCTGTCTCAAAACAAAACAACCACAACAAAAAACAAACACACAGACACAAAAAAAGAAATAATAATAACAACAACATGATGTTAGCGGTCACAGAATGTCACTCATCTGTGAGGCGGAATGGTGGAGGTCTCTGAAGAGACTCTGTTTGCCAAGTGTTGGGACATACACCTATAAGCAGCACTGAGGAACAAGATGATCATGAGTTTGAGGCCAGCCTAAGTAAGACCTGGCTCAAGAGAAAAAGGCATTAGAGTCTCAGCTCTTGACCCTGCCCAGCACACAGAAATGTTTGTTGACTCCTTGTTCCTATAAAAGTAAAATGAAAAATTATAATGATAACATCAAAGCCAGGCCTTTTGGTGCAGGCCAAAAGTCTGGCTGCTTGGGAAGCTGAGCCAGACGAACTGGAAGCTCAAGGATTGTCGGAGCTAGAGAGTTCAGGGCCAACCTAGGGAATTTAGTTAGACTGTCTCAATAAAAAGTCAAACATGGTGGCTGAAGAGACTGCTCAGCAGTTAAGAGCACTGACTGCTCTCCCAGAGGTCCTGAGTTCAAGTCCCAGCATCCACACGGTGGCTCACAACCATCTGTAAAGACATCTGATTCCCTCTTCTGGTGTGCATGAAGACAGAACACTCATATACATAAAATAAATCTTAAAAAAAAAAAAAAGCTCAAAAGGATGGGTCATGATGGCTTACACCTTTAAAACCAGCACTGGCAAGACAGGAGTAGGTGGCTCTCTGTGAGTTGGAGGCCAGCCTGGTCTACAGAGTGAGTTTCAGGATGTTGTAATCTTGGCTCAACCCAGAGAACACTTGGCTGGCCTTGAAAAGTCCCTGGGAAGGGGCTAAGTAGGTGGTAAGGGGATTGTTGGCAGCAAGGTCAGGGTGACAGTTTGTGGTCTTTTTCTAAATTCACCACAGGGAGGGGTTGGGGATTATTCCAAGTATTGCTAATCTTGTTTTCGTGGACCTTAACGTCATTGCGACCACCAGTTATTTTTGTTTTGGCTGGTCTTAGCCTGGCCATTCTGACGTAACATTGTTTTCACAATATTGAAACTCTGTTTCTACATTCCCAGAACT
>NW_022196893.1:14060861-14064899 GCF_008632895.1 Mastomys coucha | reverse complement strand
TCTGTAGACCAGGCTGGCCTCGAACTCAGATGCCTCTCTCTGCCTCCCAAGTGCTGGGATTAAAGGCCTGAGCCACCACTGCCGGGCTATTAATATGTATTTTTAATTTATTCACTTTACATCTTGATCAAAACGCCCCTCCCTCCTCTCCTCCTAGGCCCACCCTCACATGCCCCTCCCCCATTTCCACTCCCCACCCTACCCCCCAACCTGCCCTGGCTCTGGCACATCAAGTCTCAGCAGGAATGAGTGAGTACATGAAGCCAGGCAAGGCATGCCAGCTAAGGGAAGGGAATCCAATCCAAAGGCAGACAACAGAGTCTGAGACAACCCGTACTCCAGGTGTTAGGGGACCCACATAAAGACCAAACCTGTAAATCTGCTACAGATGTATAGAGGGCCTGGGTCCAGCCCACACGTGCTCTTTGGTTGGTGGCTTAGTGTCTGTGACCCCTCATGGGCCCAGGTTAGTTGCCTATAGGTCTTCTTGTGGTGTCCTTGACCCCTCCAGCTCCCTCAATCTCTGCACCTCTGACCCCAACTCTTCCACAAGTTTCCCTGAGCTCAGCCTAATGTTGGACATGGATCTCTTTCATCTGTTTACCTCCACTGCTGGATGGAATCTCTCAGATGACAGTCATGCTAGGCTCCAGGGATTGGTTCTTACCCAGGGGATGGGTCTCAAGTTGGGCCAGTCATTGGTTGGCCATTCCTTCCATCTTTGTCCTGTCTTTATCTCTGCACATCTTGTGAGCAGGACAGATTTTGGGTTGAAAACTTTGTGGGTGGGTTGGTGTCCTCCTCCCTCCACTGGAGTCCCACCAGGCTATAGGAGCAGCCACTTCAGGGTCCATATCCCCCACTTCTAGGAGTCTCAGCTAGAGTCACCCCCATAGACCCCCAGGAGCCCTCCCCCCATCCCAGGTCTCTGGCACTTTCCAGAGATGCCCCCCACTGATTTCCATTTTCTCTCCCAGCCCTCTCCTGTCTCTGATTCCTACACCTGATCCCCACTCTAGTTCTCCTCCCTGCCGCATCCTCCCACTAAGTTTCCAGCTCCCTCCAGCTCCCTCCAATGTCTATTTTATATCCCCTTCTGAGTGACAGTCACAAATCCTCCCTCGAGTCCTTCCTGTTAATTAGCTTCTTTGGGTCTGTGGATTTGTAGCGTGGTTATCCTGTACTTTATTGCTAATGTCCACTTATCAGTGAGTACATCCCATTTGTGTCTTTCTGGGTTACCTCACTCAGGATGGTATTTTCTAGTTCCATCCATTTGCATGCAAATTTCATGATGTCTTTGTTTTTAATAGCTGAGTAGTCTTCCACTATGTAAATGTACCAAATTTTCTTTATCCATTCTTCAGTCGAGGGACCTAGGTTGCTTTCGGTTGCTTTCAGTTTCTGGCTCTTATGAATAAAGCTGCTTTGATCATAGTGGAGCACCTGTCCTCGTGGTATGGTAGAGCATCTTTTGGGTAATTGCCCAAGAGTGGTATAGCTGGGTCTTTTACATGTATATGAGTCCCAGTGTCTTTTTTGACTACACACTGCCTGAGTTTAGCGATGTTTGATTATTAAAAAGCAGCTGTAGGCAGAAAGAATGGCTTGATCTGGTCTTAGGTGTGACAATGTTTATTCATGGTGAAAGAATATTTTGTCACCCATGAGTGTGGACGGCCAAAATGCCCACAGAACAACATGAGAGGTAGTGCCACTAAGAAGAGCAGAAACCACAGTCTGCAAGGGAAGCTGGGAAATGTAGTCTTTCAGCAGGAAACTACCAGACTGGGTCTCTCACTGAAGCTGAAGTTTTTGTATTCAGCTAGACTATCTGGCCCGCAGTCCTGTCCTCGCCTCCCCAGTCCTGGGGAGTGTTGCCACCACCCACTTTCTGTAGAGGTGCTGGGGACACGAACTAAGGGCCTTATTTTGTTTTATATTTTATTTTATGTGTAGGAGTGTTTTGCCTGCTTGTATGTCTGTGCAACACATACATGCCTTGTGCCCAGAGAGGTTGGAAGAGAGAATTGGACCCCCTGAATCATGGATGTGATAACACTATGTGAGTGCTGGGAACTAGACCCAAGTCTAGCAGTAAGTGCTTTGAACCACTGAGCCATCTCTCTAGCCCCTGAACTCAGGTCTTTTAGAAATTTTCCTTTGTTTGATTGATTATTTTTGAGACAGAGTTTCTCTGTGTAGCCCTGGCTGTCCTGGAGCTCACTGTGTAGACCAGGCTGGCTTCAAACTCACAGAGATCTCCCTGCCTCTGCATTCACGAGTAATAGGATCAAAGGTGTGCGCAAGCATTTACCAAATGTTTGTTTAATGTGCCTGTTCTTTCTTTGTTTAATGTGCTCTTTATTTGTGAAGGCACTGGTGTCCCAACCCTTTCATTTGTTCTTTCTTTTGCTATTGCTCTGTTTGTTGATTCAGAGCCTCAAGTAGCCCAGGATGGCTCAAACTCAGTGTAGGTAAACACGGCTATGAACTACGGATCCTGCTGCCTCCATCTCTCCAGCACTGAAATTCCTGACGTGCTTCACTCTTGCTGAAGTTTTCAGCCATCACGAGGTCTCTGCACAGGGCCCTGTTCTTTCTCAGATGCTCTAAAGGGATGGCTTTTATTGTGGGCACAGCTGCATTCGCTGCCTTCTTTGGTCACTGGCTCAGAGCTGGCAGAACCCAGCTCCCAAACTGCCACTCCTAAGGATCCCAAGCAGGCCTCTCACTCTTAATATGGGAGGACATCTGTTTATCCTGGGAGAACGCACACTCAGGACTGGGTGGGGTTGGTGTGTGCATGCTCCTGCTGTGTTTATGGAGGCAGAGAGGAAAAACACACAAAAGTCACTTATTTACGTGTCTGTGTATGTACAAAGACTTGCTGAGGTTAGAGGAGGGCATTGAATTCCCTAGGGTGGGAGTTACCCAACGCACGCCTGCTGGAATCCAAACAGGATTCAAACTCAGACTATCTTTGAGAACAGCAAAGGCTCTTGCCTGCTGAGCCATCTCTCCAGCTCTGAACTTGCTTTTTCTTCACCTTAGCTTGGGAGGGACAGCTGTATGCAGCACCTTGTCCACGGATGAAGGCTTTCCTTTCGTTTTCTTTTCTTCGCAGAGGCCCCTGGGTAGTAACACGGTCCTCACTTGATTTGGTGGTTTAACAAATAAAAAGGACAAGCTGGGCAGTGGTGGTGCACAGCTTTAATCCCAGCACTGAGGAGGAGTCAGGCTGATCTCTGTGAGTTTGAGGCCAGCCTGGTCTACAGAGTGAGTTCCAGGAGAGCCAAAGCTACAGAGAGATTCTGTCTGGAAAAGTCAAATAAAAATAAATAAATAAATAAATAGAAAGGCCAGCAGCCTTGACTTTGTTGTGGTAAAGGCCATATCCTTGGCCTGGAGAGATGGCTCAGCGGCTAAGAGCACCAACTGCTCTTCTGAAGTCATGAGTTCAAATCCCAGTAACCACATGATGGCTCACAACCACTCATAATGAGATCTCATGCTCTCTCCTGGGGTGTCTGAAGACAGTTACAGTGTACTAACATAAAGTAAATAAATAAATCTTTAAAAAAATTATAAAGGACACATCCTTTGAGTACTCTGAAAGAGCCAATAGCTTTCATGTTGTGTGGAAGCTTAGTTTCTGGTGTGTGGGGTGTGTGTGTGTGTGTGTGTGTGTGTGCCCCCTCGTACATGTGTTTTAGCTTTCTTTATGTTATGAGTGTTTTACTTATGGAATGTGTATATTGCACCATATGTGTTCCCAATGCCCACAGAAGTCAGAATGGCTTTGGATTCCTTGCAACTGGAGTTAGCTGATGGTTGTGGGCCATCCTATGGGCTGGGAACCAAACTGAGGACCATTACAAGAGCAACAAGTGCCCTTAACTAGCCCCAGTGACTCATTGTCTTAAGAGCTGCCCAGGTGCTCAGTGTGGTGCCGCACACCTTTAATCCCAGCGCTTGGAATGCAGAGGCAGGTGGATCTCTCTGAGTACCAGGCCAAAGAAAGTTATGGAGAGCTGT
>NW_022196893.1:14056570-14060851 GCF_008632895.1 Mastomys coucha | reverse complement strand
AAAGGAGTTGCCCAGATGGCTGGCAAAACACTATTTCCAGGTGAGCAGGTGAGCCTGTGAGGGCATTTTGGAAGAGGTAGAAAAGGTCCCCCCACTCCCCTACCCACCATGGTGAGTGGCTTCACCCAACCTGCCTAGGGTCCAAATGGAGCCACAAGGCAAGGGGAGGGAACTGGAAGGACGAGCTCTGCGGACGGTGGGGTTAGCTTTCAACAGGAAGTTCCAGAGTAGATAAACAATATTCAAACCACCTGAGGGTTTATTTAGATGAACTTATTTTGTATGCAAATACGCAGTCCAAGTGATAGCCACCTATTGACACAGTCCAGATCTGGTGGTGGGAGGGGTCTCACTCCTTACACTTTCACTGTGGTGGGGGGTAGGGTTGGGGGTGGGGGGACCGGCACGGGGGAGGACAACTGAACCCAGAGCCTCACAAATGCTAGGCAAGAACTTTAGCACTGATCCACATCCCTAGACCCCTTTGTGATATTTGAGTCTGCTCAGCTCAGTTACCCCAGTTGGCTTTGAACTCACACTATGGAAACTGTAATCCTCCTGCCTCTGCTCCCAAGTTGCTGGATGACAAACCTTTGCCACTAGGCCCAGCTGACACTATGTTACTATATTCGAAATGAGACACTTGTATGTGGAACCCTGGGTAGAACATAGCTGTGAAGTTACTGTGAGCTATGGATGAGGCAGTGTGCAGAATGCTCTCCCCACAAGATGGCTTGCTAGAAAGAATTGCACAAGCTACGATACATGAGTGTGCTTGAAGCTGGGCATCAGTAGGCACTAATCCTAGCGCACTCATTGTTATTAAAACACAAGGTGATGTTTACAGTTAGCTTAAGCAAATACAAGAGCAGCGAGGTGACACACCTGGCACTAAGGTCCTGTGCCACCCTAGGTCCTGTGAAAAGAGCCAGGGATATTCCTCCTGCGACTCTGTCTTTACTACAGAGACAAGGTAGACCTGCCAGGAAACTCCCTTCATGTCCTTGCTTTCAAGTACATTTATTTTATTTTGTTTTTTGCTTTTTCCAGACAGGGTTATTCTGCGTAGACTTGGCTGTCCTGGAACTTGATTTGTAGACCGGATTGGCCTTGAACTCCCAGAGATCCGCCTGCCTCTGCCTACAGAGTTCTGGGAGCGACAGAGCCACACCCCCAGCCTCTCAGAGTCTTTGCTGGGGTTTGGTTTGGTTTTGTTTATTCTTAGTGTTGCATATCTCGTGGTGGGAATGGACCCAGTGACAACAGGAATGATAAGGAGGAGAGTAGTGAAGTGCAATGAGGAGGAGGATGGTGGTGGTAGCAGGGATGATGATGATGCAGGTGATGACAGTGAACTGCTGGTCACCATAGAGATTGTGATGGTGGTGGTAGTGGTGGCAGTAACTCTGCACATTTTGGGTGTACTCTGCAATTCTCAGACCATCCCTGTTCAGAGAGCCACCTTAGACTCCTCTCCTTTGCCTCTCACTACTTTGGGGCAGAGACCAAAAGCTCAGAGCCTCAAAGGGAGAGGTAACCTACTTAAGGAGGTGTTCTGGCTGGGTTTGTGTGTCAGCTTGCCTGGAGTTATCACGGAGAAAGGAGATTCAGTTGAGGAAACGCCTTGAGGAGATCCAGCTGTAAGGCATTTTCTCAATTAGTGATCAAAGGGGGAGGACCCATCCTGGGCTGGTAGTCCTGGGTTCTATAAGAGAGCAAGCTGAGCAAGCCAGGGGAAGCAAGCCAGTAAGAAACATCCTTCCATAGCCTCTGCATCAGCTCCTACTTCCTGACCTGTCTCCCCAACTTGCTTCTTGGTCATGTTTGTGCAGGAATAGGAACCCTGAGTCAGGAGGGGAGAGCCATATGGTCCTCCAGGGCGGTGGAGATGCAGGCCGTCTACAGGTCTGGGCGCAGAGATGGTGGTAGGGCACACAGAGGCATGTTGGGAGAGCAGGGCTACCCTCGTTCCCTGCTTGGCTCCCTTAAAAAGATTCTGTGTCAGACCAGGAAAGCCCAGCCATGCGTCATGAAGACATAATCAGGATCAATCAGCTGGCCTTGTCCATTTGGAGAACAAGGAAACCTGCCAGAACTGGAGCCAGATGCCTAGATAATCCAGTTAGGGCTCAGGCCGAGCAGACGTGGACAACCTGACCCTCTCCATTAGGGAAGTCACAGGCTCCCGGAACTGGTTCCTATTCCTGCACAAACATGACCAAGAAGCTCCCGGAATCACAGTCCCCGTGATAGATAGATAGCTCTGACTCCTGCTAACAGCGTGCTACCACGAACCAAGAGAAAATGGCTATTCTTCCTAGTTAGCAGATTAACAACAACAACAACAACAGACCCTTGAGGGTCAGGATGCCCTGTAGTGCCACCGAACATCCCAACCTTCCTCCTGCCTCCCAGGTAGGTGCATCCTGGCTAGCACTTACACTGAATGATCCTGGTTGCCCCCCCCCAACTCCTACCCCCCGACCAATCCCTTCCCACGGGTCCTTTTCAGTACCTAGCAGAGATACACTTTGATTCCTGTATAGGCCCCTGCGGTCATTTGAAGAGGAATGGTCCCCACAGACTCATGAGTTTGAATAGTGCCCATAGGGAGTGGCTCTATTAGGACGAGGTGTGGCCTTGTTGGAGGAAACTGTAAGCCAGCCCCAATTAAATATTTTTCTTTACCAGAATTGCTGTGGTCATGGTGTCTCTTTACAGTAATAAAACCCTGAGACACCTTCCTTGGAAAACATCTGGCCAGGTTACTTTCTGGGGACTTGCTTGAGGTCACTGAGGCCCAGACAGGCAGAAGGTAGACCTGAAAGGTGGTGTCTAGCTGGGCAGTGGTGGTGCATACCTTTGAACTCACTTGGGGGCAGAGGCAGGCAGATTTCTGAGTTCAAGGCTGGCCTGGTCTACAGAGTGAGTTCCAGGACGGCCAGGGCTACACAGAGAAACTGAAGGAAAAAAACAAACAAACAAACAAACAACAAGGTGGTGTCTAGTGCTAAGGGCAATGGGGTGGATGATACAAGCCTGCTGTTACCTCTGCCCATTCACTCCACTTCTCCAGGAGGATCAAGGAACAGATATGGAGGAAGCTGCAATCTGCGATGCCTAGAAACTGTGGAGGACTCCCAGCGTGTATGTCCATGGGTCAAGAACAAAGTTCTCTCAAACGCCAGGCATGGTGGCCACACCTTTGTTCCTAGCACTCAGGAGGCAGAGGGAGATGGATCTCTATGAGTTTGAGGCTAGCCTGGTTTACAGAGCAATTTCAGACCAGCTTACATAGTGAGACCCTGTGTCCCTTATAAGAGTTGCCTTGGTCATGGTGTCTCTTCACAGCAATGGAAACACTAACCAAGACACAGGGCTACATGAAACCATCTCCAAAACAAAACAAAGCAGTTCTCTCTACACTGATGTCAGGCTTCCTGCTTGGTGCTGTCCTGGGAAATCTCTCCCTTTGGCTTGGTTGATTTTGTGTTTTGAGACAGAGTTTCACTATGGAGCCCTAGCTGGCCTGCAACTCTTGGCTAGCTGGCCTCAAACTCACAGAGATCTGCCTGAGTCTGCCTCTGTTTCCTAGTGCTGAGACTAAGACCGGGTATCCTCAGTGATGGCCCCAGGAATGGCCAGCCATGCCCAAAGCTTCCTTGCATGCTGGCCAGCCGCTCTGCTCAGTCAGCGAGACCAGAGCCACCAGGGTGGGCGGCATGGCGGGGCGGACCCTTCCGTACTCCTGTGTTTTCAGGTCTTGGGATGAGAAGGCTCTACTCCATGGAAACGCCTAGCTTGAAGTTTCCAATTGTTGAGCCTTGAAGCTTATGGGGTCCTGCTTAGTCGGGGTCCAACTGCTTTAATTTGGCATTAGGAAGTATCCTGACCCTTAGCATACTCTGAAGAGCCCTGGGGTCTGGCACCCCACGCCACAGCCCCATCCTCACCCTGGAGTCCTGCATAGCCCGACAGTTTCACTGGATGTGCACTCAGTCCCATCCCACGCTGTGAGGCATCAAAGGGGTCACCTTGTGACACATCCAGACTACCTTCCTGGTCTCAAAACCCAGATGTCCCACCCCACCCTCATCTCTGGAACCTAGGGGAAGCTAGAAGGAGAGAACTGACACCACAAAGATGACCTCTGACCTCCACACGTGCACCATAGCCCAGTGGCACCTGCCACACAATAACAACAAATAGAAGATTTTTGTTTGTTTGTTTTTGTTTTTTCGAGACAGGGTTTCTCTGTGTAGCCCTGGCTGTCCTGGAACT
>NW_022196893.1:14055871-14056319 GCF_008632895.1 Mastomys coucha | reverse complement strand
GGCCTCGAACTCAGAAATCCACCTGCCTCTGCCTCCCAAGTGCTGGGATTAAAGGCATGCGCCACAACGCCCGGCTCAAATAGAAGATTTTTAAGAGAAAAGAAACCTATGATAAAGGAAGACTGAACAGGACAGACAGACAGACACACACACACACACACACACACACACACACACAGAGGACTAGCTGCTGAAAGGCTGAAGAATCTTAGAATTTAAAATAAGAGCATTTAATAGAAATGTATGTATAATATATAACCTACCTAAAAGGGGCATGGAAAACCTCTGTATCAAGCCAAAAATGTGAAGTAGCTAGTCCAGGAACTTGGCTAACTCAGAGCTTCAGGGCTCTGGTTCCCAATACCTGCCCCTCCTGAATAATCCACAATGAGGGTGGAACTAAGAATGAAGGTCTACTGGTTTATGAGACTCTCCACCCTGTCGACCA
>NW_022196893.1:14039414-14055640 GCF_008632895.1 Mastomys coucha | reverse complement strand
GGTACCGGCCTATCCCAAATAAACCTCATGTGATTGCAGCAAGTTCGGTCTCTCCTGAGTTATTGGGTAGTCGTGTCATCCCGAGACTTGAGTTCTGGGGGTCTTTCACTGCATGTAACTAAACAGCATGCCAGAAGCAAACCCTTGCTCTCCAAATGAGAGAGAACCAGATGCCTCGTGAATATGGAAATTATTTGTGCAGGCTCAGGCCCCTCCCCCCCCTCCAGCCTGCTCCCCTTATCAGGAGCCCCTTTTCTTCATGAATAACCCGTCTCCATTCCCACTATCAGCCACGTGGCCCCAGTCCAAATCCTCATTATGACACTCAAGAACCTGCACATCCCCGCGGGCTTTTTCTGCACTTAGGATCGTTCCTATGGAGTCAGCCAGACAAACCTGGACATCCTGGTGGGTTCTCTGGACTCAGGTTCCTTCCTATAGCATCAGCCAGACAAGACTCACCCAGCAGCCACTGATCCATCAGAGAAGACACTCTGAGCTGCCTCTGGAGTACTGCAAAGAGGAGAGTTTCACTGTCATTGGGTGGATACCCCCTCCATATGGGGCATCAGGAATGACAAATGTGGGGGCTACTGAGGAAACCTGCGGCCAGGATGGGAAATAAGATCTTCTAGCCACGAATGCTAGCACGTGCCTTCAATCCTAGCACTAGAGAAAACAAAGCTATCTTTAACATGCCATTCTACAGAAAACAGTGGCAGCAGAAACAGCTGTTGTGCTGATTTGGAGCCAGACAGTGGTTTTTAAACCCCCGACCCTGAGCCAGCAGTGGTAGTACATGCCTTTAATTCTGGCACTCAAGAGGCAGAGACAAGCCTGGCAGTGGTGGCGCACGCCTTTAATCCCAGCACTTGGGAGGCAGAGGCAGGCAGATTTCTGAGTTCCAGGCCAGCCTGGTCTACAGAGTGAGTTCCAGGACAGCTAGGGCTGCACAGGGAAATCCTATCTCGAAAAACCAAAAATAAATAAATAAATAAATAAATAAGGTAGAGACAGGCAGATCTCTGTGAGCTCGAGGCCAGCTGGCCTACAGGAAAAGTACCAGCCAGGGCTACACAAAGAGACCCTGTCTGGAAAATACATAATAATAATAATAATAATAATAATAATAATAATAAGTTATTATTATTATTATTCACACTCATAATCCATAGGGATTGTGGGGATTTGTTTCAGGACCGCTATAGTTTCCTAATCTCTCCATAGAAGGTGTAATGTCTGCCAGTGTGCTTTGTACCTCTATAACCCCACCACTTGAGAGGTTAACATGGAAGGGCCCTGGCTGTATAACAAATTTATAGTCATGCTGGGCTATAATTGTAATGGCCTGACCCCTCCACCCCAGAATAGCTGTAGTAATTTTATTCCATGTCTGCCAGCTATTTCATATCGCCTGCCAGTCACTGACACAGAGAAGTGACTTGGCTCAAGGACATGCTAACCACATACCCTGTTTTGTTCTTTATCTTCTGAATGTTCTATATGAAGTTTGCTAATCTTAAGAAATTCCACAAAGCTTTACATAGGACCCATCAAATTAAAGGTCAATATGAATCATAGAGCCTAAAACGGCTTGAGTCAGAGCTGACCACTGGGCAGCCCTTCCTGTACCTGAGTATAAGCTCACTGTGGTTTTTATGGGTGACACTGAAGAATGCTACTAATAAGCCAAAAAGTTATGATTATATTATTCATGCTCTGTTATCTCAGTGTTCTGAAATTCCCCCGTACACCACCCACCCAGCACCCCCTTTCCTTACTCAGGACCAATTAGCTTAAAGGTTGGCGGATAATACTTTGCCTAGTAAGTCAACTGCTCCCCTCCTTGCCCTTTAACTTCTGGAAAAGCTTTTTCTGTAGAAAAGTCACTCTGAGAGCAGACTAGGACCTCAATCCTTTTGGCGGACCTGGATGCCCAGTATGATGGTGTGCATTCAATAAACTATTCTTGCTTAACTGAGACCCCCCCTCCAATTAAATTGGTTTGAGTGGCAATTTCCTGAATCCCAATAATCATAAGATCCCATCTCTTGCCCGGCAGTGGTGGCGCACACCTTTAGTCCCAGCACTTGGGAGGCAGAGGCAGGTGGATTTCTGAGTTTGAGGCCAGCCTGGTCTACAGAGTGAGTTCCAGGACAGCTAGGACTACACAGAGACACCCTGTCTCAAAAACACCAAAAAAAAAAAAAAAAAAAAAATCCCATCTCTTTCAAAAAGAAAAGGAAAAAGTAGCTCAGTTTGGTCTCAAACTCTCAATCTTTCTGCCTCGGCCTCCCCAGTGCTGCGACTATAGCCTTGTGCCACCACCATTCTCAGGAGAAAGGACCCAGGGGTTAATCTGACTTGTTCAGAACAAGAGGAAGTCTTCTCTTCAAATCCAGTCGCTCTCTTGTTGTTTGAGTGTCTGCTTTCAGACCTTTCTGATTCCCTGGGCTGACTACACAGCTTTTAAAGGTGTGTATCCACAGAGGAAAACGGATTTAACTTCTTGCCAGGCCTCTGGCTGGTGTTGGGGCAGCTGCAGGGTGTGGTCTTGAAGATTCAGATTTCAATTTGTGAGACTTCCCTTTGACCTTCAAATCCCTCCCTTCCTGCCCTTGTTCCTGGGTGGGTGCGGCAGGTGGTGAGGGATGCTGCCTCGGTCTCCTCCTTCCTCCCTTCAGTGGGCCTAGTCTCTAGTCTAGTGTGCTGCCCTAGAGGAATGAGAGATGTGTCACCGCCACCCGGATGTCTATGTCAGGTGACCTAGTGTCACAGCGGAGATGCAGGCAGACATCTGTGTAAGAAAAAATTCTTTTGGTTCCTTTTCAGTTTGAGGTGCACTTAGGGGGCCTCAGAGGCATCAGGCCCCTCTCCTCTTACTGCAAACTGGCACTTGTTTGTCTTAGACCTCTGAGACTGGAGAGTTACAGGTAATCTGTTATGTGACCTGGAGCCATGATCAGAAAGGGGAGCAGTCTCAGAATTCAGTCCCTGAATATTCCTTAGATAAGGTCTTGTATCCTAAACCAATAAGGTGGGGGAGGGGGCTCTTCATAGAAGGCTATGCTAGATTATGAATCCCTAAAATCCTGCCCTATGGGAAAAACAGGGTAGGAATTTCTTAGGATCTGGGACTTATTTATTTATTTACTTTTTTATTTAGGTGTTGCATTTTTTGTTTGTTTTTGTTTTTGAGACAGGGTTTCTCTGAGACAGCTCGAGCTATCCTTAGATAGACCAGGCTAGCCTTGAACTCACAAAGATCACCCTGCCTCTGCCTCCTCAGTGCTGGGATTAAAGGTGTGTGCTTACCGTGCCCTGCACTAATTTTACTTTTAAAGTTATTTTACTCTGGGTGTATGGGCATTTTGCCTGGGTATATGTCTGTGCACCATGTATGTGCCTGGAAGCCAGAAGAGGCCATCAGATTACCATGTGTGTGCCTGTGAAGCCAGAAGAGGCCATCAGATTACCGAGGACAGACGGCTGTTTGGGAACAGAGACATTACATGGGAGCTGGGAATTGAACTAGGGTCTTCTAAAAAAACAAGCAGTGCTCCTAACCTTTCAACTGCTGAGCTATCTCTTCATCCCTTTACTTCTATTTTTAAGTGTGTGTGTGTGTGTGCATACATACTCTGTGCTGATGAACCAGCCTGCCTCCATCTTGGGCTCGAAAGCCATCTATATCTATCTATACATAGATATAGTGTGCATAGTATATATATAATATATTTTTATTTTATGTTTATTGGTGTTTAGACTGCATGTATGTATGTCTGTGTGAGGGTGTTTGAAGCTCTGGAGCTGGAGTTGCAGACAGGTGTGTGCTGCCATGTGGGTGCTGGGAATCGAACCCAGTTCCTCTGGAAGAATGTCTGTACAACTGCTGAGCCATCTTCCCAGCCCTTACAGTAAAGACAAACTAGGTTCATTCCCATCTACGATTAAACTTCCGTTTCTCAAGGATGGGCTATGCTCCACCTGTACCCTTAACTACAAATTGTTCTGCACTGTCTGTTCCAGAAGTGCCAATCATGTCTTTGTTTGAAAAAGTTGTTTATAATAATTTTGGAACTCTACCTTTGTTTCAGAAGGTTATAACCCAACCTATGACTGCCTTATTGTTATGACTACCTGTTGTTACGACTACCTGTTGTTATGACTACCCTGTTATGCCCACCTCACAACCATGTCTTTGTTTCAGGAGGTCGTTAGAACTCGCTTGTCTTCTGTAGGACCACACCTATGTTGCCCACAAAATCCCCCATTTGGGGAGCTGGAGAGGTGACTGCTCTTCTAGAGGTCCTGAGTTCAATTTGAGCAGCCACATGGTGGCTCAGGACCATCTGTAATGGGATCTGATGCCTTCTTCTGACATATAGGTGTACAAGCAAACAGAACACTTACATACATTAAAATAAATAAATCTTGAAAAATAAAATAAAACTATTCCCCATTTGGAAACCCCCAAGCCCCAAGCTATCAAAAGCTATAAAAGCTTTGTCTCCCTCATACATATCTACTACGGACCTCCTGAACCCCGCCTTGGGGGAGGCAGCTTCCTTTAGTTAATGACTTGCTTTAGTTAATTTGACCATGATGATTTGGGCCAGTGGTCTTTCTCTTTCCATCTTTGAGATTAACACTAGGCCCACCTGGCTATCTTTCCATTCCCCGCCGTTCGTTCCCCACACCAGTCTCATGCAGCCCTTTCCAACTGAGGGTTAGATGGAATTAGACAAGCATCATTTCTCTTAGGAACCAGGTAGAGGTGGAAACTGCTTACAGGGAGGAAAGTACACAGAAACTGGGTTTTTGTTGTTGTTGTTTGGTTGTGTTTTTTTCGAAACAGGGTTTCTATGTGTAGCCCTGGCTGTCCTGGAACTCACTCTGTAGACCAGGCTGGCCTCGAACTCAGACATCCGCCTGCCTCTGCCTCCCTAGTGCTGGGATTAAAGGTGTGAGCCATGACTGCCCAGCCACAGAAGCTGTTTTTGAAAACTCACTCATTCATTCATGATTTTTTTCTTTCCTTGAGAAAGGGACTCATTATGATTGTGTGACCCTGGCAGGCCTGGAACTTAAGCTTTTCTTTTTTGAGATAGTCACACTTGTTTTCAATCATGAACATTCGTTTCAGGTTCCATAGAGAATCACTGAGACTGGATGTCAGGTGAAATATCCTTCAGTTACCCAGGCTGCCCCCAGTGGGAGGGCTGGACTATAGATCCTAGAGCAAAGCACAGACTGAAGGCATTTTCCTCCCTTTCACAGACTTTACAGCCACAGGTCTCTGGCCAGAGATCGGGCCATAGTAATCGAGGAACAAGCCTGAGCCTTCTGCCAGCTTCTTTCTGCTTTCAGAGGCGCAAGAGAGGATGTGGTGAGTAAGGTTGTAAGAGAAAGCAGATCTGTTTTCCCTGGGGTACCTGTGAGAACGCTCACGGAAAGGAACCTGTTTGCTCCAGAGCTAATTGGGTAAGGAGCAGAGGAGAAGTGGCAGGGGGAGGGGCGCTGTGGGGGGAGGGGGTGGGGGGCGGGCAGGGGCAGTGGAGATTAATCCCAAAGCCAGTTCGGTGTTTGTAGTCAGTCTAGGTTGGCCTCTAAGTAATGGGAAAGGTATTTACTTATTGTTTACTGAGAGAGGGTCTCACTATGTAGTTCTGGTTGGCCCAGAACTCACAATGTAGAGTAGGCTGGCCTCAGAGTCACAGCAATCCTAAATGCTGTGGTTAAATGTCCCAGCACACCTGGCCTGATTATTTAATTTTTTTTTTTTAATTTACACGCGTGTGCACACATGAGCGTGCTAAAGGAGGTCAGTGTAAGAACGAATGTGTTGGAGTTTAACAGTGTGATTCTACCATGTGGAGGTGAGCTCAGGTTGTTAGAACTGGAGGCAAGCCTCTTCATCACTAAAACCATATCTCCAGCCCTTGTTTAGTTTAGTTTTAGATTTATTTTTATTTATGTGTGTGCTTGTGTGTCATGAGTGTCCAGTGTTCATGGAAGTCAAAAGAGGGCATCGGATTGCCTGGAGCTAAGTTACAGGTGGTGTGAGTGTGAGTTGTCTGATGTTTGACGCTGGATCTGGGTCCTCTGGAATGGTGGTAGAGGCAGCTGAGGAGGGCTCAGATAGATACTTCAAAGACTCCAAGATCGCTCTACTAGAAACTGCCGAGAAAGTTAAGGCAGTTTTGGCCTGGCCATTTAGCCAATAATACTCATGTGACCACTAAAGTAGAATCTAGACTGTTTACAAGAACAGAGCTGTAGCCAATAAGACAAGATTTTGTACAACAGGAGATAAAGATGCGTCCTAGGTGGCCTTCTTATGGGAAAAGGGAGCTGATGCAGTAATGACAACCTCAGAAGATATGAAGGGGGTCAAGGGGATTTGGGGGAATCCCCATATATGTGAAGGCCTAGAACAAATTTTAGATATTGCCAGAGGGAAAACCCACTCTTCATTGAATTAAAAAATTGAAATAAAAAATTTCGAGACAGGCTACTCAGAGAAACCCTGTCTCAAAAAACCAAAAAAAAAAAAAAAAAAAAAAATTCTAATTAAGATCACCCCTCTACTTTGAGACTAATGGCGTCATCAGTTCTGGCCAGTTGCCAAAGTGCCAGAGAAGCTACTGCCTTCTTCAAATGGACTAGGGAACCTGAAACAGGTGAGAGTGTATCCCTGCAGTCTAATGTACAGAACTGAAGAAAACCAGAACCACAGAATGATTCACTCAAAAGGTGGTATTCCTACCAGAATGCTGAGAACATGAACACTTCACCTTTATATACACCTTTATGTACATGTATGCATCCTGTGCTCAAGATGGTCTCTGTGCAGCTACTGGGATACAGTGTGGTGTAGCTATAGTAATGGATGAAGGAAGGCTAAGGTTCACTTTGCACAGACTTTGAAAGCCATAGTCTCCAATGACCAAGAGGAAGCTGAAAAACACCAATTTTAAGGGGGAAAGAAACCCCATTGAAATACCATTTAACACAGATTTGAAGAAATATCACAGCAAAATCCTCCATCTACAACTCCTGGAGAGAACAAACTCCTAAATCATTCCCCACCCGACAGTGAGAACAAGGGGAGAATAAGGTTTGAGATGGCAGATGCGGAGGAAGACTCCACGCTTGACTGTGAAGTAACAGCAAACAGCAAACTCCATTCAACGTTCTTCACCACACATGGATGGCAGATGAACCCCATGTCTGGCTGCCAGGACAATAAAACTACCAGGATGGCCAATAAAAGCATACATGATTACATCAACCAAGAGTGGACTGCTATAGTTTGTAAGCAGAGGATGGCCTAGAGCCTATGACTCCTTCATGCCAAGCTACCACGTGGTAAAGGCAG
This sequence comes from Mastomys coucha, assembly GCF_008632895.1. NCBI lineage: Eukaryota > Metazoa > Chordata > Mammalia > Rodentia > Muridae > Mastomys > Mastomys coucha. The sequence goes on along the minus strand of NW_022196893.1, from coordinate 14,048,259 downwards.
ACAAGAGAACCCTACACTGGTAGGAAACGGCAGGCATGGAGACTTTACAAACTAGAACCCTGGAGACATGTACACCAAGGACTCCTTTACTACTTCTACATGACTCGTCCACTACCACAGCTCAAGGAATGAGGTGCTGGAGACTTGATGGCCCGTAAGCCCATACTCAATATGTCACATGCAGGAACTCTGCACAAGGGACTTCAGTCTGATGAGGTATCTGTCTTCCCCATTACATAGGAATCCTGTGGAAGCAAAGAAGACAGCTTAACATTGTCATTGACAGAGGAGGAGGAAACAAGAACAAATTCTTCACAGCCCCCTACAAGGTGGCATTTTGTCAGCCCCTCTGTCTCCTTACCACCGCTTATCAGAGTGCCCATGATAGCGCCTGATCCAGCCTCCCTCCAACACTTGGATTTACACCTAGGATCCAGACAATCTCGATCTTTTTGGACCTCAAATCATGACTCCCACCTGTAGAACTCTGCTCTGAACTTGAGCTTCTGAAAATACTAGTCTTGTACTCCTCAGGAAATAAGTTTGTTGCCAAAAAAAAAAGTTCACAATTGATGGTTGCTATCTTAGTCAGGATTTCTATTCCTGCACAAACCTCATGATCAAGAAGCAAGTTGGGGAGGAAAGGGTTTATTTGGCTTACTTCCACATGGCTGTTTATCACAAAGGAAGTCAGGACTGGAACTCAAGCAGGTCAGGAAGCAGGAGCTGATGCAGAGGCCATGGAGAGATGCTTCTTATTGGCTTGCTTCTCCTGGCTTGCTCAGCCTGCTCTCTTATAGAACCCAAGACTTCCAGCCCAGGAATGGCACCACCCACAAGGGGCTTGATCACTAATTAAGAAAATGCCCCACAGCTGGATCTCATGGAGACTCTTCCCCAACTAAGCTCCCTTCTCTGTGATAACTCCAGCCTGTGTCAAGTTGACATACAAAACTAGCCAGTACAGTTGCTGCAGCTATGTTGGTTGGTTCCTTACTTGGAGCTGGCATAGCATCTTCTGTCCCTTCTGACATCACTGCGGACATAGAAGACATCAGGAATCCTACTGAACAGCAACCATTGGCTGTTGACGCCTTGTCTGATGCCAGGCTATTACTCACAAGCTGATCCACAGGCCTTTACTACATTTATTAAAACAAACTAAATGTATTAAAGCAATGGTTGGCCGATACTAACAAATACACAGCTGAAAATTGGAAGAGGCTGGCTGTAGCCAACCAGATCGCTCAAAATTATTTGCCACAATGTATCCTAAGGAACAAAGAGAAGACTGTATCCAAGCAAGACTCAAGACTTGCTTTTCAAAGAGTAGAGGCAGATGGGTCTCAGCCCTTTTTTACAGGATCAGTCAAAAATACTCTACTGGAGCCAAGGCAAACCTCTGGGTGTGAGCCTAGATTCTCTAAAAATCCATTTACTGTTAGCCTATATGGACAATATGATACCAACTTATTACATTGCCGTGGCCTGGGAAACTTGGGGAGGGGTTTGTTATACACACTGATTCTTTCCTATGGATTAGTTGGACTAATACAGAGGATGTCTACTTGCCAGAGGAATGTACCATCTCATCTGCACCCACACCTTTGTGATCACCCACCCTCTGTCCAGTGAGCTCCAAATATCAGAACTGACCCCTTTAGACCAATGCATAGACCTTGGCAATGGAGTCGATACTGCTTGTTCCATGAAGGCCTTTATCCTCAAGGGTGCCATCCATCTCTAACTTTGCCATGGACACCTTAGACCGCACCTTTCTCGGGACAGGCAAACATGCCCAGCCTCTTTAGCCTAGCCTTTGAACAGAGACATACTTTTGTCTCAGGTACCCTATATGACAAGGAATACAAAGATGACCTGCTAGCAAAGATTAGGAAAGCCACTGATGACATTTCCACTGCTCTCTCCTCTAACGTGCCACAATTACTGCCAACGCATGATGAAAGGAGTAGGGATGTGAAGACCCTGGAAGGACAGACAGAATCTAACACTTCTCAGCTGTACTCGCAGACACTCTTGCCTATACCCATAAAGTTAAGAAGCTTAAAAAAATGCTCTTTATTTGACGTGAGTGGTAGGATGTTTAGATTTGATTATGCTTGATTACCCACATAGAACTTGTTCTACTGGATAAAGGAGAGATTTGGGGGACTAGAGAGATGGCTCATCAGTTAAGAGCACTGACTGCTCTTCCAAAGGTCCTGAGTTCAGATCCCAGCAACCACATGGTGGCTCACAACCATCTGTAATGGGATCTGATGCCCTCTTCTGGTGTGTCTGAAGACAGCTACAGTGTACTTACATACATAAAATGAAGAAATAAAATCTTTTTAAGGGGGGGGGGCTTGGGCTTTTTGCATATACCATATTGGCCCTTTCGGCATACAAACTCTTTATCATTATTTTGGGCTTGTTTAACAAACTTAATTTTAGGAAGAACTACGACAGGAGGCTCCAGAGACTACTATCGCACCAGAAGGAACAAACCAGCTATGTATGATTCTGGCTTACGGATCTGTAGAAACCATGATTGGAGAAACTTCTTCAGGAGATGTTTTGTCTCTAGAGTGATGCTGCAAGCCAGAAATATTGTATTCTAATGCTTTCCTCTACCCCACCGAATAAATTCCAGTTTTGCCAGAAGAGATGGCATGTATACATTAGTCTCAGACCTGGGATGGATGCCTCCAGAGACTCACTAGACTTCCTTTTTTTTTTTCTTTTTGTTTTTGTTTTTTTTTTTTTTTGGTTTTTCAAGACAGGGTTTCTCTGTGTAGCCCTGGCTGTCCTGGAACTCACTCTGTAGACCAGGCTGGCCTCAAACTCAGAAAACCGCCTACCTCTGCCTCCCAAGCACTGGGATTAAAGGCATGCGCCACCACTACCCAGCCCATCATTTGACTTTCTATAAGCTTAGCATCCATTGGATGCATACATGAATTGGATGCTTTTTATGAAGCTCACTGGACTTTCAGGTACTCTTTTCATTAACAAAAGAAGAAATACCCAGCCCACAGCCATGTCCCATGCACTGTTGCTTGGCTCTGATCAGGTTCTGGCTGGCTCATCTCAAAGTCCTGCCACTTCAACCCTGCTATGCCATCCTTTACTCTATAACATTTTTGTTTGAAACTGAGTGTGTTACCTTCTGTTTCTGAATGTGTTTTTCAGCTCGATGCATCCCAAACCCAGAAAAAACACAAAATCAGGAAGTATGCCCAGGCCCTAGAAGTCGTGGCAATGCCCTGTGATACACACCAGTAGACATGGGGTCCACCTTGTTCTGACCTTTTTTCCTCAATAGTTATATGCTTTGTTGCCTGAGATTTCTCTCTATACATTTATTTGTCTATCAGTGCTTGGCATGTTCACAGTATGCTTTCTCCTTTTTCTGTTTTGGTCCAAATTTGCAATTTGCTGTGAAATTATAATGCTAAGAACTTTTATGTGTTTTCCACATTGGTGCTGTGCACACCTCAAGGACCAGGGGAAAAAACATAAGGGGCATAGTAAAGGAAAAAAAAATGCCTTTTAGACACGTAAAAATACCTTAGTCAGGAACCCCATTACACCCAAGGCTGTACCTGATAACCAGAACCGAGTGACATTACACACTCAGGATAACCAGACACAGTCCTAGAACCCCATGATGCCCACTAGACGGTACATAAGCAGAGACCATGAGCAATGCTCTGCTCTGCACGGGAGAGAGACATCACCTTCATCTGCAGATAGACAGTCTCCCGTAGGATCTTCACCTTTGAATCAGAGCCAGAGACTGGACCTGACCTGACCTTCCGGTAAGATATGTCACAAGTGAGCAGCTTTGGGGAGTTAGGCTTAGGATCATAGTTAGGAACTTAGAGCGTTGTGAACTTCGTGTGATGACCCTTAGCATAATTCAATATGATTTTTTGTTATACCAACTACAGGTATCTAGCTTCTTGCTCTCAAAAAAAAAAAAAAAAAAAAAAAAATAGCAAGTGCTCTTAACCCCTGAGCCATCTCTCCAGCTCGGATTTGTTTTATGAGTTGGTCTTAGGTAGCCCAGGCTGGCCTGGAATTCACTATGTAGCTTAGGATGACCTTTAACTTCTGCTTCTCCTGCCTCCGGTATGAGGCAGTTTGAAGGTGTGCACCACCACACCTAGTTTTATACGGGGCTGGGGATTGAACCTAAGACTCATGCCTGCTCTCTGTCGCTGAGACCCGTGTTTCCAAATGGCTTATTCTTCTCCCCCTTGGCCTCACAGTGAGGGACCCCCAACTCAAATCCCAGGAGCCATGACCCCACATACCACTAAGACACGGACTTGATGCAATCTGTAAGAGGCTTTTTATTCCAGCTAGCTGGAGCAAGACTCATATCCCTCACAGGGTTAGAGGAGTCTGGCCCTGAGCAAGGTCTTAGGTAGCTTTTTATTTCTGTGCAGTTGCTGGGGCAAAAGGGAAGACTGGGGTAAGGGGAAGGTAGGGGGTGGTTTCTGATTGGTGCTGGCTCATGCTGTGGTCCAGGGGCAGGCTAGCCCAAATTGTTTTGGGCCAGGTTGTTTCTGGATTCTGGGGCCAGGTCGTCTTGGTTCCCTTGTTTCTGGGTTCTTGGGAACTAGCCTCCCATTGTTTTTAGGTTCTGGAAGCCGGTCTCCCACTGAGTTTAACTAATGGCTAAGTTCCCACAGTACAGTTTGAAAACTTAATCTTACAAGGACTTCCTCCTTGGTGAGAACTCTGACTCCTGAAGATCCGAATCCTAGAGCCCCCAAGGCTGGGGATCTTACCTCATTTCCTGTTCTCTCTGCAGTGCTGAGGCTGGACCCCAGGGCCTAGCCTTTGCCAGTGCTAGGTAATCTCTACCAGGAAGTTCCACAGCTTCTGAAAACTTAATCACTTCCTTCTCCCCAGGCCCCAGGAGAGTATAGATGGAATTCTAGATGGTTTCCGCCACCGAGGTTTCGGCCCCTCTTCAGACTCATTCCTTTCTGTCTCCTCTCAGGTCCTGGTGTCCCTCAGATGGAGTCTATTCCAGTTCTCTTGTTCACCCTGGAAACACTTGGGCAGCTGGGTGGTTTATTTCAAGTGGAAACAACGCCTGCCCTCGGCCCCTCATGCTTCCAGGCTTGCTCTGATGGTATCTCATCCAGGCCTTCCCAGGGCTCTCAAAGCCTGTCCACTGCAGGAGAGCTGGTAAACTTTAACCATTCACTCTGCGGGTGTTAGGTTTCAGACACTGTGGCTGCCCATGCACCCTCTACCCTGCTCCCCAGCCGTTGTCCTGTGGCGGAGAAAGTTGATAAATTGATAAGCCAGTCTATTCCGGCCTTCTAGTCTACTTCTTTACCCTCAACCCAGGCCTAAGGGGATCAGGAATTATAACTGCTTTAGCTAGTGTGTTCCTGCCTGGTGACTCCTACTATAACAGGCAGGGCAAAGATGAGGCCTTCCTAAAGGGACACTTCTGCATTCAGACTATTAACACAGTGAGCCCCAAGAAACTCATTCCCTCCAGGAAACCTGTGCTGGGTGAGGAGAAAGGCTTGAGCCAGGGTCAGCCAGAGGGAAACTCTTCTCCCAGAGAGTCACCCACCACCCGTTGCCCACCTTACAGAAAAGACCAGATGGTCAGTAGTAGGCGGGACCACACCTTTACTGACAACTGTTGAGGTAAGCATGACTCCGGCTCAACTTCACTTCAGGACCCTGAAGATGGATTGTGAGGGAGGGGGAAGATTGCATCTCTTCCTCCCGCTTCCTAAAGTGACCTCGTTGAATAAATCCCCTTTTCTGATCTTCACTAGTAATTTGTCTGTTCTAAGATTCTTCTTGGTGCTGGAGCAATGACTCAGCAGTCAAAAGCACAGAGTGGTCTTCCAGAGGACACGAACTCTGTTTCTACCACACACTTCAGGTGCCTCACAACTGCCTGTAAACTCTAGCTCTAGAGGACCCCACACCTCTGGCCTTCTTAAATTCCTCACACAAAGATACGCAGGCACACTTTCAATATATGCATGGTGCCCATGTAGGTCAATAGAGGGCATAATATTCCTTTGAGCTGAGGTTGTTAATGTGGGTGCTGGGAACAGGGACCAAACTCTGGGAGCAGTTCGTTCAGAGTCTCTCTCAGTCTATCTCTCAGTCTCTTTCTCTCTCTCTCTTTCTCTCTCCTCTCTCTCTCTCTCTCTTTCTCTCTCTCTCTCATGTGCATTGTGATGTGTTGGAACGGCGGGTCGTGTCAGGAAATGCCACACTAGGCCCAAACAGTTCCATGTGTAAGAGGTTTAATTGAGAGGGAGTAGGGGTAGTGGCGCTGAAAGAGAGGAGAGGAGAGAGAGAGAGCAAGATGGAGGAAGGCTCCCATATATATATGGGTTGTAAGGAGCAGCCGCAGGTAAAGGTGGGAGGTGAGCCCAACGGATTCTGGGAATATGGTGGCTGTTGCCCTGGCAACAGGTCTGTGGACCCGCCCATGTATCACCACAGGCTCTGGATGTCCTGATGCTAACACATTGTTGTCTAGCCTGCATGCATGTCTGTATGGGGATGTTGGATCCTGGACTTACAGCCCTGTGGGCTGTGGGAATCAGGAAGAATGGCTGCCAGTGCTCTTAACCTCTGAGCCATCTCCTGCAGGGCAGGACTCCTTAACTGTTTAGTTATCTCTCTAAATTGTAGGTATGACCTTCCCCCACACACAAAATCAAATGGCTCCAGGAGTGCCCCAGTGTTTTTCAGTTGTTAACTGCTGTGCTGGCTGAGCCAAAAGGTTGCAGAGTCTATGGCCAGATATTTGGTATTGTCATTTCTATGACCCATTACCAGCTTTCTATATGTAAATACTTGTTCAAGGATGCCCAAAAGACTTATTATCAGATTATCAGATAAAAAACAAAAACCAGCCGGGCGGTGGTGGCGAACGCCTTTAATTCCAGCACTTGGGAGGCAGAGGCAGGCGGATTTCTGAGTTTGAGGCCAGCCTGATCTACAGAGTGAGTTCCAGGACAGACAGGGCTACTCAGCGAAACCCTGTCTCGAAAAATCAAAAAAATAAAATAAAATAAAATAAAAAAATAAATAAAACCAAAAACCAGAAACCCAAGCCGCCTTGAAGGAAGTCAGGTTAGCCCTCATCCCCTCAAAAGGGCAAGTCCAAGAGGTGGATCAGAACCATCCTGCTGCTGACTGGCTCAGACTGGAATGTGGGTGTGTTTGTTTGTTTGTTTGTTTTGTAGAATAAAGAGCTTGTGGCAGATCTGGGATGGGTGAGGCAAAAGTAGGGAGGGGGAATGAAGTGGGGGGGTAAGGAGTGAGAACCACTGGGGTCAAGGAAGTTGGATTAAGTTAGATTGTAGCTGAGTCGGCCCCAGCCGAAGGTCAGCAGCCTTATACTATAGGAATGTCTCTGTGTCTTTACTATTAAACCTCAAGCAGGATTCTAAAAGGCTCCACAGTCTTAGCGGTTCTCAACCTTCCTAAGGCTGTGGCTCTTTAATACAGTTCTTCATTTGTAGTGACCCCCTCCCCAACCATAAAATTATCTTGTTGCTACTTCATATCCATAATTTTGCTACTGTTATAAACTATAGCCTAAGTATCTGATCTGCAAAATATATATGGTGCGTAGCCCCCAGAGGAGTCTCAACCCACACGTTGGGAACCACTGCTCTAGACCTAGTTTGACTGTTTTCTTTGGCTTCTGGAGGACAGGTAGTCAGTCCTGTAATAGCATGGAGACTAGTCAGGCCTCCTCCCCACCCAACCCATAGCAACAAGAAGTTCCCCTCGGGGACTGAAGAGGTGGCCCAGTGGTTAAGTCACTTGCTGTTCTTACAGAGGACCTGGATTTATTTTCTAGCACCTACATGGTGGCTCACAACCATGTATAATTTTAGTTCCAGGGGATCTCATTCCCTTTTCTGGCCTCTGTGTGACATAGGAGTATACACAGGACACAGACATGAATGGATGCAAAAAACACTCACACAAGCAAAATAAAAATAAATTTAAAAAATCCCTTTGATGTGTTGATAAAATGAAAAAGAAGTATAAGAATATGTTCTATGGGGGTGTGTTGAGGTATGGGGGGAAGCAGATGTCTCACCCAGCCCATGCCTGCCTTCTCTGGAGGAACCAGCCACCCGAGGGATGGTATAGTATAGAATAGATTTCTATACTATTCAGGGCATGGGGAGGGGAGTTAAGAGGGTAGTAGAGGCAGAGAAAGGCAGGGAAAGAGTAGAGAAGTAGAGGCCGGCCATGAGCACGTGGAGAGGGGAGGGGGGGTAAGAGAGGCAAGAGAGCAAGAGAGAGAGGAGGGGCAATTATCCCCTTTTATAGTGATCCAGGCCCACCTGGCTGTTGCCAGGTAACTGTGGGGTGGAGTTTAGACAGAATGCTAATACCCTTGAGCTGGGCTGTGGAGGTGCAATGCTTTTAATCCCAGCATTCAGAAGGCCTAGGCAGGCAGATCTCTGAGTTTGAGAGGCTAGCCTGGTCTACAGAGTGAGTTCCAGGACATCCAGGGATACTGAGAAACCCTGTCTCAAAACAAAAACAGAAAGAAAAAAAACTTTCTTTGCTCCTGGATTTGAAGGCTTTCTCCCTTCAAGATCCTGTAATGGCAGCCTGTGGTCATGACACTGCAACTCTGCTAATATAGTTTATCTGAAGATCGGTGTATCTCAGTACCCGTGTGCGTCACACTAGCAGCATTAGGCTGGCTTTTTTTTTCTTTTTTATGTTTTTTGTTTTGTTTTTTGGCACAGGGTTTCTCTGTGTAGCCCTGGCTGTCCTGGAACTCACTCTGTAGACCAGGCTGGCCTCAAAC
>NW_022196893.1:14014696-14039369 GCF_008632895.1 Mastomys coucha | reverse complement strand
TTTTTTTTTTTTTTTTTTTAAATTATGAATACATATGTGTAGCTGTGTGGGTATAGTACCCTCAGAATCCAGAAGAGGACGTGAGATTCGCTGGAGCTGGAGTTACAGCAGTTGTAAAGCTGCTGGTGGTGGGGTACTAGGAATTGAACTTGGCTCCTCATGAAGAACAGTAATTGCTCTTAACTGTGAAGTGTCTTCAACACAACACCACTCATTATCTGTTACTATGTAGCCTTGGCTTGGCCCAGAAAGTTCTATACAGATCAGGCTGGCCTCGAACTCACAGAAACCTGCCTGCCTCTGCCTCCCGAGTGCAGGAATTGAAAAGAAATGCACCACCACGGCCAATCGGGCTCCTTGTTTGAGTTTTAAGATGAGCAAAGTCTGTTATCCCAGCATTTGGGAGGCGAAAGCCAGAGGGTTGTCACAAGTTAGAGGCCACTGTGGTTTACAAGAAAGCCATGGGCTAAAATGAGAAGCAGTCTGACAAAGCCAAACCAAAAATCAAGCCTGGGAGTGATGAGCGCTAATGGGAATGGCCCGGGAAGAGGCGAGAGGGGCAGAATCAGCAATGGCTGGCAGCTGGAGGCTCGGAATCTCCTGGAAAATGCGAAAGGGTGGGCATAGCCAAGCGCTGGGTAGTTGTCAGAAGCCGGGTGGAGGGCTGAGGATTTTCCACAGATCAGCTTATTCAAAGTCTGTTTATCCAGGCTGTTCTCAGGGCTGGGAAAGGGTGTTCCCATTTTCTCAGCGTCCTGGACACAGGTTTGTATGGTGAGAGAGATGAAGGGGGACAGCAGCGAGGGCGTGTTGGCATCTAGCCCGAGAGGAGAGCTGGCCGGGGAAACTGCCACTACGGAACAAATATGCCGTGGGCCCGGCCCTTCCTTGGGTCACAGCAGGCCAGAGCAAGGAGTGAAGAGTACTTGGAAGAGATGCAGGCAGTGGCGTCAGGCTGACTCAAGTTAAGACTGGATTGTGACCCCTTCTCAACTGCTGAACATTCACGTAATTAACCAAACCGCTTCCAGCCTGGCTTTTTTTTTTTTTTTTTCCATCTGTTAAATGGAAAAGATGGAGTCATGGGTAGGGGATTCATTCCAGTCTTGGAGGCGTGACTTGGGAGGCTGAGGCAGGAGGATTACTAGGAGTTCTGGGGCAGAATGGGTTGGAGAGAGAACCGGATGGTTTAGAATAGGATAGTGACCCGCGAGGCTTCGGTGGACGGGAGGCTGCTCACACCTGTTACTGGCTATTGATGATTCAGGTCGCCCCCCCCGCACCCCCCCCTCCGACAGGACTGTCTGCAGGCCGAGAGGGACCCGCGGGGTAGAACGGCCTGACCCCGCCCAGGGCTGGAGGGGTGGCGCTCGTGTCCGCTGGGCTCAAGCCACCGCCCTCCAGGGCCGCAGTAGTCGCCCGCCGCCACGGGAGCCGGAGGTACTTGGGTCTCAGGGACAGGGCAGCGGTCGGGGGGGGGGAGGTCGAGGGATCTCGTTGGGATCCGGGGTGCCCCTGTTCCAGGCTAGAAAGGGAGGTGAGCTGCAAGACACCAGGGACCCGGGTCCCCGCCTGGCCACCTGTTCCACAGGCGACAACTGTGCGGGCACCAGTTCCTCGCCACGGTCCCTTAGCCGCAGTCCGCACCCGAGCTGCGCCCCGAAGTTGAGTGCAAGCGGGCGCGACCTAGTCTGGGGCCGGCCAGGATCCCATAATTCCCTCTCGCAGCCCGGGCGGCCCTCGGAGGGCGAGGTCCACGGTGGAGGGGGGCGACTGGGAATCCGAAGTCCAGATCCTAACGCGCTGCTTGGCGACGTTGGGCATGCAGGAGACCTGGGAGGTCTCGGCGGGGCGCGTCCAGGAGAGGAATGGAATGCTGCGTGCGCCCTGCAGGGAGGGCTTCGGGCCCGGAGTCGGCGCTGGGCTTTCTGGATGCTCCGGCTTCGGACCCGCACGGGGAAGGGTCTTCAGCTGGAGAGGGTAGCCTGGGAAAAGCCGGGGGGCAAGGGAAGCCAGCATGGAGCCTCCGGACCCAGTGCTCAGTCCCGGATCAGCACGCTCCCGCTTCTCCCTTTCTTCAGATTGAGGTGGGACTGGAAGCCGGATGGGGTTGGAAGAGGCTGCGCTGGGAGATTTATTCTATCCAGCCCTCTTACTGTTAGGGCGAGCCCCCTTGCCTCAGTGTCTTCGCGTGTCATCTGGTGCTAGAAGTTCTCATCTCCTGGGCAGAGTCCACTGAGCCTCTTGCCTGCAGGAGATTAAAAGGCTCCTTTCCATCTCTGTCACGTCCCCAGCAATCCAGCTGCTGCAACCCTACCCGGTTCCGAAGTGACACCCTCTGGCTCCTTCCCCCCCACATCCCGCCCTGACCTTTCTCCTTTCTCCTCCCCCAAAATGGGGACTCTAATAAAGCAGAGCTGCCCGCCACCCAACTGCACCCGCACTTTCCGCAGCAGAAATCCCCTAAGTAAAAGTAGTTCTCAAACCAAAGACCAAAAAAAAAAAAAAAAAAAAAAAAAAACCTGCACTGGAACTGGGAGGCGGAGAGAACCCTGGCCTCCCGTGTTTGTTTTGTTTTGAAAACGCTTCTTGAATGCCTCAAGGGCTGGTCCCTGCCTGGACAGCTCAGTATGAGGGGGAGACCTATTTAAAAATTCTGTAGTTTGCTTTGTTTCTGTGAACCAATTACGGCTCTGCAGCTGTCTAGGTTGACTAGGATTCCTCCCAGAGAAAGGTTGTTCACTCGTGGGAGGAGAGATGAATGTCCCAGGGTGTGGGCAGGGTTGGTTGAATCTCTAGAGGCCACTGTGATCTTCCATACCATACCATAAGCCTGGTCTTAGGGGTGGAGGGGGAAGGCCCAGTCCAGATCTTTAATGCCTCCAAGTAACAGCTTTAGGTACTGAGCCGCCTCAATGGCCCTGGGTTTTGTTGTATAATGCGTTTGGTTCTTTTTGATACTGTTACCCTTTGTTTTGAGACAGGGTCTCACTGTGTAGCTCTGGCTGTCCTGGAATACTTGTATAGACCAGGCTGGTCTCCAAATCAGAGATCTGCCTGCCTCTGCCCCCAGAGTGCTGGAATTAAAAGGCCCGTGTCACCATGCCCACCTAGATACTGTTACATCATTATAAATGCATACAGTTTATGAACGGTTAGATTTTCCTGAAAAAGAATTAGCTGTTCCGATGTGGGATGGTTTCGCCAGCTGGCTGTGCTGAAGCCCCTAGCCTGGGCACACTTCCTCAGACTGTGGGTGTGTATCTCTAGTCTCCCTAGAATGGAAACCACCGAGTCAAACATCGAGCAGCTAAGAGTTTGTGTGCTTGCTCACCAGGTGCGTGAGCTCTGCAGTGAGGGGTTTGCCTGTTGGCTGCTCTTTGGCAAAGTGTCTCCTTCATTGTAGTTCACATGTATATGTTTGAGGAGCTGGGCTTTTGTCCTTGTTGGTGTTTGGTTTGGTTTTGAATTTATTTTACTATGAATGAGCATTTTTGACAGTTGGTATGTGCACCCTACCCATGCCTTGTGTCCTTGGAGGTCAAAAAGGGTGTCTGATCTGGAACTGCATTAGAGAGTCACTACATGGTTGCTGGGAATCGAACCTGGATCCTCCCAAGTGTTCTTAACTGCTGAGCCAGTCCCAGGAGCTGAGTTTTTATTAGTTTAAGTTGTTGTTGTTGTTTTGTTACTGTTTTGTGGTTTCGTTTTTTTGTTTGCTTGTTTGTTTGTTTGTTTGGTTGGTTTAAGACATAGTCTCGTGTAGCCCAAAGTGGTTTCTAACATGCCATATAGCTTTAAGCTAGACTTAAACTTCCAACTTAAACCCCCAATTCTGCCTCCAGAATGCTGGGTCTACGCAGACCTTCATGGCCATTTTATGGGATGCTGGGGATCAAACCCAGGGAGGGCTTCCTTCATATTAGCAGTCTAGAAACTGGGTTCCACCCCCAGCCTCGAGGAGCACGTTTTTTCATTTTAATTTTGCTTTATCTCCACTGTGTGAGCAGAGAGAGAGTTGGCTGGATTTAGAAGCTGATTGGGAACAGCTAGAAAAGGGTTCTGCAGGAGGCTCAGGTGTAAGAAGGGGGCTGGCTGGCTGCTCAGTAGACTGAGTAGGCCTCTGGGGAAACTAAGGAACTGGGAAGAATGAATCTACTCCGGAGGGAGGGAGGGGCAAGAACTGGGAGAAGGGGGTTTAGAGAACACTCTTTGAACTGGCTTTGAGTGCCTTTGGGGAAATAGGGGCACCTCAAGGGAGGGCAAGGCTTTTCTGCCCTCAGATGAAAGATCTTGGACTGGCTGTTTGAGTCTCCTGGAGTACTCGCCCATGTGAGGTACCAGGTGTTGACACCCCCGACACACACACACACACACACACACACACACACACAGAGAGAGATAGAGACTCCGCAGGTGGTTGTTTCTCTTCTGAGATTTCTGTCTGGTAAATCTCAAGAAGTGGAGCCCAAGGGTTCCTGTAAGGGTGTGCTCCTTTCTCTTTCCCTGGGGACCTTCATTTCCATCTGGGTGGAGCCATGTCAGCAGAGCTGGGAGACTGGGCTTTGCTTCCTCTCCAGGGTCTGAATACTCTCCCCGAAGCTCTCCCCTGGGTCCCCGTTCTCCCACAAGCTCCCTCTGTCTACCAATGCAACCTCTGAGGCCACACCTCCCCGTGTAAACTGGCGAACTGGAAACTTGGGGAACAAAGAGTGCTTAGCAAGCTGGAGATGGGAAAGAAGATAAAGGGCGGCTTCCAAAGCAGGTGTGGTGGCTCCCACCTACAGGCAGAAGGAGCGAGAGGAGCTTAAAGCCAGTGTGGAGGTGGGGAGTGGGGGCGGGGGCGGGAGGGATTGGGATTGGGGAAGAGGCGGGGAGGGGAGAGAGGGCTGGACAGAGATGGGGGCTGCTCAGGAACACTTATCCTCCTTCTGAAAGGTCCCTGGTGGCAGCCCACAAAGGGCCAGACTCCTCTTACTCCTTTTGAGACAAAACTCAGGATCCAGCCTTTTTTTTTTTTTAAGATTTACTTATTTATTTTATGTTTATGAGTATACACTGTAGCTGTACAGATAGTTGTAAGCCTTCATCTGGTTGTTGGGAATTGACTTTAGGACCTCTGCTCGCCCCGGCACAAAATATACAGTAGCTGTCTTCTGACAGTACCAGAAGAAGTCAGATCTCTTTATGGGTGGTTGTGAATGTGGTTGCTGGGATTTGAACTCAGGATCTTCGGAAGAGCAGTCAGTGCTCTTACCCGATGAGCCATCTCACCAGTCCAGGATCCAGCCTTTCTTCATCACTGTAATACTGAACCCCTGCTCCAGGGCAGTTCTTGGAGGTTGACCCCTTTCAAGTGGTAAGTGATGCTTGAATCCCACCCAGCATTTCCATTTCCCAACTGTGCCTTGGCCTCACTTTTTTTTTTTTTTTTTTTTTTTGGATTGTCGAGACAAGGTTTCTCTGTGTAGCCGGTGGCTTCAACTCTTCTTAAGATTATAAAATGACCCGGGTGGTGGTGGCATATGCCTTTAATCCCAGCACTTGGGAGGCAGAGGCAGGCGAATTTCTGAGTTTGAGGCCAGCCTCAAACTCAGCCTGGTCTACAGAGTGAGTTCCAGGACAGCCAGAGCTACACAGAGAAACCCTGTCTTGGAAAAAAAAAAAACAAAACCAACAAAACAAAACAAAGAAAGTTACAAACTGAGGGGCTAGAGAGATGGCTCTGCAGTTAAGAGCAGTGACTATTCTTCCAGAGGTCCTGAGTTCAATTCCCAGCAACCACATGGTGGGTCACAACCATCTGTAATAGGATCCGATGTCTTTTGCTATGTCTGAAGACAGCGACAGTGTACTCACATAAATAATAAATACATCTTTAAGAAAAAAACTTATTAAAAAAGGATTACAAATTGAACTGAGTGTAGTAGTTTGCACCCTTAATGCCAGCGCTTGAGAGGCAGAGGCAAGTGGATCGCTGAGTTTGAGGCCAGCCTGGTCTACAGAGCTAGTTCTAGAACAGCCAGGGCTACACAGACAGACCCTGCCCCCCCAACCAAAAAAAAAATTGGATTGAGGAACAGTACTTGTAGGGTATGTTCAGGGGACAGTTTGCTACCAGAGTACAAGCTGGCTGAGCAATTAGCATTTGAAATTCATCAAATACTCTCTGTACGCCAGACCCTAGTTATTTTGAAATGTGTATTGTCAGGACACCTAACGTGGACATCACAATCAAGTCCTAGCTAACTGAGCTGGTGTCTGAAGCCATCAGAGGCTCCTCCCTCTCCCTAATATCTCGTGACCTCTCTTCTGCCCACTTCTTTTGAGGGGGATAAAAGACTTCTCACCTGCACAAAGTAAAATGATACCAGTGGGGAGTACAGCCTCGTACCCCCTGAGGGGTATAGGCTGGTGGTGCACAGCGGGGGGGGGGGGACTGGGGGGGGTTGTAAGCCGGCAGGTGGGAGAATAGGCTGTAAAGCAGTATTTACCTGCCTTTGACCCAGGAGCTAGCCATATGAGAGTAATTAGAGATTTTCTAAAAGATGTTAAGTATGGGGATCTAAGTGGGATCCATTTGGCCATGGCGTTTCTGAAAGTCCAAAGGTGGAAAACACTTCTGGTATCCAAGTGGGAAGTAGGAGTGAGGCAGACAGGAAGCGGTGATGCTCAGGAGATGGGGGCTGGATACATTAACATGGGGGCTTCACTCCCCAGACTCATCCTTAGCTACCCATGAGGCATTGCTCTAGAATCCCACAACACTAAAGCAGCTATCATGAGCTAGCACAGGGTTTGCACGTGACCTGCACACATCTTTCATCTACTTTTAAGTTGACATTTTTGCTGCTGACTTGAACCCGAAGCCTTGTGCATTGTCAGGTTCAAAGAAACCCAGACCAAAGCTTGCTCTGCACCCTTGGCTCCTCCCTGCTCTTCTGGATCAGCCTCTATCTTCAACCTCCAACCCAGGGACCAGCTTCTCCTTCCTATGTCAACCTGACATTCCAACCATGAATTCTCTTGGTTCTGCTTTTCTCTTGGTCCTCAGCTTTTCACTTGGTCCACTGGTCCTCTTCGTCCTCCCCCTGTTTCTCATCCTCCTCCTCCCTCTCCCTCATCTCAGGGCCCCATTCAGTCTGGACTCTGGCCAGATACCTCTAACTGTATTCTTATATCTACAATAAAAACCTCCTCAACCATACCTAGCCACTGGAATGCCCTTGTTTGCATTCACATATGCTACAGGTGTACTCTGCCACTGAGGTAACCCACCCTTCCATGTACTTAGATTTTAAAAATTATTGTTGCGTGTGTGCAAATATGGTATCTGTGTACGCACAGGCGTGGGCATGCACGTACATGTGTGTGAAAATCAGAGGATGATGTCAGAGTTGATTCTTCCACCATGGCTTCAAGGTTGCTTTCATGGCTTTAAGAGCAAGTACTTGTTTTTTTGTTTTTTTTTTTTTTAAAAGATTTATTTATTTTATGTGTATGAGTACACTGTAGCTGTACAGATGGCTTTGAGCCATCATGTGGTTGCTGGGAATTGAATTCAGGATCTCTGCTCACTCCAGCCCAAAGATCTATTTATTATTATATCTAAGTATGCTGTAGCTGTCTTCAGACACACTAGAAGAGGGCATCAGATCCCATTACAGATGGTTGTGAGCCACCATGTGGTTACTGGGATTTGAACTCAGGACCTTTGGATGAGCAGTCTGTGTTCTTAACTGCTGAGCCATCTCTCCAGCCTGTGCGTAATTATTAAAGGGTCATTTTGTGTGTGTTCAAATTGTCCCTTGCCCATTTTGGGGGTTGGGGGTGGGCAGGCCCAGCAGAACTTCTTAGGGAGGTAGCAGTTTGGCTTGGAGGTCATCCTGACATATATACGCATGGCTTTCTGTTTACCTCTGCTCTGAAACGTCCTAAAGATGGGGGGGGGGGATGAGGTTGGGGGGCTCGCTAGAGAAGAGGGAGCAGCACTTAAGAGTGTCCTTTCTTTGTTCTTTGTTTGTTTGTTTTTGTTTTTTGTTGTTCAAGGCAGAGTTTCTCCACTTAGCCCGCTATCCTAGAATTCTCTGTAGACCCTGCTAGCCTGCAACTCAGAGATCCCCTTGCCTCTGCCTCCTGAGTACTGGAATTAAGGGTACGCCCCTACCACTTGCTGGCCTTTCCTCTGAAGTGTTAAGCTGTCCAGCACCCTCCCCCCACCCCCATCCCATTCCTTCTTCCATCCTTTGTGACAAAGTCTACTGGAACTCAATGTGCAGCCTGGCCTTGAATTCCTGATTTTTTTTTTTTACTGCCTCCACCTCCCCAGTGTTAGGGTTAACAGGCATATGCCTCCATGCTACAAGACAGGGTTGGTCAGATGGGCTCAGTGGGTAACGGTACTTGCCCTGAGCCCGATGATCTGAGTTCAATCTTCAGGACCCACATGGCGGACAGAGAGAACTGACTCCCACTGGTTGTCCTTTGACCCCCAGGAGTATACCATGGCACAGCTACCCCACCACCACGACTAATAAGTGAATGAATAAGGTAACTTTAACATTCTTTTCCTCTTAAAGATATGTGAGTTCAAACATAAAATTGAGGCTAGACTGTTTCAGAGAGAGAACAAGCTAAGTGAGTTCATCCCACTTACTCATTAGACAGATGTCTCTAGTCTTCTCTGTCATGTGATGGGGTGAGGAAAATTCTCTAACCATCCTAAAGGGACTTTGCTCCTTCATAGCTAGAGGCTTCAAAGATGGCTCCGTGTTTAAAAGCACTGGCTGTTCTTGCAGAAGACTTGGGCCCACTTCCTAACACCAGCAAACCTCTCAAACACCCATAACTACAATTCCAGGGGCTCTGATGCCCTCTCAGGCAAAAGGCATGCACATGATGTAAAGACATACATGCAGACAAACCCCTCAGACACATAAAATAAAAATAAACCTAAAAAGCATATCAAAACTGCCGTCTTGCTGAGCCTGGTGGTATACACTTTCTGAGTTCCTGGTCAGCCAGAATAGTGAGATCCCAACTCAAAATAACAAAAATCGAACAAAACTGGCCTGAGCCAGCAAGATGCTAGTGGATGGGAGTATCTGGCATGTAAGCCTCACTGATAGTCTGAGCTCAGGTTCTCAACCCATCACAGTCATCCTTTGACCACCACATATGGGTGTTTTGCCTGAAGTGTGTATGCAAACTCATGTGCATGCCTGTTCCTGAGGAGGTCAGAAGAGAGCATTTGATCTCCTGGAACTAGATTTACAGATGGTTGTGAGCCACCATATTGATGCTGGGAGTTGAACCTGGGTCTTCTGCAAGAATAAGTAGACTTCACCAAACTGAGTCACCTCTCTAGCTCGTCTCTTGGGTTTGGTTTTGTATAAGGTCTTGCTCTGTAGCCCAGGCTGGCCTTGAATTCAGGATACCCAGGTCTCCATCTCCAAAGCCCCAGGATCACAGGTATTCATAGGCAATCCTGGCTGGCTTATATGTGGATATAATGACAAGAGCTCTAGACCCCTCTGAGTAGCATGGTTTCTCTTCTGTGAACACAGAGAGATGCCTTTTGACTCCCCTTCCTTGTAGCTCTGCCCCATTTTAGCTGATACCATGAGCAGTTCTAGCAAGACTTCTAGAGGTTCTGGCATCCTCCAGTGCAGTCGAGGCCCACAGCACAGTTTTGCTTCTTCCACTGTGGGTTCTGGGAATCGATCTCAGGTCATCACAGTGCAAAGCAATTGCCTTTATCTGCTGAGCCATCTTCTTAGCCCTGTAGCTATAGTTTTTAGGGCAAAAGCCAGGGCTCTGGTCATAGCAATCCCATCAGATTCAGCAAGGCCACCTGGTGGTCAAGATGTGGCCTGGCTGATCTTTCACCCAATGTGGTCAGAAATTCTAGCTGTGTACTGGCTGGTTTTGTGTGTCAACTTGACACAGGCTGCAGTTATCACAGAGAAGGGAGCTTCAGTTGGGGAAGCGCCTCCATGAGATCCAGCTGTGGGGCATTTTCTCAATTAGTGATCAAGGGGGTAGGGCCCCTTGTGGGTGGTGCTATCCCTGGGCTGGAAGTCTTGGGTTCTATAAGAGAGCAGGCTGAGCAAGCCAGGAGAAGCAAGCCAGTAAGGAACATCTCTCCAAGGCCTCTGCATCAGCTCCTGCTGCCTGACCTGCTTGAGTTCCAGTCCTGACTTTCTCTGGTGAGCAACAGCAATGTGGAAGTGTAAGCTGAATAAACCCTTTTCTCCCCAACTTGCTTCTTGATCATGATGTTTGTGCAGGAATAGAAACCCTGACTAAGACAAGCTGTCATTGCTCAAGTAGATCAGTGGGGATCTCCTTGCTAATCCCCTCTGTCCCAGGGTACAGTGGGATGTACTCTATTCATAGATGGTTATCTTCTTCATCTAGGTGTTAGTCTCTAGGAGGGTGTGTGTGCGCGCGCGCGTGCGCGTGTGTGTACAGCATCTCAGTCCTTCCTGCTTCGGCCTCCCATGTGATGTGTCGGGACTTCAGACATGTGTCCCTGTGACCCTGGCCACTTCACTTCTTTGCTTTGTTTTTGAAACAAAGCTTCTCTGTGTAGCCCTGGAACTGTTCTTATAGACCAGGCTGGCCTCCAACACAGATTCACCGGGCTCTCCAGTCACTTCATTTTAATTCTGAGCAACTTCCTACCTAGTCTCTGGACAGTTTTCTGTGAAGATGTTGACTTAAGTCTCTGGTTTTGTATTTACTGTGCCTGGTCACAAGGGTGGGAGCTGCCCCTGCTGGCCTGATCTGATCTGTGTGAGGAATAAGGGAAAGGGAGTGAATCCCATGCCAGGAAACCCTTTCTAGCCAAAAACAGTGAGGCCAAAGGTTTGAAAGGAGTAGTTCATAGGACTGAACCTAGAGTCCATTTGCACGTTTCAAGCTGTCTGTCCTACAGGCAGTGTCTTGTCTTCTAAATACTGCTTGAGTTAGTGTGTGAGCCATTTTTTTTTCTTATGTGTAGAATGTTCAGCAGACAACAGTCATGCAACTTGCGAAGGAAACATAAAAAACACAACCTCAGGAATCAGAGAGAGAGAGAGAGAGACAGACAGACAGACAGACAGAGAGACCTAAAAGGAAACTAGTACTTGTTACAGTGTTTTTTGTTTGTTTGTTTGTTTGTTTGTTTTCATGAGTTTGACTGCAGATGCAGCAGTAGACAAAACTGTCCAGTCATACCTTGTGTGCTCAGTGTCTTAGGATGATATTTTTGATGGACAGCATTGTGTCAGGACCATCCAGTGTTCTCAATTTTATTTTTGTTTAAAGTTTTATTTCTTTGTGTGTGTGTGTGTGGTATGTATAGGGGTGTCTGTGGTAATTGTGATCTGCCCTACATGGGTGCTGGAAACTGAACTCGCATCCTCTGGAACTAACTGCTGCAATCACCCTTAACCCTTAGAGGGTTGGAGTCAATCCTCTGGTGCCCATTGATGTTATTTTTAGAAATATATGTGATTTTGTGTGTGTGTGTGTGTGGTTTAACTTGTCTGGGTTGAGACATGTATAGATTCAGGCATTGCTGAAACTCAGGGGTTTCCATAGAAGAACACCAAAGAACAAGGACTCAGCTGGACATGGCCTTTTGGCTGGACATGGACTTTTGCCTGTATTGTCCCAGGTTGGGGGAGGGGAGAGCCTCAGAGCAGCTAAGTAAAAAGGGAAGAAGGAGAGAGCCAGATGTGAGCTGGCTTCTTCCTGATTTCACTGAATGCCAATAAGAGCCAGCAAGAACGCGACCCTGCACAGCTTCCCCGCCATGTGGGACACCAAATAAACCCATAAGCTGCTTTTTATTAAGAGGTTTTGGGGAACAGTGACTTTTTAAAAAGATAACTAATACAGTGACTGATGTCTGTTTTTAAAATTATTATAGAGAGGTATGACTTAGAGTGGACAGTGTGTGGTTGTGTTTAGTTTGCTTTGCCTAAGAGTAATAGCCATGAGCGGGGACTGCAGCTCAGTTCATTGCTCATCTCGCATGCAAGAAGCCCAGGGTTCCATCTGTGTCACTGAATAAACCAGGTGGGAGTACATGACTGCAGTCCCACTGTTTTAAGTGTGGAAGGATTAGAGGTTCAAAAGCATCCTCAGATATAAGAACTCAAGGACCAAAAATAATTGAAAATAATGACAAAACCAATTCCCACATGTCGTCCTCTACACACACACACACACACACACACACACACACACACAGAGTATGGCTTACATGTGACATATGCACATGCCCACACATGGTAGAAACAGAGGACACTCCTAGATAAACCATAAGCATATGAAAGGCTAGTTTTCCAGAATTCTGCCCAGGCCATCAAGATCTCTCAGACTTAGCATTTTCCATAGTTCCATACCTTACCGTAGAAGTGTCCATGTCCCAACACTCTTGTTTCTGTGTGGCTTACATTATAAAATTAAAGAATTCATGCCCCCCTGTTACACAAGCATATGCCCAGATACTTCAACAGAGCCCACATCTGCTTGAAAGAAACCCAAAGACAGGTGGCAGACCATCTCGTAGAACTCCAGACTTGCTCAAAAGAGCCTCCAAGCTCACAAGGAAAGTGGAGGGCAAGGGCTGCTGGGTACTCGATAGGAGAATGCTCACTCAGTTCAGGACCCATGGAATTCAAACACTCTTATCTGCTGCTATGGCCAGGCTGAGAGAGCCATAGGAAGAGAAAATCCTGCAATGAAGAGACCCCAGCAGTTTTGTGGGCCATGTAATCTCTCTCTCTCTCTCTTCTCTCTGGGGTCAACTTTCTTTGAAGTCTAGAGTGACTTTTTTCCCTGGTATATTTTTGGGCTCCCAATCCCAGTGGTGAATGACAAAGGTGAAACATCTCACGGTGGCCACACTGGGAAAGATCAAGACAAGAGATCCAGCCAGCGACAGACACCACCAAGTCCACCTCTGAGGTACAACATGTGCTTTAGTTTGAAATGGAGGGAGGGTCGGGCAGCCCTTGTCAATATGTGGTCTGGACGGTGTTGCAATTCTGGTTCTGTAAAATGATGGGAAAAGAGCTCCTATCTCCCTTGTTGCTGGAGGGTATCCAGTCTGGCTCCTGCGGGGGTGCTCTCTTCTGACATTAGAATGGGGGTGGGGGGTGCGTTTTGTTCTACCTGATTTTATTCCAAGTTGATTCTCGAAAAGATTAGAGAGTAACTTCTGTCTTTGTGCCTTCAACCAGAGTAAAAGAAATGATGAGCACCACCTGGGACAGAAATGTCAGGCTTTGGAATTAAAACCAAAATGATCCCAAGCAAGGAGCCTATGCTTTGGGCAAAATCGGTTCCCTAGCCTTACGGTAATATTGGTGCAACACTGAGAACCCTGGGTTCATTCTGGGGAGCTAGGGTCCAGGAACTTTATGACTGCCAGATCTGGCCCAAGCCAGAGGCTTTTGGGTTCATGTCTTGGGAATTTGAAAAATAAAAATTGAAGGACCACAGAGGGTGAGTTTTAAGAGGGAGGGAGGGAGGGAGGGAGCCATTTCCTTGGAGTGGAGCTCAGCTTGTGTCATCTAAGCAGCCACATGACAAAAAGGTCACAGAGAGAGGCTTTCAGAGAGAGAGAGAGAGAGTAAGAAGCCCAGAGTGCCTGAAAAGCATACTGAAGCTCTGACTTGCACTGGGAAAGGACTCAATAGACCTTCATGGTGGGTGGGGAGGAATATGCTTAGGACCAGGAATTCTGGGAAGGAGAAGTACATTATCTCAATAAAGGGGTACTTATTCCTTCATCTTTTTAGTGAGGTTTGGGGTAGTTGGACTACTTTGGTTTAGGGGTGGTCCTGCCTTCCTGAGAAGTGATCCTTTATGTTTTGGGTAGCTTGGAATGCTTACCTCCAGGCCAGAGAAATAGCTTCCCCTAATGGACTAGCTTTCCTTGATGGACTTCCCACACAGAGACCTACCCAAAGCTACTAGTATTTATTCCTGTTTCAAAGACAAACTTAGGAGGGGTTTCAACAGCTTGAAGAATTCTAGAGGCTGTAGGGAAGTCATGTCCTCCTGCAGTAGATGGCACAGGGCCAAAGCACATCTGAGTCAGGCCTTACTGCCGGTACTGATTGGCACACTGGTGCTTAGCTGGAGCTTAGGTTCCAATTAATTGGAACCACTTTATTTCTTGGTGGCCCAAGATAATAAGGGTACACCTTTTGAACAAGGCTTACTAGATAAGTGTCAATAAAACTAGAGCCCAGTGACCCTTCATGTCGGTTATTTTTGCACTTTATAACCACTGAGCCCTCGTGGTTTGGTTCTTAATATTTTTACCCTTGCAGGGGAATCTGGTGCAGCCCCTGTAAGGGGTCCACTTCCCGATTTCTTTCTGGCTCTCTTGCCAAGTGTTGGGGTTGAGGGGTGGGGGGCTGTGGTGTGGTTGGTTGGTTGGTTGGTTTGGTTTTCTGCTTTGCTAGGGGTTTGAATCTTGGGTTTCACTCATTCTCGGCAAGTGCTCTCCCAAAAGCCCCTACCCCACCCCACCCCCATTCCCTACTGATGTTGTTTGAGATAGGGTCTTCTTATGTAAACCTGGCTGACCTGAAACTCACAGATAACCACCTGTCTGCAACCCAGGCTTTGATATTTTGTAACAGATAAATGTTAACTATGGGCATAACTCCCCAGGCTGGAGGTTAGCTTGGAGGTAGCATGAGGTATGTGCCAATAGAGAGCCAGAGGCAAGGGAAGGTATAAAGTGGCTCCTTCCATAGGTTCCCAGGGAGCTCTAACTGTAAGCTTTGATCTATCAACCAGCAATCCTTCAGAATTTAGCCTGAGCTGAAGGATTGGGACCTAACAACTACGTTGCAGTATCTTCATATTTCGTTTCTTTTCTTCTTTCTTAATTTATTTTACATTTACCTATTTATCGTGGGGGTTGGGCTCACTGTGGATGTCAGAGGACAGTTTTCAGGAACCTTTTTCTCCTTCCACCATGTGGGTTTTAGGGCCTGAGTTCAAGACATAAGCATCTTTACCTGAGCCGTCTCTTCTGACTCTCAATCAGTCCTTTATTATTATTTTTTAAGTCTGAGGACAATTTTATTAGAGTTTAGAAGACAAACATCCCAGGACAGGCAAGATGTAAATCTTAGCAGCCGCACAGAGTACCAGAAAGAACATAAGTTCTGGCCAGGACCTGAGGTTACAGAGAAGGAGAGAGAAAGAGAGAGGGAGAGGGAGGGAGGGAGAGAGAGAGACAGGAAATAGTTTTGTCCTTCTGAGTTAGGACAGAGAGAAGCAAAAGGACCCAATCAACCCTCACTGACTATGGCTAATAGGGCTGACCGGGATGTTCTTCCTGTCTACCAAAGCAGTGGTGTTTCCCCTTAGCCTTTAATTCCCAGGGGCAGGAGACATGGCTCAGTGGTTAAGAACACTGACTGCTCTTCCAGAGGTCCTGAGTTCAATTCTCAGCAACCACATGGTGACTTGCAACCATCCATAATGAGATCTGATGCCCTCTTCTGGTGTGTCTGAAGATAGTGACAGTATGCTCACATATATAAATTAAATAAATAATTAAAAAAAAAACCTTTAAATCCCTCATTTACAAAATAGTAGTATATCGCTAGGCCAGCAATTAACAGGTTTAGTTTGGGGTTTGTGGGGTTTTGGTGCTGATGGGTTTTTTGTTTGTTGTTGAGAAAGGATCTTGCCTTGGCCAGACTGAATCTCTGTGTAGACAAGGCTAGCTTTGAACTCACAGAGGACCTGCTTTTCTCTGCCTCCAAATTAAAGGTGTATACCATCACAAGGAGCCTGAATTTGAGAGAGAGGGTTAAGCTCTAGGTCTTAAAGGCCTTCTCCTCTTCCTCCTTCTCTTCCTCCTCTTCCTCTTCTTCTTCTTCCTCCTGTGTATGGTGGACACAACTGGGATGCCAGCACTCCTGACGTAGTTCATACAGAATATTCTATGTTCTGCTCTGGATACTCCATCACAGCTGCTTGACCTTTCTGCTGGTCCTGGGTAAGCTGCTTCCATAGTCCGGACCTTCTTGTTTGAGTAACTCCTTCATGGCTAAAGAGAACATTCTAGTCTAGATACTCTCTGACGTCCTGAATTTTGGTTGATACAGCTTGGCAGTACACAGCTGTTGGAGCCTGTGTGAGACCGTGGGGTTCAGTCAAGCTTGAGGATTTTTAACTCTCAACCAAATCTTGATTCTTCTTGATCATTTTTTTTTAATAACCCGTGGCGTCTTCTTTTCTCCATTTCTCCTCATTTTCTCTCCGCAGACCCGAAGCCTGGGAACCAATGCCCCACACATCTCTCTTCTGTCCATTCATGTGGGCATCTTAATTCAGCCAGTAGTTTTGAATTAAGGAGAAAGGTAACGTTACATCATTTGCTTTAGGTGAGGATTTCCTCATCCCTGAGGGCAACCAGCCCTTTTGGGGCATTAGTTAGCATCACCACACACAGATAGCAACAGACCAAACCTCGAAAGGACCTCTGAGACATAAGGAAATTCCAAGTTCCCAACCTTTTTGCAGTGCCATTCGTCTGGCTGATCCTTGGCTAGAGCAACTAAGGCAATCTATGAAATGGCATCTCATCAGTCACTAAGGACAATTGTTGGCGGTCACCTGTGTTTGTATATTAGGAGTAGGTGTGTATGAGCAAAGCTTCAGCAGCCATTGCCAGGATATGAAGGCACTTTCTCAAGCTGCAGTGTGAAGGAAAACGCCACACAGACTTAGTTCAAAAACAAGGGTAACTCAATCGCCAGGCGGAACAACTAAACTGCTAATCTGGTAAGCCTTATTAAATCTAAATCCTCAGTGGTGGATCCTTTCCTTGAAACTAGTAGCTACTACATCTTGTCCTCATGCTACACCCCCCCCCAAGGTGCTGAATGGGGTTCTTTTTTTTTTTTTAATTTATTTTATTTATTTTATGTGTATGAGTACACTGTAGCTATACAGATGGCCGTGAGCCATCATGTGTGTGGCTGCTGGGAATTGGACTCAGGACCTCTGCCAGCCCCGCTCATTCTGGTGTAATTCACTGTAGCTGTCTTCAGACTCACCAGAAAAGGGCATCCGATCTCATTATGGGTGGTTGTAAGCCACCATGTGGTTGCTGGGGTCCGAACTCAGGACCTTCAGAAGAGCAGTCAGTGCTCTTACCCGCTGAGCCATCTCACCAGCCCCCTTTATTTTTTATTTTTATTTATTTTTATCAGGCATGCATCACTATGCATAGCCCTTTTCTGGCTTTATTTTTATTTATTTTATGTGTATGAATGAGTACACTGTAGTTGTACAGATGGTCATGAGCTATCATGTGTGTGCCTGCTGGTAATTGAACTCAGGACCTCCCTGGCTCGCTCTGGCATAATTCACAGTAGCTGTCTTCAGAGGCACCAGATCTTATTATGGGTGTTTGATCTTATTATGGGTGGTTGTGAGCCACCATGTGGTTGCTGGGATCCAAACTCAGGACCTTCATTTGGAAGAGCAGTCAGTGCTCTTACCCACTGAGCCATCTTGCCAGCCCCTGAATGGGTTCTTAATGGTAAAAGGAATTGAACCTGTAATCTAACCAAGGCTATGTGACAGCCTGCAGGTAGAGGTGTGTCCGGGTTTCAAGATCAGAGAAGGAGAAGTCCTGTTGGTAAAGAAGCCTGCCATTTCGCACCAACCTCAGAAGGTTATCCAGACAATGGTAGACTTTGACTTTAATTAGCAGGACAATACCTTAACCATGAGGCAGTCCAGTCATTCCCTTGAATACCCTTGAGTCTGCTTAGGCCACATCTCCTACCTCCTCCCATCTCCCTCTTAGAAGTGAAGCTTGGGACAATCATCGAAGTTTTCTGAGATCTTGCCCCTGGGTCCCTTTGCATACGTCCTCTTTCCCTGCTTCAGTGCTGCGGATGCCGATCACAGGTGCTTCGGGCCGTGCTTCCGTGTATGTGAGAGTTTGGGTTTTCTCTGAATCCTCCGTTCTCTAAAGCTATAACTTGTTTATTTTTCTGTGCTGTGGTTGATTCCATAGGAGAGGAGTCACAACTAAGCTATCCTTAGTTATTCCCGTTGGGACAGAGCCTCCTCTCCTCTCTACGGCCATTGTGTGAGACCGATGAAATGGACCCTCCATGATTAGGGGGAAGGCTTTTATTGTGGATAAATGAGAGAGAACACCCAGAGGCATCTGGTATAGTTCAGAGCAGAGAGAGGGGGAAGAAAAAAAAGCTGACTGGACATGGCCAGGGCTATCTGGGAGAAAAAGTATGGATAATGGAGAGTAGCAAGAATATTGAGGAACGAAGAACCTTGCCATTGAGGAAAAACCTTGCCATTGGATAGCGGATGAAGGGGTGCCTGGAAAAGTGGGAGCCTAGCATCATACAGGAGGAATGGAGAAGGTTAGAAGGGCCAGGATGCTAGCTTTGAAATGTTTAACAAGGGTCTTGTGTCTTGAAGCTCAGCTTTGTCACTATTGCAACCAAAGATGATTGCCTCTGTCTCCCAACTGCTAGAAGTACAGGCATGTGCTACCATGCCTGTCTTGCGTGGTGCTGAGGACGGATGCAGTCCCGAAATGTATGCATGCTAGGCCAGCACTCTACCAAGTGAACTGCTTTTACAGCCCAGCCCCTGTGTGGGACTTCTATCCTTTCTTCAGGCATGTAGCATCCCTGATCGCCCAGGAAGCAAAGTGGAATGGGAGCCCTCTTTCCTTCGCCCTGGGTGAGCCCCTGCCCTCCTGTAGCTTTCCTGAAGCCTAGGGGGCTAATGAAACAGACTCTAATGCATGGGGAGGGGACCCAAGGCTAGGGAGGTGACGTGTCTTGTGGCATGTGTCCTGTACACAGCCCTCCTGGGAAGGGGTACTGAAGTGGCCTGTTGGGCTCCAGGATACCTTAGTCTTTGTCTAAGCCGGGGGAGAAGGCAATGGGCAAAGGACCTGACTTGACTGCACTGGAAGCAAATGAAATGCCATAGAGCTGGAATTGTGTTCTAACCATTCTCACTCATTCTTGAGGACTGGGAGATAGTATTAAGAGAGAGAGCCAGTCCTGGTCAAAAGCATACTGCTGGACTTGGAGATCCCTAACCTTAGAGACTGCCCCTGTAGCTCTCCTTTCCCAGCCATCCTCCCTGTCACAGACGCCTGACAAAAACACACCTGTCCCTGCTGTCTGTGAGACCTGTCTTTCAGGCAGGGCCCTAGATACACATCAGTTCTCCAAGCCAGTAAGGCTTAGAGCCTCCACCCCACCTGGGGCTTTGTCTTGCCCCTCCTAGGGTCACATGTCATAAGCCACCAGGACTCACCCCATCCAAGCCCGAGTTTCTCTGGTGGCCTGAAAACCCCAGCCAACTTGCCATGTTCACTAATGGAGCCACCACCACCAATCCTCTTTGCAAGAACTTCCTGGGACTCCCACTGTACAGCCCCTGCTCAGCTCCTCAGGCTCCATGTCCTTGCTTCTCCTAGGTGTGTCCCCACAAGACCCTGCTTGGTTGTTGAATAGAGTCTTCTGTGGTTTTCTCCCACCTTATGAGAGGACCCTGGATAGGGCTGCAAATCCTGTCTGCAGAGGCCTAGGGAGGGAACTGGTGGGGTACCGCACATAGGAAGCCTGGGTGGGGACCTTGCCTGAGAGTGACCATCTCTCCTCTTCTTGTGCCTGTATCCCCATCAGGAACGCCTGACTCTCCATTGGCTCATTCTGTGGCACTCAGCCCAGAGGCAGGATCTATGGGGTTCAGTGTGGGCTGCATCTGACCATCCCTGTGACACTATCTTGGCTCACGGTCAGCCAGGGAAACAGATGGAGGTACATCCATTAAGATTGTTGTACTCGAGTTGGAAAACAGTGCTGGACCCGGTGCCAAGCTCTGTCTCTGCCAGCCTGTATTTCTGCCCAGTCTCCTTGCCTGCAGTGAATCATGGACAGTCGTGATAACAGGGAGCGGCGTAGGACTTAGACCAGCAGCCTGACCAGTTAACACACCACCTGAAAATAGCTCCCTGCCCTATGGGGGGAGGGGGTGGTAACAAGGACATACCAAGTTCTTCTGACAGGGGCTAGGACT
Organism: Mastomys coucha; assembly: GCF_008632895.1. NCBI lineage: Eukaryota > Metazoa > Chordata > Mammalia > Rodentia > Muridae > Mastomys > Mastomys coucha. The sequence continues at coordinate 14,019,260 of NW_022196893.1, read as the reverse complement.
TGGGGTGCAGCTGCAAGGCCCACCCGGTGGGGGAATGGGACCATGCTCTGAGTCTAAAGTCACATGGGTATTAAGCTGTGGCCAACTTGGCTGGGTACATAACTTCTATTCCTGGATCTTCAGCTCCATATTTGATACCAAATATGGCCTGAGTCTAGCACCTCCAGTTGTGGACAAGGCACACCTTACCCCACCTCAGGCCTGGTCTCCACCCTATAGCATGGTCTCAAATACTCAGCGGGTATGCTCTGCTGATGGTTGTCCATACATCCACCTGTAGTCCTACTGGGTTCCCAGCACCTGGGGGACAGAGGAGGAGGATCTCTTGAGTTCCAGGACAGCCTGTCTTTCTCAAAAAATAAATCAAAATGCTTATGACCAAAATAGCCTCACTCCCCAAGGGAGGAAGGCAGAGCCGGTGACTTCCTGGGTCTGTCTCAGCTCTGCCGCACATGACTCTGGCTGGGCTCCCAAGCAGCTCACAGATCTTGGTTCCAGCTTGGTCCCTGGTGTTTGTTCTTGGTCATTTAGCAGCTACTCCTCTGCTCAGCCACTGACCTGCTGCCTCCCAGACTTCCTCAACACCTTGGTTCATTCGCTGACTCTCCTACCTGCCCATTTGTTGACAACATCTATGGAGATGGACAGGATTCCAGATGCTAAGCAAATACAAACAACAAATAAGTTTTTTTCTTTCCTTAATGAGCTTCTCGTCCCAGCAGGAAGGGAGGTTGGGAGCAGGATCCTGAGTTCGAGGCTAGCCTGAGCCGCTGGCTCAGAGACAACAAAAAGCATAAGGCTGTGATATAGCTGAGGTGGTGGAGGGTTGGCCTTGCTCACATGAAGCAGTGTGGAAGGAAGAGCCAGGGTCGTCTTTGGGCTATGTAGTAAACCGGAAACTAGGAAGCTAGTCTGTTCTACATGGGCTGCTCAACAAAACAGCACATCTACCCTTGGTGGATGTCTTAGGGTATTATTGTGGCCATGGCGACTTTTTTTTAAAAAATGAATTAGTGATCTGTCGGCATGGATACCTGCATGCTAAAAGAGGGCATCGGATCCCTTTATTGATGGTTGTGAGCCACCATGTGGTTGCTGGGAATTGAACTCTGAACCTTTGGAAGAGCAGCAGGCTTAACTTAACCACTGGGCCACGTCTCCAGCTCAACCATGGTAAGGAACTCTTACAAAGGAAAGCATTTCATTGGGGTCTGGCTTAGAGTTTCTGAGGTTTAAGTTCATTATCATCATGGTGGGAAGCATGGTGGCACACAGACAGACATGGTGCTGGAGAAGGAGCAGAGACTTTTACATCTTGATCTGCAGGCAAGAGGGAGAGAAAGACACTAGGTGTGGCCTAAACATCTGAGCCCTCCCACCTCCCCCACCCCCATCACAGACTCCAACAAGTCCACACTCCTGATATAGCCACTCCCTCTCGGCCTAGGGGAGCCATCGTCATTCAAATTGCCACACTGGGCTATTTCTAAATAAATTACCTATACAGTAAGGACAGTATTTTGAGAGAAGTGCTAGGGAGAATAAACAAAAGTGGAAGGCAGGGAAGCTCTAGGTGAGTTATGAGTGGAGAATGAGCCATCCAAGCAGAGAGGGTGGCAGGTCCTGAGGCATTGTATGAGTTCTGAGACACTGGAAAGACAGATGGCTTAGATAGATAAGGAGCCAGGGAGAGAGCAGTGTGAAAGAAGACACAAGTATAAGGCATATATAGAGCGAGAGGGACCCGAGTCTCTTAAGGTCTGTGCAAGTCCATTTGAACTTGCTACAATAGCCTAGGTGTGCCGCGCTGATCACCCTGGCCAGCAGGGAAGAAAGACTAGCACACCAGTTCCTTCCGGCAACAGTTTACTCAGGAGGTTGTAGTTACATCATAGTGAAAGGTGTGCCCCCAAATGGTCCGTGAGTGCTGCTTAAATACCCTTCGTAGGACTGCCCATGAGCCCATACCACGTTTTGCGCCATCATTGGCTACAGCCTCATGACGAAAGATCAGGCCACTGGCAGGTGCAACCCTCTTGCCAAATAAGGACTTGTTTACTCCTTAGCAGAAGAATGGCAGGCGCCATCTTTAAGGCGCAGCAGCGCTCCACACCTAGGCTAGCCTTGAGCCTCTTGTCTCAATCTTTGTAGTGATGAAAACATTGTTTGGTTGGTTTGGTTTGATTTTCAAGACACAGTTTCTCTATGTAGCTCTAGATGTCCTGGAACTTCCTCTGTTTGAAACTAGGTTAACTTGGACCCCAGATCCACCTGCCTTGCCTCTTACGTGCTGAGCTCGAAGGCATTCAGTCACATTTTTAAAAGATTTATTTATTATTTATGAGTATACTATGGCTGTCTTAGGCACACCAGAAGAGGGCACTGAATCCCATTACAGATGGTTGTGAGCCACCATGTGGTTGCTGGGAATTGAACTCAGGACCTGTGGAAGAGCAGCCAGTGCTCTTAACCACTGAGCTATCTCTCCATCCCCCCCCCCCAGATTAAAACATTTTTATGTATATGTATTTATCTCTGTGTGTATGCATACATGTGTTTATAAACAGCCAGAAAGGAAGAGGGGTATTGTGTCTCTTAGAGGTAGAGTTAAAGGCATTTGTGAACCACTAGTTGTGGGATCTGAACTTGCCTGATGCAGCCTTAGGTTCTCTTGTCCACTGAGCCATCTCTCCAGCCTCAAAGTTTGTTTTTGGTTGGTTACTTTGTTTGTTTGTTTGTTATGAGACAGGGTTTCTCTGTATACTCCTGGCTGTCCTGGAACTCACTCTGTAGACCAGGCTGGCCTCAAACTCAGAGATCTGTCTGCCTCTGCCTCCCAAGTGTTGAAATTAAAGGCATGTGCCACCACACCTACAATTTGTTTTTAAATATCCTCTGGCTATGTTGCCCAAGCTGGTCCCACCAACTTGTGTGTGAACCCAGATGCCCCCCAATCACTGTGCGCAGCTCTTGGGTTTATTTCATTTTGTCCTTGGCTTTGAGATAAGATTTCACTACATAGCCCTGGCTGGCCTGGAACTTAGAGTGATCCTCCTGCCTCTGTCTCCCCAAGGCTGAGATTCAGCCTTTGACTCAATTGCTTAGTATGAGCTGATCTGGGACAAGTATATGAACTGCCTGCCTTGGAGCTTCCCACAGTCCCTTCCAGCCCACCGTGCCAACGAGTTGTGGGCTCCTGGTGACCAATGCCTCCTCCATTTGACTACTCTTCCTTTCTCTTCCCAGTGCCCAGTCCAAGTGCCACTTCATCCAGGGAGTTTTAGTCAATTGGATCATCCCTCTGTTTCCAGACAGTGCTCCCACAGGGCTGAGCATAGGCAAATGTGCTCAGTTTGGCAACGGGGCCGGACTCTGAAAGCCAAAGCTGGTGGCTTGCCCTTCTGGATGGGAGGATGTAGTTGCTGACGGCCTCTAGCTGTCTCAGGATTTTTTGCTTGCCTTCCATCTTTTGCAGGTGGACTTGGCAGGCCTGAGCATGAGAGGACAAGCCTTAGATTCCTGTCGGCACAGAAGACCAGCTCCTAACTCAGTGCATGTGTCCAGGATGCCTGCAGGCTGCTAAGACCCCCCCCACTTGTCATGGACTGCCCACGCTGGTCAGTAGCTCTTTATCCTGGAGAGAGTAAGGTAGCTCAAACTCCATCCCTGTGGGATGATAGTTCCAAGTGTCCTGGGAGGGACTCAGTTCTCAGCTCCTGGTAGCACCTACCTACCTGGCTGGGACCTCTTTCCACTCAAAATAATACACAGTTGGCCGGGTAGTGGTAGTACATGTTTTTTTTTATCTCAGGAGGCAGAAGCAGGTGGATCTCTGTGAGTTCCAGGCTAGCCTGATCTCTGGTTTACAGAGTTCCAGTGCATCACATTCAGGGCTACCCAGGGAAACCCTGTCTCCAAAAACAAAACCAAACAAAAAACAGGAAGACACAAACAAACAGACAGACAAAAAGCCCACAAACCAGATACAACTGTCCTCTGGAGTGGCCAAGGGCCTGAGGGATGTGACTGCAGCCCAGAACCCGTATGGTGTTAATGTTCTGGTTCTAGGGCAGAGTTCATCCAGTGAACCAAGACACACCCTTAGCTACTGTCTTCCAGGGCCAGCTATCTCCACAGACAGCCCACCCTGCCCACACCTCCCATACTCATCCTGCCACTTTCTGCCTGGGGACAGCATGGGTACTATAGACTGTCCATTTCCTTATCCTTAAGGGAGAGGTGGGGAGAGGCAAGGATTAACCCTGGACCAGCTGCCTGTAAGGGCTTAACAGGTTTGTATGTGTGAAGTGCTATATTAGTTAGGTGGTCAATATTTTTATTGGAAGAGCAAATGTAGCTGGGCGGTGGTGGTGCACGCCTTTAGTCCCAGCACTTGGGAGGCAGAGGCACATAGATTTCCAAATTTGAGGCTAGCCTGGTCTACAGAGCGAGTTCCAGGACAGCCAGGGCTCCAGAGAGAAACCCTGTCTCGAAAAAACAAAAAAATAAGTCGGGCAGTGGTGGCACATGCCTTTGATCCCAGCACTTGGGGGGCAGAGGCAGG
>NW_022196893.1:13974758-14014686 GCF_008632895.1 Mastomys coucha | reverse complement strand
AAAGCCAAAAGATAAAAATAAAAAATAAAAAAGAAAGAGCAGATGTATGAAGCAGTAAAGTATGGTGGGACATAGGCTGGTCTATATAGTGAACTCAAAGCCCTCCTCACCAATTTAGAAAGTCAGCCAGGTATAGTAAAGCGTGCTGTTAATCCTATAGGAAACCTGAGTTTGGTCCCTAAGACCCATGTTGGGTGACTCACATCTACCGGTAACTGTAGCTGCAGGTGCTCCAACAGTCTCCTTTGGTCTACATGTGTGTACAATGCCGCCTCCCAATAATTAAAAATGAAATAATTTGAGTCTAGAGAGCCAGTCCAGTGGTTATAAGCACTGGCTGTCTTCCAGAGAACCCAGGGTTGATTTCCACACCGCCACCCACAACCTCCCGTTTCCAGTCCCAGGTGATCCAGTGCCCTCCTCTGGTCTTCAAGGGTACTTCATGCCTGTGGTACACAGATATACACACAGGAAAAACACTCATGCACATCAAATAAATAGTATATAATAAATAAATCCTTAGGGGAGAAAAAGCACACGGCCCACGTATCCTTCCATCTCTGTCTCTCCAGGGTTGGGGTTCTAGGCTTGCACTGCTGTTTCTGTCTTTTCTATGGGTTCCCTGGATCTGAACTCATACTCATACTTGGGCATTTTACCCACTGAGACATCTCTGCAATCCTAAGCCCGGGCCTTCATGCCAAATGTGTTTGAGGCATTTAGTGGCCTGTCTTTGAGTAAGCCAAAGCCTGTTCATGGAACAGAAAGGTCAAAGGACAAACTACCACCCCAATATCCAAAAGAGGCAGACCAGTCAGGCAGAGGGTGTTATGTGGCAAAGTTGTTGCTTCTGACTGTCCTTGCGCGTGCTAGACTCTGGCTGTACACTCTGAGACACATTGCTTCTGGTCCCTAAGCATTTACAGGTTTATTACACAAGGGACAAAAAGGACCTTGCCCAGATCCCGCTTAAAGCTCCCATTTCACAGATGAGCGGCCAGCCTGCCAGGGTGCAACTCATGCTTCTCAGGTCCCACAGACCCTAGGCTTTGAAAACATGTTTCTTGAGGGTCACAGATGCCTACGTCTTGCCTACCTGAATGCTGATGCTCATGTTTTACAGACAAGCCAATCCTTATGGGCATCTCCTGTTCCAATCTAGAGGAGACCATGTCCAAGCCCCCAGACTGCCTGCCTCGGATGCTCAGGGGCACCCCCAGACAGCGGGTCTTCACCCTCTTCATTATCAGCTTCAAGTTCACCTTCTTGGTCTCCATCCTGATCTACTGGCACACTGTAGGTGCACCCAAGGACCAAAGACCACAGTATAGCCTGCCAGTGGACTTCCCCTGCCCCGAGCTGGCCTCTCCTAGAGTCTCTGCCCCAGGCAACATCTTCTTCCTAGAGACCTCGGACAGGACCAGTCCCAGCTTTCTGTTTATGTGTTCTGTGGAATCAGCTGCCAGGACACACCCTGAGTCCCGGGTGGTTGTGCTCATGAAAGGGCTACCTAAAGACCCCACAGCCCAGCCCCGGAACCTTGGCATCTCTCTTCTGAGCTGTTTTCCCAATGTCTGGATACGACCTCTGAACCTGCAAGAACTGTTTGCGGACACGCCCCTGGCAGCCTGGTACTCGGAGGCACAGCACAGGTGGGAGCCCTACCTGTTGCCCGTACTGTCCGATGCTTCCAGGATTGCACTCCTCTGGAAGTTTGGTGGTATCTACCTGGACACGGACTTCATTGTCCTGAAGAACCTGGGCAACCTGACCAACGTGCTGGGCATCCAGTCCCGCTATGTCCTCAATGGTGCCTTCCTAGCCTTCAAGCGCAAGCATGAATTCTTGGCACTGTGTCTACGTGACTTTGTGGCCAACTATAATGGTTGGATTTGGGGCCACCAGGGCCCCCAACTGCTTACCCGAGTCTTCAAGAAGTGGTGTTCTAGCCACAGCCTGGAAGAGAGCCATGCTTGCCGCGGGGTCACTGCCCTGCCCCCCGAGGCCTTCTACCCCATCCCCTGGCAGAACTGGAAGAAATTCTTTGAAGATATCAGCCCCGAGGAACTGGCCCAGCTGCTCAATGCCACCTATGCTGTTCATGTGTGGAACAAGAAAAGTCAGAGTACACACCTAGAGGCCACGTCCAGGGCTCTTCTGGCCCAGTTACATGCCCGCTATTGCCCTACGACACATAGAGCCATGAAGATGTACTTGTGATGGCCCTCCAGGCTGCAGTCATATCCTATCAACATTGTTACTGCCTTTCCAGGGAGGCAAGAGGAGCAGACAGGAAAAAGGGGTTCTGAGATGCTGCTGTTGACTTTAGAGGAGGCCAAGCTGGCCCTGGGGAACACGTGCCACTTCTATACCTGCCCCTACAGGCCAGAGGGAGACCAGCGGATACACTTTGTCCAGTGTTCGAGGCTGACCAGTGATTCCATAGTTACTAGCATCTGGGTCCTTAACGGGCTGGATCACAAGAACCCTAAAGAGCATTCTGAGGTACCTGGAAGACAGTTGGTTAGAGGTGGGGATAGGAGTGGAGCTCTGAAAAGTCTATGTAGAAGTGCTAAGCTTAAAGGATCTGGCTCTCTCAGCCTCATGAGCCCAAAGGAAGGAGCAGAGCTCCCTGGGAACACCATCTTTCCTCCCCTGGGACACTGCTCTGCAGATCCGTCCCAGCCTGCTCCAGTGTTCAGGGATGTGGAAATTCTTCAGGCTCTGAAAAGGGTTTTAAATTCCTTCCCTGTTGTAGACACTGGGGGCTATAATAAAAGTGACTCACCAACACGTAACACCTCATGGTCATGTGGCACACTTGTGAACATAGACTTCTGCACACACTGTTCTACAGATGGGAACGGGCTGGAGGGTGGCTGTTTCATTGGTGTCACAAAATTCACTTGGAGAGGCTGTGCTCAGAACTGGGTGGGTGGCTGGCTGACGTGGCGTGGGAGCAGCCTGTGGTCCCACCTCACTTCTCAAGGCTCACAAATAGCCAAAGTGGAGTTCTAGCCTACTTGGAACCCTCAATAAGCCTAGATTTACTTTAGCCTAAATGGGGCTCAGTGTGAACATCAAGGCATGACAATAAGGTCTAGCCACAGCCAAGCCTGGAAGGGGCCCTGGCCGCACCTTGGAAGTCTGACTAGGCTACTCGTAACTTCTGGAAGTGGCTTGCTATGCAGTATTCAGAACACCTCTGCAGCCACAGTTGATTCCTCTCTTGGATGGCTGGGCATCCCCATGGATTGGGAAGCCAGGAGGCTGCTGGGAGCTCTGGACTTCTCTCCAGCCTCTGTGCTCTGCCGTGCTGGGGCATATGAGTTGTCTGGTTTCAGAGGTATTCAAGAGCAGATGAGGTTTTTGGTGAAGACAACAAATTGTAAGCCAGTTATTTCTGTAGTCAATCATTTGGAAAGGTCTCAACTGTAGAGGCTGGAGAGATAGCTCATCCATTAAGAGCACTTTTGGTACTTTCCCAGAGGACCCAAGATTAATTGCCTAAGTTTGGTCAAGCATTCATTTTGTTTTCTTTTGCTTTTTTTTTTTTTTTTTTAAGATTTATTTTATGAATATAAGTACACTGTAGCTGTCAGACACACCCAAAGAGGGCATCAGATCCCATTACAGATGGTTGTGAGCCACCATGTGGTTGCTGAGGATTGAACTCAGAACCTCTGGAAGAGCAGTCGCAGTTCTTAACCACTGAGCTATCTCTCCAGCCCCCATTGGTCAAGCATTCTATATGGCAGCTCACAACCACCTGTGACCCCATCTCCAAGAGATCTGATGTCTTCTGGATTCCACTAGCTCCTGAGCTCACATCTATACATACACACATATACACTCGAATCTCTACAGTCCGGGCTGGTTGGTGTGCAATTTACTGTAAGTCTCCCAAGAGGGAATTATAGGCATGAGCCACTTTGCCCAGCTTCATCCATCTTTAATTTCTTTCTGCTTTAGAATGACAGGCATTACTCTAAGTGCATCTCGAGGTCATTCCCAGGGTCAGACTCAGAATCCCATGTAGCTAGGTGAGGGTGTCAAAATCTTATCCCCTGCAGAGCTGAGAGCTCCGAAGGGCTGGCCTTGGTCTACGGCTTGCTCCTTTGGGTACATCAGTCTGAGACTTGGCAATGGAGTAGCTGCAGAGTGCTCTCTGAGGTTCTCTGAGGCCTTCCTGACAGATGCAGGAGGCAGGCCTGTCCCAGATCTTCTTTACATCATGCCTAGCTGGGCCATATCCAAAAACAGAGATCTGAATGTTGGTCTGAGAATTAGCAACTGAACAAAGCAGGTCTTCGTTTTCTTCCACCCTTCATACAGCCTGTGTCTCGCCCAGCCACTCCACTCTGGACCTTATTCCAGCTGCCGTAAACTGCCAGTCAGAAGACAGCACAACAGAAATAACAACATACCCTGGAGAATAGGCAGAAAGAGAGGCAGGGCCTGGGTGACAGGAGCAAAGAGCTGACTCATTCCTAGATGAGAGAGAGGCCTTGAGGCCCAGTGAGGGGATCCAGGCATCCACCACCACTGGCCTCGTTCATGTACTTCCTGGGCTGGGAAGTCTTGCTTGATGTCCAGCTTAAAAACCCTTTGCCAGCTGCCAGCCTCTGAGTTGTGGCCAGTTTCTGCTTGTTTCTATTTTGCAAAGAAGAGCTGAGCTATGCTGGCTCCCAGCATGGATGCTGCTACCAAAGGAGCCACACTGTGTGCACCCAAATCCTTTATCCCCTACCTTCCACATCAGGGGGTGAAGGTTCAGTCTCGACTCTATGTGATATTAGAGATCGATAGGTGCAGGTTTGTGGGGCTGTGTGGGCTGGGAGCTGGGCATTATAACTTCAGTGCACCCGCAGACTAGACCCTCAGACCCTGCCTCACACAGAACTCCCTGCAGGGCCCCTCACCCTACCTTCTGCTCAGGCTCAGGCCTGATTTTAGATACCCTGCCAGCATTTTCCCCTGCCCTGGCCCAACCCCCCAGAGGGCAGATACCCTGGCAACCTCCAGTTGCCTCTTTCTGGGGAAGTTAGAACTTTTGTTGTGCAGCTGGATTCTGAGAAAGGAAAAGGGGGGGTTGCCTGGTGGAACGTGTCCTGGGGGCATGAAATCTGATCCTTGGCCCTATGGTTTCTCACTGGCTAGTCTGTTTGCAGATATTTTCATGGCTGAGGAAGACAGAACACATAGGGGCCCACGGCAAGCTATGTATCAATCACCTAATGAAGATTCCAGGCTGGCCAGCCAGGCACTGGCCAGCAGGAAAGTCTTTCCCAGCAGCTCAGGGCTGGGGAACTAATTTCCCCTGGCTACTATATCAACGTTAAGCCCCTTGTTTAAATATCACATTGGACCGCCCTCCATCTGAGTGCCTGAACAGAGGCCAAGGATTGATGAGCGCTGTGGGCTCCATTCCTGGAAGTCTGTTTTCTTGCTGGGCTTCTTACAAACCTCTGCTTAGGTCCAGTTGGGTGGCGCTAAGCATGCTGGGAGGGTGTTGGTCTGGAGTGAGCAAAGATTCAAGTGTGATCTCTCCTGGAGCAGAGTGGCAGAGGGAGCAAGTGTGAACTACTTATGGTCTCTTGGCTGTAATAAACACCACGACCGAAAGCAGCCCGGAGAGGAAAGGGTTAACTTCTGGAGAGGAAAGGGTTACTTCATCTTTTGTCCTAGTTCATCATCCAGGGAAGTCAGGGCAGGAATTCAAACAAGGCAGGAACCAGCTGGAGGTAGGAACTGATGCAGAGGTCATAAAGAATGTGATGCTTACTAGCTTGCTCCTCATGGCTAGCTTGGCTTGCATTGCTTATGGAACCAGTGACCACCCAGTTAACATAACTTTATATTAACTGGACATAAAACTAGCCAGCATCAAGTACTTCCAGTAGAGTCTGTCTGGGCAGGAGGAAGCCAGTTGGGTGGTGACAGTGAAGTAGAGACCAGACGCTGTTCCTGAAATTCTTAATTCACCAACAAAACACAAACTCCATCAACTCTTCCAATGCCCAAAGAGAAGCAGGTGAGACTCCAGAGGCATCTAGCTGACACTGCAACAGATGAGAATTTAATATATACCCATGACAGATTGGGACAGTATCCTGAAAGCTACTGTAACAAAAATCCCAATGGTTTATAAAAGACTGTCTGCCTCACGTGGTCCAAAGCCAGCTGTGACTCGGCCCTCCCTGGGCTGTGATTTATAGAGGATTCAGCTACGGCCACTTTCCAGTCAACCAAAAAGGTGCACACTAGTGTCCAAGGCCTTTAAATAATTATTACGTATTCAATGTTCTACCTACATGTATGCCTTCAAGCCAGAAGAGGGCACCAGACCTCATTATCGATGGTTGTGAGCCACCATGTGTTTGCTGGGACTTGAACTCAGGACCTCTGGAAGAGCAGACAGTGCTCTTAACCACAGAGCCATCTCTCCAGCCTCAAGGCAGCTGTCTTTAAGGACATAATCCATTTGCATGACTAAAATTTGTTCACATTCCATCTGGCTAAACTTAACATGACCACATCCTACAAACAGACTGAAGAAAAAGGAACCGAGAACCTCAGGCTGAATGTCCTAAGGCTGGTTCGCTCTCGTGTTGACTGCCTCTACCATCAGACTGTGAGCTCCTCTCTCAAGTCTGAAATGTCCATGAGCCTTGTATCATCATACCTGAGCCCTGTCTTGTGGAAGACCCATGACTGCTTGCTAAATGAGTAGAAGAGGTCCAGGTAACTGAATGAATAAAACAGAGTCCCTGCTATCATTCGCTGTTGAATGCCCCTAAAGGTGTATTCCTGGGAAATGATAGAACCCCAGGGCTTTGGCCTGATGGGAGATTTTTAGGTCATTGGAGGAATGCCTTCAAAGGGGATTGTGGGACCCAGTTCCTTCCTGTTTTGCTCACTGGGATGAAGTAAGCAGTGTGCCCACTCCCTTGCCATTCAGCAGCCCACCAGAGGTCCAACACCTCCCTAGCTATGGAGCGTAATGTCTCCCATTCTGAGCCAAAACCAACCTTTCTCTTTCTCAAGCTGACTAACCAGCCTGAGGCCTTTCTTATAGTCACAGAAAACAGCAGCAGGCCCAGTCAGGAACCTTGCCAGTTATTTTATCACAAGGAATTTAATGTACGAAGCACAAAGGTATGCCCAGTAAGCTCAGCGCTTTTGAGGTAGAGGCAGAAGGATCAAAAGTTCGTGGCCAGCCTCAGCTATGTATTAAATTTGAGGTTAGCCTGGGCTACATGAGATCCTGTCTCAAAACAAAAACAAACACCAGAAAAGGAAGAGAGAATTTAATACAGGACTTAGTAAAAGAAGTGAGACAAGCCATTAGAAAGTGGCAGAGTGGTCTCTCCCAAGAAGCAACTGCCACACTTGGAGGTGGACAGTGGGAGACGAGGTAGAGCCCTTGAGCCAGTGTTTAGAACAGCTACAAAGTGGGAACAGCACTAGAACATATTTGGGGTACATCTGAGAAGTTAGCAACTGGTAGGAAAGGCCTGCCTTCAGGGCCTAAAGGGTAATCTAGTCCCAGAGGCTCAGAGTAAGAAGGAACAGGGTGAGACAGGCTGGTCTCTTCCGGCAGGACTGGGTCACATTCTTCCACTCTAGCCATTAGCCCTCCAGGCTTAAGCTGGGACTGCAAACAGCAGGACTCCCTCCAGGGTCCCCGCTTTTCAGGCTGCAGTGATGCCGTCAGCCTCCCAGGTGTCCGGAACTGGAAAGGGCACATCTGTGGCCCTGCCAGGGTGATTCCCTGTAGGGGACACAGAGGTCTCTGTGCTCATGGGAACAGAGAAGTGTTCCTTCAAGGAAGGGACTGCCAAACTTATTTTCTGTCCAGAAGGCTGGATCAAATGTGCTTTCTAAGCTGGGCGGTGGTGGCACATGCCTTTAATCCCAGCACTTGGGAGGCAGAGGCAGGCGGATTTCTGAGTTCAAGGCCAGCCTGGTCTTACAGAGTGATTTCCAGGACAGCCAGGGCTACACAGAGAAACCCTTTCTCAAAAAAAAAAAAAAAAAAAAAAAAAAAAAAGAAAGAAAAAGAAAAAGTGCTTTCTAGCCAGGTGACCTTACAAAAGCCACATGGCTGGAGCCTTATGGGACCCTCCTCCCCACCCTTCTTGTAAACTTGTTTTTCTCAGTCTATCTGAAGGACTCATCTTTACTGAAGGTATCACATACACTATTCAAAGAGTTTCACTGGGTTTCGTTTACTTTGCTCCTCAAAGAGATTTAGATATGCTCTCTTGCGAAGGAAGGTTTGAGTTAGTCATCACAAGGCAGGAACCAGCTGGAGGCAGGAACTGATGCAGCGGTCATGGCGAATGTGATGCTTACTGGCTTGCTCCTCATGGCTAGCTGTCTATCACCAGACAGTGCTTTGTTTAGATATGCCTAAACTAAACAGCTCAGAGCCTGCTCCTAAAGTTTGAACTCACTGGCTACTGAGTTGTGTAATTTTGAACTCCCTCCATGATGCCTTCTGCTATCCATTAAAGTCACCTCAAATTTTGGAGATCCTCAAATTTCCCTACTCCCCTACTGTTGCAGGATATTTGATCACACTGTGAACCAGAGAGTTTGTTATTCACTGGGGAAAAAAAAAAACTTGTTTCTAGTTGTGGTGTGGTTCAGCCTTAGCACACTCCTTTAATCCCTCTGGCTGGAATACAGACATGCCCTTAGTACCCACCTGCAGAAGGAAGCAGCCACGTTTGAAAGTGATGTCTAATTGAGTGGCAGACAAAGTGATGAATCAGAGAAAGATTTGACAGAAGGGATCTGCCCAACTCTCTAAGAGACAGGAAAGGGAAGCTACTTGAGGGGCAGAGCATAGGAAAGGAGGGAGGCAGTTTTATCCAGAGTTTTAATGACACAGGTTGAAGAGAGAACAAACTAGACACAGGTGAACATAGAATGGGCCGGAGAAGGAGGCTCAGATGATTAGAACAAATATGAGGCCTAGCAGAGCAATTCAGTCAGGAGCTGAGAGAGAAGCCAGACTGAATCAGTCACCATGGAGAGGAGTTTTGAACCTGCCAGCCAGAGTTCAGAAAGAACTAGAAAGTTCTAGGCGGTGGAGGCGCATGCCTTTAATCCCAGCACTTGTGGGGCAGAGGCAGGCAGATTTCTGAGTTTGAGGCCAGCCTGGTCTACAGAGTGAGTTCCAGGACAGCCAGGGCTACACAGAGAAATCCTACCTCGAAAAACAAAACAAAAAAAAAAAAAAGAGAAAGAACTAGAAAGGGTGAGCGTCTTAGAGGCTGAAACCATTCTAGGTCTGGATGAGATTGTACAGAGGCTAGAAATTTTCAGGACTAGGCCTAGGTTAGCAGACTGAGGCAGTCAGCCCCAGAGACAGTTACTACAGGAGAACGAAAGTTATGTGGACACCCACAGGCTGTATCACACTGGCTCAGCCAACTCACAGTGCCTGGGAACCAGAAGCAGCATGCTTATGTCTTGCTCACAGCTGGGGTCATAACTTCCGCTTTATCATCAGGCTGTCATTCTTGGGTCACACCTGGCTGGTGTCACAGAGACAACAGCCTGCTAACCATCTACTCTAGCTTGGAACACTCGCTTTGGGTTTTAGGTGGCAGCAGCATATTTGCACACACTGTATTGCTGAGCCAAGATGGAGACAAAGTGTGGGGGGGCGTGGATCATGTTTTCCCAGAGGGCTGTCCCCAAGTTCCATCACTATAGAGAGTATATGTATGTAGTGTATGGATACATCACCTGTTGATTAAAAAGCCTGTGGTCTGTGATGCAGGAAATGGGAGGTGAGACATCTGGGAGGCAGAGAGAATTCTGGGATAGAGCCAGGCGGGAGATTTGCCTGGGAGATGTGACAAGAGGGACACCTGGTACCCGAGCATAGTAAACAGCCACATGGCAGAATGTAGGTTAAAATAAGTGGGATGTTTTAAGTTTTAGCTAGTGAGAGAAGAGTTTAGCTATATGGCCAAGGTATTTGTAAATATATTTTGAGTCTGAATCTTATTTCTGGGAGCGTGGGGATGGGAGGAAGAACTGGCCATAGCTTCCACATATCACCCTTCACCCCAGGGCAAAACCAGGTGGGTGGATCTAAAAAGCAAAGATCAGTTAGTTGAGCAAGCAGTGCTTGCCTAGCCTCCATGAAGTCCTGGGATTGATCTGATCTAATCCATTACAAATATACCCACTTTGCTGGGCGGTGGTGGCCTATGCCTTTAATCCCAGCATTTGGGAGACAGAGGCAGGTAGGTTTCTGAGTTCAAGGCCAGCCTGGTCTACAGAATGAGTTCCAGGACAGCCAGGGCCATACAGAGAAACCCTGTCTCGAAAAACAAAACAAAAAACAAACAAACAAAACCAAATATACCTACTTTGTTGGTGAATGCCTATAATCCCAGAGTTTGAGGAATGGAAACAAATAAGAGGCTGTAGCTTGGTCGGTAAAGTAGCTGCGTAGCATGCACACAGGGCTCAGTTCCCAGCACAGCACAAACGAAGCATGCCGCCCCACATCGCTAATCCCTGTAATCCCAGCACTGAGGAGGTAGAGGCAGGAGGATCAGGAGTTTGAGCTCATCCTTGGCTATACAACAAGTTTGAGGCCAACCTAGGCTACGTGAGTCCCTGCATCAAAATCCACATTGGGCACAGTGGCTCATGCTTTTCTTTAAAAAAACAAAAACCAAAAAAAAAAAACTAGGTTTATTTTATGTGTATGAATATTTTGCCTGCATGTATAAGTACTTCTGTGTGTGTGTATGTGTGTGTGTGTACGTGTGTGTGTACCACATGTGTTTCTGGTGCCCTCGAAGACCAAAAGAAGCATCCACATCCCCGAGAACTGACGTCATAGGAGGTTGTCAGCTACCGCATGGGTGCTGAGGACCAAACCCTAGACCTCTGCCAGAGTAACTAGTAGCTCTTAACCGCTAACCCATCCCTCTAGCCAAAACGTGGTTCATGGTTTAATCCCAGCTCTTAGGAGGTAGAAGCAGGTGGGTCTCTGAATCCAAGGTCAGCCTAGTCCACACAGCCATAGGGCTGTGCAGAGACCCTTTCTCAATAGCAACAGAATGGTATGCAGGGATGTCACAAGGGCTGTGGGCCCCAGTGCAGAGACCCTTTCTCAATAGCAACAGAATGGTATGCAGTGATGTCACAGGGGCTGTGGGCCCCGGTGGCCGAACCTGAGGTTCACCTGCAGATAAGTGGTCAACATTGTGTGTATTAACCTAGACCTCCACTCCAGGACTCCCTCAACCTCTCTCAGTCAAAAGAAACTCTTTAACTGTCTATAGACCGCTATAACTGTCTACTTAAAGAGCCAAACAAGACCCCCCCCCCCGTGGTATCTTTGTCTAGGGGCCAATAGCAGGATAATTAAGTAGGCTACATCTGTTTGTATGTGTATGTGATTGTGTATGAGTGTGGGAGAATATGTGTGGCATTGTGTGAGTGTATGTGAATGTTTGAGTGTGTGTGTGTGTGTGAATGTGTGTCTGTGAGTGCATGTGTGTGCGGGATGTGAATATGTGTGAGTGCATGTGTTTATGTGTGTACATTTGTGTGAGTATTGTGTGTTAGTGTATATATGAGTATATGTGTATGTATAATTGTGTATGTGTGACTGTGTGAGACTGTGTGTGTATGTGACTGTACATGAATGAGTATGTGGGAGTATGTGTGGCATTGTGTGTGTGTGAATGTTTGAGTGTGTGTATGTGTATGTCAATGTGTCTGTGAGTGCATGTGTGTGAGGGGTATGAATGTGTGTGAGTGCATGTGAGTATATTTGTGTATGTGAGTGTTGTGTGTTAGTGAGTATGTATATGAGTATATATGTATGTATATGTATATATATACATATATATATGGGTATGTGTGTGTCGTGTGTATATCTGGAGAACAGAGGGGGACACTACCTGTTTTCCTATCTCCCTAAATCACTCTCCACTTGCTTTTTTTTTTTTTTTTTTTTTTTTTTTTTTTTTTTTTTTTTTTTTTTTTTTTTTTTTTTGGTTTTTCAAGACAGGGTTTTTCTGTATAGCCCTGGCTGTCCTGGAACTCACTCTGTGGACCAGGCTGGCCTCGAACTCAGAAATCCACCTGCCTCTGCCTCCCAAGTGCTGGGATTAAAGGCATGCGCCACCACGCCCGGCTCTCCACTTTCTTTTTTCTCCCCTTTATTTTCACTTTATTTTGCCAGCATGTATGTCTCTGTGTCACATGTGTGCAGTGCTGTCAGAGCCGGGAAACCATGTCAGATCCCCTGGACTAGAGTTGCAGGTGGTTACCAGCCTCCACGTGTGCACTCAAAACTGAACCCGGGTCCATTGCAATAGCAGTCAGTGCTCTTAACCAACGAGCCACCTCTCCAGCCCCTGCCTTATTTCTTAAGATGGGATCATCTCTCACTGTCGAATCGGGTCTTCTGGAAGAGGAGTAGGAGCCTAAAAGAATAAAGGGAACCGGACGGTGAGAGGGAATAAAAAATGGGACTGAGGCATGGTTCTGCTTTCAGTCCATGTATTATTCAACTGAGAAGCAGGCAGGTAAAACCCGCCCTCAGTCCGCCAGCATTCCGTGGCCCAATCAGCATCTTTATCTTCGGTCTCTGGAGGCGGGCATAGCTGTTAGCCGGAACCTGGAAAGAGGCGTACTTGTTTGTGGCAAGCCAAGGTCTGACGCAGCCAGCTTCTGGCTGAGGGAGGGTCCCCCTCACTGAACCTGGAGCTCACTCATTAGCCAGGCTGGCTGGTCAGTGAGCCCCTGGGACCCACCTGTGTGTATTTCCTCAGCACAGGGGTGACTGAAGTGGTCCACTCCCAGCAGCCTTTGCCCCAGTGGGTTCTGAGTATCCAGCTCTGGTCTTTTGTGTACCCTGTGCATTACCAACTGAGCCGTCCCCCCAGGCCCTTTGCTGGATTTCTGCTTCTCCCAAGGTGGTCCAGTCTGACTAGGCCCTGACGCCTGTGGCACTGTCCATCCCAGAGAGGGCCACAGGTGAAGCTGTGCTCCTAGAACCAACAGCATCCTGGTCATCCTGTCTTTTCAACAATAAACCTCTGTGTCCCATGATACTACCCAACACTGGCCTGCCTCATTTCTGCTGTGCTAGAGGCTCCGGCCATCCCCGCCCCCCTCCAGTTCTGCCTTGCTAGTTCTCTCCCAAGCCTTTGGCCTTCCCATTCTATCCCCTACCCCCAGGGAAATCCCCAGCTGTCCCCTAGACTTCAGAGAAACCACATGAGCCTAAATATTTCTTCACTGGGAAGTGCTATATCCTAGCCATGCTGGGAAATGAGGCAATTAAAAAAAATGACTCATGTTTTGGTAAAAGGGGGTAAAAGGAATAATATTTCACAAGCTTTCTCCTGGACACTGTACAACAGCTGTAAACCCTCTGGCTTCTCAAGAGAGTCTGAAAGAAAGCCCTGTCTCCAAGCAGTGGCTGAGGGTTTCATTTGGACTTTTTTTTTTTTTCCATTTCAGTTTTAAATGTACTTCAATCCCCAGATCAAACATAAAAGGTCAAGACTAGTGTTAAGGAAAAGCAGTTCATCGGAGGGAATGAGAGAAGATGGGTAAGCATACAGCCGAGCCCTGCTGCCTCCTGCAACCACAGGACTGGCGGGGACCAGAGATATCCTGGGCTAGCTGATGGAACCACAACTAGACATCTTCTCAAAATGAGAGTTTCAGGCATGAAACAGGCAGATAGAATTAATAACAACCTAGACAAGAAAGGCTTGGTTTCTCTGAGATGAGAGGCTAGAAAGTGGAGAGTGGGGGTTCAATAAATGATGTCCCCCAAATCATCTGAACATCCCAGGCTTCTGAAATCTCTCTCTGCCTCTGAACGTCCAGCTTTTGTTTCATGATCCTCAGTGGCTGCTCCAGCTCCTGCCATTGCACACACATTCACCCAGCAGAGCTAGCCTGGAGATCACTGCTACCTTGCCACCCCTGTGTCTATTTCTTATTTGTTTTTATTTTATAAATACAAGTGCTTCCCTGCATACACATGCAGGTATGTGTACCATATGCTTGCCTGGTGTCCATGGAGACCAGAAGAGGGAGTCAGATCTCCTGCACCTTGAGACTTACAGGTGATTAGGAACCACTATGTAGGTGCTGGAACTGAACCCCATTCTCTAAAAGAACAGCAAGTACTCTTATCCACTAGGCCTTCTTTCCAGCCCTGAATGAATGAATGAATGAATGAATGAGTTCGAGGCAAGGTATCACTATGTATCCTGGAACCCTTGGCACCCAGTATGTGGACCAAGCTGGCCTCAAACTCATAGAGATCTGCCCACCTCTGCCACCAGAGTGCTAGGATTAAAAGTGTGTGCCACCAGGACTAGCCACACTTTTGCCATTATTGACTAGGCTATAGTTGCCATAGTTGTAAGGGAAGCTGGGAAAAATAGTTGTTAGTTAAGAAAACAAGTACTGAGCTAACTGTCTAGTGCAAGGCTATAGAGATGGCTTGGTGGTTTAAAGCACTTGTTGCTCTTGCAGAGGACCCAGGTTCAGTTCCAGGACCCACATGGTGGCTCATAACCATTTGTAACTCTAGCTTCTTTTTCTTTCTTTCTTTCTTTTTTTTTAAGACTTATTTATTTTATGTATACAAGTATGTTATGGTTGTGTTTAGACACACCAGAAGAGGGCATCAGTTCTCATTACAGATGGTTGTGAGCCACCATGTGGTTGCTTGGACTTGAACTCAGGACCTCTGGAAGAGCAGTCAGTGCTCTTAACCACTGAGCCATCTCTCCAGCCCCTGTAACTATAGTTTCATGGGATCATAGGAGTCTCCTTCTGACCTCTACAGGTACCAGGCACTCATTTGATGCACATACATACATACAGGCAGACAAAACACTCATACACATAAAAATAAATGTGAAGTTATTTAAAAAATAAAGAAAATCGATTTAAACATCTATTGTTTTATAAGAGAGAGAGAAATAGCTTCTAAGGAGAAGTCATCCATGCTTGTCACAAGAACGTTCTGTCAGTTGCAGGCTAGGTTCTGTGGCAGTGGCTTAGGCGGTGCTGCACAAGTGTGAGGAACCAAGTCTGTATTCCTAGCCCTAGCGTGAAGAAGCTAGGTATGGCAGCTTGCACCTGCAACCCTGTGCTGAAGAGACAGAGACGGGAGGATCCTTGGGACTTGCTGGCCAGACAACGTAGACAAATCCACGAACTCCAACTTCAACCTTGTCTAAAGCACATGTAGATTAGTAACTGAGAACACCCCAAAGTTCACGCCAGGCCTCTACAAATGCATAGATATGTGAATACACACACATACACACACCTCAAAGGAAGGAAGGAAATAAACGCAGGCCATTGTGTGGCATGACTTCCCAAAACGCATTGATAAAACATAAAGACAGTTGGTGGAGAGATAGACAAATGGCGGAGCTGGGAGGCCTGAGGACTGTCTAAGTGTGTGTGTGACTTCTGTGTGTGCAGCCTGACAAGCTATTGTCAAATTTAAGCCTTCAGTGGAAAGCCTCAGTTCTAAAAATAACATGGTATAACCGACAGTCGTGACATCAGTCACGAGATGGTGAGCCATCTCAACAAGTGAGATATGAGCTAACCAAGCAGCTGCCAAGCATTTTAGCAGCTGAGTCTCATGACTCAGCTGGGGTTACAGTTTCCTAGGGCTGTGCAGGGCGTGGCTGCACACCTTTAATTCCAATGGTCAGGAGGCAGAGGCAGGCAGATCTCTACAAGTTCAAGGCCAGCCTGATCCACAAATTAAAAATTCCAGCTATCTCCCCAGCCCCTCACCAGCTGCAGCTGCTCAGGAGAGCAGGACCACACATAGCTTGGGCAGCACAGTGAGCTAACCCTGGTGGCCTGGCTCGGAGAGCTGCCCCGAAGGTGTAGGAGCAGAAGATCTGGCCCAGCTCCTTGCTGGCTGTAGTCTTAGGTGAGCTAGCTGGGGCATTTGGGGAGAGCTTACCCTGGTGGTGTGGTTGCAGGAGAGTTGATGGGCTGGCCAACCAGGTCCAGAGCCAGGGCTCTGAGCTGTCTCATTCCAGCATCCACCCTGTCTGTGAACTGCTGGAGCATGTGAAGGGGCTGGTCCTGGTCCTGCAGAACCTAAGCTACAGGATCTCCATGACACAGGTGAGGATCCAGTATTGATGGTGTAGCAGAACCCAGAGGCCTCGGACCAGGCCAATGACTCACTGCAATAAACATTTGCAAGTGAATCTCTTTCGGTAGAGTGTTTGGCACACCACAGCCTCCTCAGTGTGATGTTTATTTTTATTTGGGGGGGGGTCTTTTTTGGGAGGTGGGGTGGGGGAGGTTGCAAGAGTGGAGGGCTGATATGAAGAGATGGGGAGATGAGTGTGATTGGGGTGTATAATATGAAATTCATATTAAAACAATAAAAAGTTTTTTAATGTCGGAACAGGGCTGGTGAGAAGGCTCAGTGGTTAAGAGCACTGACTGCTCTTCCAGAGTTCCAGAGTTCAATTCCCAGCAACCACATGGTGGCTCACAACCATCTGTAATGGGATCCGATGCCCTCTTCTGGTGTGTCTGAAGACAGCTACAGTGTACTCATATAAATAAAAAGTAACTAAATCTTTTTTTTTAAAAATCAGAAAAAACAAACAATTCCATCTGTCTTTGAACTGTCTATGAGAGTCTGACAGGCCAAGGAAGGAATCCCTCAGACACTTAGATTTGAGGTAAAATTGAGGAGGTTAGAGCTGGACATGGTGATATTCAGCTGCAGTCTCAGCTGAGGCAGGAGGATTGCAAGTTTAAGGTCAGCAGGGAGGTCAGTGGGCAGGGGTTAAAAAGGTACAGCCAGGCCTCGTGGTGTACTCCTGAAATCCCAGCACTTGAGAGATGAAGGCAGATGAGAGGTTCAAGTACACACCAGTGTGGTGGCCCTGCTGGGCTCACTAAAGAACTCAAAACCGAAACCAGAGACTTAGCTCGCTGGGGGTTTGGAGCCTATGTAAATGACTCAAGGACCAGATACCAGCTCCTTAGGAAGCCGTGATTCTTTGATCCCTCTTCCCCTTCCTGGAATCCCTTGTATCAATGTTTGAGCTTTGATGTCTGATTCTCACCTAAATGCCAATTGCATACCTGTACTGTCTTTGAGTATAAATGCTCCCCTGTCATTTAGTAAAACACGCCTTGATGAGAACCATTCTCCTGGCGTCGTGTCTCTTTTCTCTGCCACCCATTACAGGTTTCCAAATCCTCGGTTCGTGGAACCCCACGCAAGTAGGAGCTGCAGGACGGCATCCTACACACCAGCTTGGATGTAGAAACTACATCGTTCACTGTTTGCTCCTTTAGCAAGGAGACTGAGTTCCACCACAGTGACAGTGACTTCCTCTTTCACTTCCCTTCCCCATGGGCAGGTGCTCATCTCCATGAAGAGACAAATGTCCTCCAGGGTTCATTCTGTTGTCCATGGTCCTGCCCATTTGGCGAGTTTCTTCTTTCTTTGTGTTTTCCTCCCATTCTGGCAAGTTCTTTATCTGCAAACGGAATTAGTTTCCATGAAAAGCTTAATTAATCAGAGCAACTGACCCGAGCAGGGAGCTGCACACCCTGGAGCCGGGCACACTTGACAGATGGATGCCTTTGTAGTAGTTTTGTTTTTGTAGTTCAGGGTAGCCTCAAGCTTACTGTATAACCAAAGATGACTGGATTCCTTATCCCCCCCCCCGCCTCTCCCACATCCCTGAGTGCTAGGATTACAGGCATGCACCTGTTTTTATGGAGGAATAAGGTTCAAACCCAGAGCTTCCTGCATGCTAGGCAAACATTCTACGAACTGGCCCACATGCCCGGACCTACTGTTGGCCTTTGTATCAAAGGTTCCTCCTTTATGGGTTAAGTCAAAGGCATATCAAAAACATTCAAGGGAGGGCGGTTGAGATGGCTCCACAGCAAGACCTGATGGCCCGAGTTTTAGCTTCAGAACCCAAATAAAGGTGGGTGGGGAAAACTGATTTGAAATAATTGTTCTCCGATGTCATGCATACATAATCCCAGGGCTGCACCTCACAGGGTGTCTGTGAAGTTGGGGGCGGGGGTGCTCCCCTCATCCTGTGACCTTTGCCTAGGATGCTCAGGCTGCAAGCTCTCTTCACACACACTTACTTGGTGTCCTGGTCCTAAAGCCAAGGGGTTGGATGTGTGTTTGTTTCTAACTCTCAGATCTCCTACTTGGTGCATCACCACACCGAGATCACAATAAAGATTTCAGCTCTGACCTCTCTGATGATAAAGACTTGTGCATTCTCAGCTGCATCAGGGACCCAAAGTCCCAACTTGGAACTATCCCAAGAAGCCCTAGGTCTCAACTGGGTATGGTGACACAGACCTGTAATCCTGTAATCTTAGCACCCAGAAAGTGAAGGCAGGAGAACCCTTAATTCAAGGTCATTCTCAGATACATAGCCTCAGATACATGAGACCCTGTCTCAAAAGGGGTTGACAAGAGGGGTCCCAGGTCGGGGGAGGGGGACTGTGAAACTACACAGCATCATTTTGCATGTTGCAAATGTCTACAACATGCATTGGCTTCAAAGAGCAGGGTAGGCATGCACATCATAGACTTGTGTCTACCTGGGTGGCTCAGAGCAGCTAGACTGGATCCCTTCCCTAAGGAGGCAGGGTTTCTCTGTGTAGCCCTGGCTGTCCTCGAACTCAGATATCTGTCTCCACCTCCCAAGTGCTGGGACCAAAGGTGTGCGGCACCACGCCCGGCTGCAACTTTTATGTTTTAAGACTAATTTACAGCAAATTCCTCGTGCGGTCCTGTTAGTCCATACTGGAGACAGATGAGAACCTGGGCCTAATCAGAGATCAGATTGCGAGCGGAGCTGCTGCCGGCAGGGGGCGCCTGGAGCCATCCAATGCCACTCCCAGCTCCTGCAGTCTACGAAGACCTGGCTTTCACAGTAAACATCAGAGGACCCATGGAGAGCGTGGGAGAGGCAGGGACACGACTTTGTGCCAAGATTCCCTCCCTAATATTACTCCCGCGCTAGATGGATTCACACCCCCTGGGCAAGTGCTTTCAGACCTTCCGGGGATATCTTGCTTGTCGAAGCGACGCAGGAGAAGGCCAGAAAAAGAGGCTCTTCTAGTAAAATGGACTGGGCTGCGCCACCTGTTACGAATCTAGCGCTTAACTGAAAAAGAACTGTGGAGGTCACCTGGGATTTAATTGCACGGGGCTGACGATCTGCATGGTTCCTTTTTACTTGGGGACGTGCTCAGAGGTAATGTTGGACTGAGGTTCTATTGGAGGCTTTGACAAATCAAACCAAAGCGCAGATCTCTCAAGATAAGTGCCTCTTTTTTGTTTTGTTTTGTTTTTGTTTTTCGAGACAGGGTTTCTCTGTGTAGCCTGGCTGTCCTGGAACTCACTCTGTAGACCAGGCTGACCTCAAACTCAGAAATCCACCTGCCTCCGCCTCCCAAGTGCTGCCTTTAAAGGCGTGCACCACCACTGCCCGGCGAAAAGTGCCTCTTAATCCAAGCGAAAGTTCGTAGCACTCAATCAGAATATCCAGTTCCTTGGGGCTGTGGGGCTGCGGGTGGTGTGATAGGAAGCCCCTCCGAGCTCTGTTTTAACTCCTCTAGAAAAACCACCTTGAAACCAGGCGGTGGTGGCGCATGCCTTTAATCCCAGCACTTGGGAGGCGGAGACAAGCGGATTTCTGAGTTCGAGGCCAGCCTGGTCTACAGAGTGAGTTCCAGGACAGTCAGGGCTACACAGAGAAACCCTGTCTTGAAAAAGCAAAAAGAAAGGAAGAGAGAGAGACCGCCTTGAAAATACCAATCTGCTTTTGCTCATCCTTCTGGTTCCTTCGGCTCTTTCCTGCCTGTAGAGTCCACCTCCTCCGTTCAGCCAGTCTATTCACACGTTCTGTTTTACAAAACGAGTTGCTGCCCCCACTCGTGAATACCACAGAGCCCATGCTGTGTCTTCAAAGCATCCCAACAGGCAGCACACAGCTGCCAAAGGTACACAGCAAAGACAAAACGGTGGAGAGGGAAAGAAGAGAAGAGAAGGCAGGGAAGTAGTAACGGAGGGAGGGGAGGGAAGACAGAGAAGGACAACGGCAGCAGACTGTAATCTGAGATGTCTGTGCCACCGACACCCCTCCTCTCACCATTCTGTATCTGATAACCACCCCCCCCCCGCCCCCGGCAGAAGTGGTCCTGATGCTGCGCCTCACTCCTAGGGTTGTAGTCTACAGTGTCCAGACAGCTTTCCTGAACTCAGCACAAAGTGGAGGACTCCCTTTTCTTTGCTGGGCTTCTTTTTCTCCTCCTGATCTGGGGAGCCCAATCTAAACTCTTCCTGGGGGATGTAACTGTAAATCACTGGGGACATTACAGGCTCAACTCCCTGGGATCCCTCTCCATGCAAATGAGGGATCCCCAGCACCTTAAGCCTCAGCCAATGAAATTTCACCATAAGAAGAAGCCCTTCCCACTCTCCAAGGTGCCTATCTCCTTGGTTCACCCCAAATAAAGTATAGGTGTACAAGCTCACCCATTGGTTTGTGCACAAGCTAAGATTGTCTCAGAGAGCTGTTTCATTGAAGATTGTAGGAGAAGGCCACCACCTGCACGCACACACACACACACACACACACACACACACACTGCCCACACATTCCCAGCTGGACCAGGATCCTGCAGACTCCACCCATTCCAGACTCCACTTCATCCTTCCAGCCCAGTATACAGCAGCATCCGGACACCCTGAGAGAGAGGAAACAGAGAAAGCAGAGCCACAGCTGGACTCCAACATACACACCACACCCTTTGGCATATCTGCCTGGAGGGTAAAGGAGCTCACCAAAATATACCAATTCCTGAGCTGGAAAACTCATAAATCCCTGGGCTTGCCTTGAAATCCCCACTCTGGAAATTTCCACCCTGGAAAACTCTACCCCCAGGAAACCCTGTATAAATCTGTCTCTTGCTCAGATCTTTGAGGCAGCCACCCTCTGGATCTTTCCCAGTAAGTCTGTGTGTAAGATTTCTTGTATGGTGTGACCATATGCTATCCCTTGGCTCTGGACTTTCCCCTCAGAGCTGCAACACTTCTGTCGGAGAAATCCCTTCAGAGTTGCAACACTTCTGTCGGAGAAATCTTTTCCCTCAGAGCTGCAACCTTTCCACTGGGAAAGCCTTTCCCCTCAGAGCTGTAACACACTGTCCTCCTTACTCAGGCCCAGACCCTCTTCCCCAACACACAAGGAAAGAAATAAATGTCATTTTTAAAAAGTTTGCTGGGGGTTGGTGTCTCATGCCTTTTAAAAATCCTATCACTGGGGAGGCAGAGGCAGGTGGGTCTCTGAGTTCTAGGCCAGCCAGGTCTACAGAGTGAGTTTTAGGCTAGCCTGGTCTACAAAGTAAATTCCAGGACAGGCTACACAGAGAAACCCTGTCTGGAAAAAAAAAATAAAATTAATAATAACTAAAAAATTAACTTTCTGTGTCTATGGGGACCTTCACAAATGAGTGAAGCCCACAAAGATGATAACAATTTTTCAATCTTTCAGATGAAGCAACCCATCCATGAAGTAGTGGACACCCAGGGCTGAAGTCGGGAATGACCAGGAGAAAGACTCACAGAGGAGGGGGGGGCTGGAAGTGGGGGGCAGATATGGACTCCCTGGAGCTCCTTAGTCAGGCCTTGAGCAGCCACTGCAGCCAAGGCTCTTGCCCAGCCCTCTGCACAACGGACAGGCCTCTTGAAAGGACGCTCATGGCTCCCAGTATGGGGGAACCACGGTGTTTTCTGAAGTGTTCTCGCTTGAGTCCCTAGTGTATTAGCTCAGCATATGCTGATGTGGCTCATCTAGCTCCTTTCATGAGCAGCCTTCTGGGCTGTTGTGAATCTCTTCATTTTGGAAGTATCATTGCTCCCAGGAAGTTCTGACTACCTGTTTAAATGTGTTTCAAGAGGAGAGGCCAGAGCAGTGCTACCCTCCCGCCCCCACAGCAGCTGGGTGATGAATCTGGTTGCTCTGGATACACAGAGTGGCCAGCAAGGGGATATGGGTGGGGATGAGTGGGTGTACTGGCTGGTTTGTGTGTCAACTGGACACAAGCTAGAGTCATAGGAGAAAGAAGCCTCAGTTGAGGAAATGGCCTCCATGAGATCCATCTGTGAGGCATTTTCTCAATTAGAGATAAGGGGCAGGGAGGGACGCAGCCCATGGTGGGCAGGGCCATCCCCGGGTGGTCCTATAAGAAAGCAGGCTGAGCAGCCACAGGGAGCAAGGCTGCAAGCAGCACCCTCCATGGCCTCTACATCAGTTCCTGCCACCGGGATCCTGTCCTGTGTGAGTTCCTGTCCTGACTTCCTTCAATATGGAACAGCAATGCGGAGTGTAAGCCAAACCCTTTCCTCCCTAACTTGCTTTTTGGCCATGGTGTTTCATCGCAGCAGTAGAAACACTGACTAAGACAGTGGACATCAGAAGCAATCCTAATCATTTTGGGTCCAATCCCATTCTATTCTATCCTGTTATTAACTTTTTTGAATCAGGACCTCATGTAGCCCAGGCTGGTCTCAAACTCACTAAAAGTAGCTAAGAATCACCTTAAACTTCTTAAATTTTTTTTTTTTCTAATTTTGAGTCTGGAGGAATGGCTTGGTGGTTAAGAGCACTTTCCTGCTCTTGCAGAAGACCTGGGTTTGGTTCCCAGCACCCACGAGATGGCTCACAACCATCCATAACTCCAATTAGAGGGGATCTGAGCCCTTTTCTAACCTCTGGTGGACACCAGACATGCATGTGCCACACATACCTATATGCAGGGACAAGACTCACACAAACTAAAATAAATCTAAAAAAAAAAAAAAAAACCCTTAAAGTTCCTGTCGGGGAGTAAGGTCCGTGTGTCACAGTGCCCACATGGAGGTCAAAGGATAAGTCTCTCCACCCTGTCGACTTCAGAGATGGAATTCTGTTATCAGGCTTGGTGGCCTCTACCTGCTCACTCAGTTCACAAGCCACAATTTGAATTTCTGATCCTCTGTCCTCCCCTCCCCCGGGCTGTGTGCATCACACCGTTATAGGTGATGCTTAAGGATCAAACCTAGGAGTTGGTGCCTGTTGCACAGCACGACTGAGCTACATCGCTAGTCCCTTGGATCCCATCTTTCAATATAATAAAACTGAGAGTTGCATGAGCTAGCTGGGGCACCCGAGCAGGGGAGGGGCACTGGGATAGGACAGTTCTTGCCCATCTGTTATGTTAACAAGATCAGCCAATTTGTAACCTATTTTTAAATTCTCCACATGGGGGCACTGTTGTCTTCAGGATGTTCTTATAGAGTGAGGCTGCATTAAGGAAGCTGAGAAAATCAGGCGGCACCACTCACCTTTAATCCTGGCACTCAGAAGGCAGAGGCAAGCAGATCTCTGATTTCAAGGCCAGTTTGGTCTAGGACAGCTATGGCTACACAGAGAATCCTGTCTCGGGGGTGGGGATGGGGGAGGGGAAGATTTGCAGAAAAATCTCTGACTTAGCCCATCTAAATGTCTTCCTTCAGGACTCCACAATCCCTCCAGCTTCCCAGAGCGAAACTTGCACCTAATCTACCTGACACCAGGCATCTCCCCGTCACCCAGGCGGGAGCCATGCAGACTGCAGGCATCTCTGGAGGTTAGTGTCAGTCTCACCCTCACCCACGGTCAGTTTTGTGTTATCCAGGATTGGCCTGAGACCAGAAGTGTAGCCAGGCTTGGGTTAGTGAAGAAGCTTCATACCTCTGACACAGAGCATGACAGAGCAGTTGGCGCCCCAAACTTACTGGCTTCCAGAGATAACCAGACTCTCAGGCCAGACCCTCTTACTTCTTCCATCTCCAAAATACCTCCTTGTGTTTTGGCTGCAGTCTGCACTTGGCTTGTGACCCCACAGGCCTGCTTGCAGGCTCACTCTCTGTCTGGATGAGTCCAAGGAACTCACATTTCCTGGCTCGTGACATCCAGGGCAAGCCCCAGGAGGAAGGGAAGGTGGGTGTTTCTAGATAGGACAGGGCCAGGGGCAGGAGGGGACCAGAACCTGAGGGGAACAGGGCCAGAGGTTGCCACAGAACTGGCTTTCTACTAACCAGACTGCAAGCAATCAGCAAGGTTCCAGCTTCCAGGAACGATGAATTTGGGCACATTGAAGAGAAGATGGAACCCCAAGGCTGCAACTGGGATATCAGGGTTCAGAGAGCAAGCATTTTCCCACTTACTCTACGTGGGACTGTCCTTGGGTGCTTTGGTGATGCCTGGATATTGCGTGGTGTGGAATCCCCCCTGAGAGAGTCACAGGTCCCCAGGAAGCCTCTGTAATCTGAAGAGAGTAGAGAGGGGGAAGGCCTTTGGCCACAGTAATATAAAGGCAACAGTAGGATATACATATATATATATTCCATCTATGATTTATTTATTATTATATGTAAGTACACTGTAGCTGTCTTCAGACACATCAGAAGAGTGTGTCAGATCTCATTATGGGTGGTTGTGAGCCACCCCGTGGTTGCTGGTATTTGAACTCGGGACCCTCGGAAGAGCAGTCAGTGCTCTTAACTGCTGAGCCATCTCTCCAGACCAGTTCATTATAAGTTTAAAGCAATAATTTGTATGTCACAAGTCAGCATGGTTTTGTCAAGAGACAAACTGTCTTATTAGTTTTAAAGTTTTGTATAGATAAACTAGTCAATATTTTATTTTATGTCCTTGCACCTACAATAAGTTGCCCATTCCCAGTTGATGACCTTTAGTTACCGAATAGTGACCTCATTCCTAACCTACAAGGAGTGTTTTCCATGATCGTAAGCCTTCTCTAAGCCATCTTTCTTTTTCTAGTGCGATTTGCCCGTGGCACATGAAGATTTACAGAGCTCTATTTATGTTTCAATACCGGGCTTGAAATGACTTGTGTCAGTTTAGGAGTTCTATAAAAGCCTTATCAGGAATCACGAAATCATCAGTTTGTCTACGGGAGAGTTCATCTTCATGTTGAGCTGTAGAAAACCTGCCCAGTGGGGTAGGCTGATGCCTAGGAATCGTTAGGATATGTAATAGTGCCAGGGAAGGCATATCAGCAGCAAGAATCGGTCCTGGGATGAGGTCCCTTAGGGCCCTGCTTCTTAGAGCTCACCCATCAAAGGCCGTGGAAACAGCAGACCATCTCCAGAAACCTCACTTGCATGCCTTAGCCTTTCCAAGATGGCTTCTGACATTTACTTGTTTGTGTTTCTTGAGGCAGGGGTTCTCAGTGTATCCCTGGCTGTCCTAGAACTCACTTTGTAGAAGACCAGGTTGAGTTCAAACAAATGGAAATCCACTTGCCTCTGCCCACTGAGGGCTAGGATTAAAGGTACCCCACTGCCTTGCCCTTTGATTTTGGGACATATCTCATCATGATGCTCCTTGTTGGGAGCCAGAGCCACCACTATAGGAGAGATCCCACACTGTAAAGTGTCAGCCAGCCGCGGGGACACCCGTGCCCTGTTGTGAGGCTCAGTTCCAGCACCTGGGAAACCAGGCTGTCAGCTCTGCCCTGCTGGTAGGCTGGGAGCCAAGCAACTCTGAGTTTTGAGCTGCTCTTTGCCCCTTCTGCTTGCTGACCTTGGCTCCACTGCAGTGTTGAGCATCAGTTGTCCTGTGGCCTGTAAGGAAGACGAGCTCTATCCCAGTGGAATCTGCTGCTATCATCATTGCAAAGGTTGAAAGGCAGCTGGGGGTGTCTGATAACTTATTCTCTGCTGATGAAATGAGCGAGTTCAAGCCAGGTATAAAGGCAGGTTTATGGGGGACCAAACACACAGGAGGGGGTCAGTGAAATCGCCATGGGGTGACTGAGGGGAAGGGGAAGAGAAACAGAAAGCCTGTGAGCAGAGAGAGGAGAGGTAGAGAAGCAGAGAGGAGGGAGGGAGAGAGAGAGAGAGATGGGGAGAGGAACAGGGAGAAAGAGGAAGTGGGGAGAAGGGGAGGAGGAAGGGAGAGAGGGGGTGGGAAAGGGGGAAGGGCGAGGGAGAGACACAGACAGGGAGAGGGAGAGACACAGACAGGGAGAGGGAAGAAGAAAGGGAGGGGGAGGGGAAGGGAGTGAGAGGGGGGAGGGGAGAAAGAGTCAGGGAGGAAGCCTGGCTCCTGGGCTGCAAAGTTCAGGGCAGAGGGTGGGGTATGCCAGGCATGCCCTGTAACAGGTAGGGACTGAGGGATGTTGGGAGAACCTAGAAGGCAGGTCCACTTTTGTATATAAAATATGCACCAAAGCCCTTTGTCCAGGATCTGAACCCCAACATCAATGATGTGTTATTTTGAGATAAGGTCTCACTAAATTTGCCTGGGCTGACCTTGAACTTGAGACCCTCCTGCCCTTAGCCTCCTTTGTAGCTTGGATTGTGACCCCTGTGCCAACCATGTCTGACCATGCCTTAGCTTGCTTTAACTTGTGGAGGTGAACAAGTGCTCCTCATGACTACTGGGGAGGACCCCAGGGTCTTGAGTCCCCTTGATTGCCTCATGGTGTGGTGGGAAAAGACTAACCTCGGCTGCACTAAGGAACACCTAACAAAGAAGCTCGATTGTGCAATTTTGTAAGATTCGGAGAGCTCAAGTCTTACGTCCAGGATGTTGTCCCACTCACAAAGACACAAGAGACGGAGATCCATACAATAAGCAAGAGGTTTAATGATCCAGTATACTGGGGTCGTCCCGCAGTCGGGGCAAAGGCGACCCGAGGAACACAAGCACACACTTTTTATACCCTTTCAGAACATAGGTTTACAGCATGAGTTGGTCATCTCTCATTGGTGGAGCTCATTGTTCTTTGTTTCCATTGACCTTCGTATCCCAGGTGAGGAGGAGATACAGGGGAGAGATCTACCCGCTACTGGGGATGTTTCCTGGAATCGAGCATTACTCCCTGCAATTGGGGCATCTCCTGGGGACCGATGTTTATTCAGTGAGCTCATTTGAAGCTCTCTGACTTTAAGGTTAATGGACATTCCTGGCTTCCCCATATTTTTATGAGGTGTCCCTGTTTGTTCAATTCTTCCAATTTCTTTTTGTAAAAGTGGCATGCTACACCCAAAGCACCACCAATGGAGAAGCAGCACATAGGCACAGATGGCCTGTCTTATGTGGAGGGGACGGGTGCTTTGTTTTGTTTTGCTGTGTTTTGTTTTGTTTGAGACAGTGTCTCACTTTGCAATCCTAACTGTAATGTGCCTCCCAGGTGCTGAAATTAAAAGTGTGTACCACATTGCCAGTACCTTTGATAATTTGTTTAAAGATTTATTTATTTTATGTACACTGTAGCTATACAGATGGTTGAGAGCCATCATGTGGTTGCTGGGAATTGAACTCAGGACCTCTGCTCCCTCTGGCCCCACTTGCTCTTGCCCAAAGATTTATTTATTATTATATGTCAGTACACTGTCGCTGTCTCCAGACACACCAGAAGAGGGCGTCTGATCTCATTGTGGATGGTTGTGAGCCACCACGTGGTTTCTGGGATTTGTTGTTGTTTTTTGAGACAGGGTTTCTCTGTGTAGCCCTCGCTGTCCTGGAACTCACTCTGTAGACCAGGCTGACCTCGAACCCAGAAACCTGCCTGCCTCTGCCTCCCAAGTGCTGGGATTAAAGGCCTGCGCCACCACCGCTCAGCCAGTTACTGGGATTTGAACTCAGGACCTTTGAAAGAGCAGTTGGCGCTCTTAACCACTGAGCCATCTCACCAGCCTTGTCTTTGATAATTATTCCTAACTCAGGGGGCAGCTCAGTTGTTCCTCGCTGAGGTTCAATGTTACAGTCTATGCCCAATTGGCTAATTTAGAAATCCAGATGAGAGAGAACAGAAAAAGGCAGGGTTAGCAATGTCAGCTGTTTAACCATTTCAGGAATTCCAAGAAGCTGATTTCACCTGGTCAGACAAGCTTATCTAACAAAGGACTGACAAAAGGACCGGCTGGGGGTGGGGGTGGGGGTGGGGTGGGGGTGGGGGCTCGCCTGTTTAGCCTCTGCAAAAAGTGACTTGTTGCCCTTTCCTGGGAACCCTGGAATGGACCTGGCCCGAGTCCATCCTCCTGGCCAGTATTTAATCCAAGCTTGCTTCAAACTGGCTTACAAATTATAGAACTGGGCTTTGTAGAACTCAGACTTAAGAGCAGCATCTGTAGCTTTTCTGCCTTGGCCCCCCAGACAGGAGTTCATGCCTTAAGGAGACCCCAAAGATAGACACTTGTGGGTAGTTACTATTAACCAATCATTTTGGTCATTTGACCTTCAATTTTTTTTTTGTGAATTTATTTTATTTGATGTGTGTTGTTAATCTCAAACATTTGGTTTTACCAGTGAAGACTCAGGAGCCAGATTCTGGGGTGAAAGCCTGCTAGCTCAGAGAAGAGAGAAAGCACCCGGTGGACCTTCCTCCTCAGCTGACCAAATCATCCACAAGGAAGTTCAGTGCCAGAGGGCATTTCTGCTTTCACTCCCCTAAACTCCCAGATGTGCTTGATTGGATGTAGGTGGGAGGTAACGCAGGCAGAACATACCTCAGGTTACATGCTTGCCCCTGATTGGACCTGATGGGAAGTATGGTGGCCTTACGGTTGCGCCTGTTTAACCTCTGCAAAATGTGGCTTGTTGCCATTTCCCTACGTTCACTCTCCATCAGCTGGCTGCTTGCTCTGCCTCTTGATCTATGGTTGACTTTAATCTTGTTTACAATGAACAGAAGGCTCTTAGATTAAAGGTGTGAACTACACAACTAGAAACAGGTTTTTCCAGATCTCACCATCTCACAGTGTGATCATCTCACAGTGTGATCAAATATCCTGTAGCACTCTTAAGGGTGTGTGCGAGGGCTGAGCCACAACACAACCAGAGACAGGGTTAGCTGGTATACAGTCTTGGGGTTCACAGTGTGGCCAGATATTCTAAAACATGTATGTGAACATTTTTGCCTGCAGAGGCCAGAAGGTGGTTATAAGATAGTATGTAGTTGCTAGAAATTGAACCCAGACTGTCACACAGCACTTATTTACTTCGGTTGTGTCTGTATGACAGGCCTAAAAACCTGATAATGGACCTGAGGCGTACACTTCAAAAGGAGTCAGTCTCCTGAGGTGGTCAGTCACTGACATCTCCTAGCTCAGGTGTGTTCCAGATTGGTCTCTGCTAAAGTCTGTGGAGTGATCTGCGTGCTTTCTTTATTCAGGCATAAAGATGCCCTAAGAAATATTTCGTTATTAGCAAAAACTGAGATTAAACATTATTTCCTGGCCTCCACAGTGTTTCAATAATCCTAATTGATTTCCTAGCTGTAATTAGCTTGGAATTTCTACAAAGAAGCTGTCTTATCAGACAGGGTGTCTCCAAAGTTAGAGAGAGCAGTTGGGCACTAATTATCAGAGCAGTCCTACAAAAGGCAGAATTGCTTTACTGACTAGAGAGAAGTTGTAGGGCTTCCATCACTAATTATCTATGTTACAGCCAAGGATATTCTCAAGGACCTCCAGCTGCTTGCCTCAGACAGACCCTGAGAATTTAACTTGGGGCTGCCAAAATAGCCCAAGAAGAAGGACACCACTGCTCCTCCGCCTTGCACCTGGCTGTTTGATCTTACTGACTTTGATGTGACCACTACCTGCCGACATGACTTCTGTTATTTGCCCTGTTCTCTGTATACTATATAGGCCTGATTTTCACTTTGTACAAATTGCATTCAGTTACCACACTCCCTTGTGTTGTGTCTGTTTGTCACTCGCCGAATTCTTTGCCCACCAGGCCAGAACTTTTATCACCCCGAGGAACAAGGGGTCCCTGAAGCAACTCAGTCCGTGGCACCAGAACCTCTTCAAGATTTAACTGCACAACCATCTCTCCAGCCCCAACTTGTGTCTTTTATTGTTATTGTTTTGAGGTAGAGTCTCACTATGTAGCTCTGCTTATCTTGGAACTCACTATGTAGGCCACATAGAACAGCCTGCCTCTGCCTTCCCAGTGCCGGGATTAAAGTTGCGTACCACCACACCTGGCCTTGTAAGAGGGAAATAAATAAATAACTTTACTTACTTACTTACATGTATGACCTTGTGCCTGTGGAGGCCAGCAGAAGCAGCCAGATACCTGACGTGGAAGCTTGGAACAGAACTCAGGTCTAGAACATCAGCAAGTGCTCTCAACTGCCCAGGCTCTCTCTGCAGCCCAACTTGCCTGTCCATGAAGGTTTTCCCACAGGACTCGGGTCTCTCCACTCAGCTACAATCCCTCCTGTTTCCCGGCTTGGATAACACTTGATGTTTGAGTTGCAAGAGAGGATTTGGCAAGCACAAACTGGCTTAGGAACAAAAGCCCTTGCTACCATGAGGCAAAGGAGAGAAGGGATGGTCTGGAGAAGGAGATGGGTCCCAGTTCCCTCTGGGAACAGAGCAGGGCACCAGATCCAGAACAGAGGTGATCAGCTTCTGTCTCCTGCCAGGGTGCTAGGAGCACCCACAGGGCTGGTGTGACGGGCTTCTCCAGAGCTTAAGTAAAACCCAGAATCCCTGGTGGCCTCACTATTAGCATTTGCATGGCAGCATGCTCTCTGCCCTTCTTTCTTTACTCCAGGATGCACTTCTACCCTCAGATTGCTGTAGAACAGGACCTTCTGAGCAAAACAGCCACCATGTTTCAGACCAACTGTGCCTGTTTGTAAGAGTCCATGCTCATAGGGCTCGTTGACTGTTGGCATTCTCTTATAAAGGAGTGGTGGGGGAGGGTTACTGGACCTTCACCTGTGACTCCAGCCACCCCCACCTCCCAGACTTCTGTATACAGTTGTACCCTAAATGGACATGGCTTCAGGGTCTTGGGAGTTGGGAGGTTGTAGAATATATTATATAATATATATGATGTATATTAATAGTCTACATATATATTTTGCACACACATATATCCGTACATATATACGTATATGTATACATATATGGTGGTGGTTTGAATATGCTTGGCCCATGGGAAGTGGCTCTGTTAGGGGGTGTGGTCTTATTGGAAGAAGTGTGTCACTGTGTAGGTAGGCTTTAAGGTCTCCTCCTATGCTCAGGCTCCACCCAGAATAGAAAGAGAGCCTTGCCGGGTGGTGGCGGCAGCACAGGCCTTTAATCCCAACACTTGGGAGGCAGAGGCAGGCAGATTTCTGAGTTCCAGGACAGCTTGGCCTACAGAGTGAGTTCCAGGACAGCCAGGACTACACAGAGAAACCCTGTCTCGAAAAACCAAAAAAAAAAAAAGAAAAAGAAAAAAAAAGAAGAAGGAAGAAAGAAAAAGAAAGAAAGAGAAAAAGAAAGGAAGAAAGAAGGCGAGCCTCCCCCTGGCCATTTGCAGAGGCCAGGCTCTTCCTGGCTGCCTTTAGATCAAGATGTAGAGCTCTCCACTCGTCCAGCATCATGTCTGCCTGCATGCTATCATGCTTCCTGCCATGATTATAATGGACTAAACTTTGAAACTGTAAACCCAATTAAATGCTTTCTTTTATAAGAATTGCCTTGGTCATAGTGTCTCTTCACAGCAGTGGAAACCCTAAGACAGACACACTATCATACACACACACCCATTTGTGTGTGTGTTAAATGAAGCAGGACTCTCTCCTCCTATGGAGCTATGGGGAAGCTTTCATCCATGCTTTGAGGTCACCCAAAATCTGTAAGTGAGTCTAGTGAACTTGTTTCCGCAGGGTCAACCCTGGGGGCATTGAACTTGGTTTGTCGATGGGAAATTCTGAGGGGAGAGTAGGTGGGGTGAGGATGATAAGGAGAAATGGGCTGAGTAAGGGGAGGAGCCATGAGGGAGGGTTCAAGGGTCCATGCTGAGGTGGGGACTTGCTCTGCACTGATCCTGGGGGAGGGTATAGGTATCTCCAGGGACCAAAGTCAGGAGGTCTAGACCTCTTGGATTTTGGAGTACCAAGCTGATATTGAATTGTGTTGAACTGATCTGAAATTTCTTTGAGGGTTCCTGATAAGCACCTCAATTGGGAGGCAAACTGGTCTCTCCATTCGAGTTACTATTGCTATGTATGATGAAACACCATGACCACAAGCAAAATTGGGAAAGAAGGGTTTACTTGGCTCACACTTCCATATCACTGTTCATCGTAGAAGGAAGTCAGGACAGGAACTCAGACAGAGCAGGAACCTGGAGGCAGGAGCTGAAGCAGAGGTCCTGGAGGGCTCCGATTGCTCACCAGTCTTATAACACTCAATGGTTTTTCTCACCAAAAAGTTTCAAAGTTTTTCCATAGTCTTCCCCAAAACACACCAATAGGTTGACACAGTAATATCCCGCTGTCCTGGTACCAGTTAGAATCACCATTGATGTGCTAAAGCACCATGAGCAGAGCAGCTTTGGGAGGAAAGGTTTTATTTAGTCTATGCTTCCACTTTATTTTCATCATGGAAGGAAGACAGAGCAGGAACTCAAATAGGGCAGTGAAGTGGAAATGGCTGGCTTCTCTGGAGAGTCACTTGTGTCAGGTGATGTTTTTCTGGAAACTGTCTTATGAGAGGATATTTTGTGGTAACTTTACTTTTTTCAAACATTATTATTTTTTTTTGTTTTTTGGTTTTTTGTTTTTGTTTTGTTTTGTTTTTTGAGACAGGGTTTCTCTGTGTAGCCCTGGCTGTCCTGGAACTCACTCTGTAGACCAAGCTGGCCTGGAACTCAGAAATCTGCCTGCCTCTGCCTCCCAAGTGCTGGGATTAAAGGTGTATACCACCATTGCCTGGCTCTCACCTTATTTTTAATGATGATTCTTTAATGCTTTAACTTCCCTTATAGTCCACTAACCACCAGAGGTAGTGGAAAAGAAAGGATATGGGGGAATTGGACCTGTTTAGAAAGGTTCTTTGGAGCAACTCCCATCTGTGTTGTCTGGAAATCAGCAGCTCAGGTCACAGGTTAGTAGCTTGATCCACTAGCAAACAGATCATGGATACATCAGTAGTCCAGTTTGATAGAGTTGGGCAAGCAAGTGGTTAAAGGACCTAGCAGGGACAGCCAGGCCTCAGCCTTGCCTCTTGTCAGGAGGAGGGGCCCAGAGGAACGCCTGGAGAAGTTTTCAGCTCTGCCTCTCTCAGGGAAGCAAAGATCATCGAGGACAGGAGACCCAAAAGCGTTGCACAGCTAGCTATATACAAGCAAGCCAAGCTCTGTCTCTGTCACTCCATGGAGTCCTATTTACACCCTCCAGGCATCACGTGTCCTCCAAACATCAGTGTCCTCCACGTGTCTTGCCTCAGCACGTGCACCCAATCAATCCATCCATAGAGTCCTGACAAATACAGCTCAATGTTAGGCAGACCAATACATGTATGTTGTTAGCAAAGAATCTTTCATCACGTGTCCTTTCATGTGTTTGCTTTAGCAGACATCTTCTCTCTTGTGTCTGCAGTTTTTCACCTATGTCCACTTCAGCACCATCCAACACAATTGATTCTCCAAAGAACCCTTACATTTCAACTTCATTTTGCTGAAGAAGACACATGAGAGGATGTTTTGCCAAGAACAGACACATGATATTTTTCCAGAAGCTACCTTGTGAAAGGGCATGTGATGTTTGCTAGAATGGACGCTTGAAAGGATGCATGATATTTAGAAAGAATATAAATATAACCCCACAGACAGTGAAAGGATACTCTTGCATTGGATCGCCTTGCAACGCTTGGCTGGTCTTTGTTGATCTTTGCTTGTCTTGACTTCGTAGAGAGAAAGGCACCAAAGAACTTCTGGCAGTATTCCAGCGGACTCTTGCTGCTTCCACTGCCTTGTGTTTCCTGTTGGATCCAGCCGCCGTTACTGATTCATGTTTGGTGTTTGCTATTGGACTGGACTCCTGACAATGCAGATTGTAATCACCCCAAAGAACTATTTCTCAACAAGCCTACAAACCCCCATTTCCCATTAACCTTTCTTTTCCCCTACCTCTGGTGGGTGGTGAGCTAGAAGGAAGGTTGAAGCATTTAAGAACCCTTATTAGCTGGGCAGTGGTAGCACACGCCTTTAATCCCCACACTTGGGAGGCAGAGGCAGGTGGATTTCTGAGTTCAAGCCCAGCCTGGTCTACAGAGTGAGTTCCAGGACAGCCAGGGATACACAGAGAAACCATGTCTCAAAAACAAAAACAAACAAACAAAAAACCCCAAAAAGAAGAACCCGTACTAAAGTAGGTTTTGAAAAACCTAAGCCTACAGGGCGGTACCCTGGAGGCAGGAGTGGTGTGGGGCCGCCACCAGAGAAGGCTACTCAGACAAGAGATGAAGCCAATAGAATGCCTTTCATTAGCCAACAGGTGAGTATACTGGGTGTTTGGGATCCCAGTGTAGGACATTCTCAGGGTGAGCTTTGAAACACAAACCATGTTCTGGGTTGACACACTTCAGCTAACAAGGACAGTTATCCAGAAGCTGAACTACAGAAGCCAAAAAAAATCAAGGTTAGTGCGTTTAGAAATCTTCCCAGAACTACGGACTCTGATGGATTAAGCCTTTGTTTTGGTTTTGGCCTGTGGTGCTTTCTGTGTGCTGGGTTTTACAGCCTGAATGGTATTTCCACCTTGGACTAAGGTCTGGGGTGGGAGGCTACTAAGCTCTGGAGATCTATTGTAGGAGCTGATGCAGAGGCCATGGACGGGTGCTCCTTTCTGCCTTGCTCCCCATGGCCTGCTCAGTCTGCTTTCTTATAGAAACCTGGGACCACTTCCCCAGTGGTGACATCACCCACAATGTAGTATGCTTTCCCCCAGCAATCACTAATTTAAAAAATGCCCTATAGGGGGCTGGAGAGATGGCTCAGCAGGTAAGAACACTGAGTGCTCTTTTGAAGGTCCTGAGTTCAAATCCCAGCAACCACATGGTGGCTCACAACCACCCGTAATGAGATCTGATGCCTTATTCTGGTGGATCTGAAGTCAGCTACCATGTACTTATGTATAATAATAAAAATAAATCTTTAAAAAAAATAAATATATCTCATTTTAAAAGAAATGCCCTACAGGTTTGCCTACAACCTGATCTTATGCCTCATTTTATCAATTGAGCCTCCCTCCTCTCCAAGGACTCTAGCTTGGGCCACTTTGACAGAAAACTTGCTTAATTGTTGACTATGTAATCTGAGGCTGGAACCTAAAAAACATTTACAATGGCAGCTTATGCAAAAAGCTATAGCTCATTGCCTAAGGTGCAAAGATCTCTGGTAAGGTGAGTTTGTCTTTGGGTGTCAGCCAGAATGAGAGGTGTGCTATTGAAGAACTTTATCCTTATTCCCGGAGTGTTAGAAGTAAATTCTCACTTAACCCAATGCTTCCCAATTACCAGTGTGCCGTACTTAGTCATTAGACACACACAGCCAGCACAGCTCTTTGCTGTAGAGGAGGCGCAGAATGAGGTTAAGGTGGGCTAGCTAGTGTAGTTCCCATTTCCACAGTGTCTTGACCTTGGTTGCATATGCCACAGAGCCTGTCCCTGGGACTTGGTAGTAAAAGGTTGCAAACTGACGAGGAGAGATTGGTTTATTTGGGGGTCTTTCAGGGAAGTTGGGTTTAAATTGAGAGGGGCAGTGTGGTGATTTGTGTATGCTTGGCCCCATGGGAAGTGGACTATTAGAAGGTGTGGCCTTGGCTGGGCAGTGGTGGCACACGCCTATAATCCCAGCACTTGGGAGGCAGAGGCAGGAGGATTTCTGAGTTTGAGGCCAGCCTGGTCTACAGAGTGAGTTCCAGGACAGCCAAGGCTATACAGAGAAACCCTGTGGAGAAAAACAAACAAAAAACAAAAAAAGAAGGTGTGGCCTTATTGGGAGGGGTGTGACCTTATTGGAGGGGGTGTGGCCTTGTTGGAGGGGGTGTGGCCTTGTTGGGAGGGTGTGACCTTATTGGAGGGGGTGTGGCCTTGTTGGAGGGGGTGTGGCCTTGTTGGAGGGGTGTGGCCTTGTTGGAGAGAGTGTATTACTGTGCAGGTGGGCTTTGAGGATTCCCAGAGCTCAAGCTCTACTCAGTGTAGAAGAGATTCTCCTCCTGGCTGCCTTCAGACCAAGATGTAGAACTCTTGGCTCCTCCAACACCATGTCTTCCCGCCACGATGCTAACGGACTGAACCTCTGACCTGTAGGCCAGCTTCAATGTTTCCTGTTGTTAGGGTTGCCTTGATCATGGTCTCTCTTCACAGCAATAAAACCCAAACTAAGACAGGCAGTTAAATATTGGAAAGGAAAGCTCTGCTTATTTACCTTGCTGACCTTGGTGGTTGCAGGGACCCTTGCAACCCACACCATTCCATGTGAGCACGTGGTACAAACCTGCAATCCTAGCACTCAGAAGGAAGGTCACAGCAGGAGAATTCAATTCAAGATCATCCTCAGCTATACATAAGTTTGAGGTCAATCTGGACTGCTAAGCCCCTACCTTATAAATAAATAAATAAATAAATAAATAAATAAATAAATAAATGAAGAAAAAGCTAAAGTAGAAAATTTTAATAGTTTTTATTTTTTCTCTATAGAAAGTGTGAAAATAGGGGTTGGCAAGATGGCTCAGCGGGTAAGAGCACTGACTGCTCTTCCCAAGGTCCTGAGTTCGGATCCCAACAACCACATGGTAGCTCACAACCACCCATAATGGGATCTGACGCCCTCTTCTGGTGCATCTGAAGACAGCTACAGTGAATTATGCCAGAGCAAGCAGGGCCGGATCGAGAGTGGCCGGCAGAGGTCCTGAGTCCAATTCCCAGCAGC
This sequence comes from Mastomys coucha, assembly GCF_008632895.1. NCBI lineage: Eukaryota > Metazoa > Chordata > Mammalia > Rodentia > Muridae > Mastomys > Mastomys coucha. Next base: position 13,977,847 of record NW_022196893.1, on the reverse strand, counting down.
TACACACATGATGGCTCACAGTCATCTGTACAGCTACAGTGTACTCATACACATACAATAAATAAAAATAAATCTTAGGGGCTGGCGAGATGGCTCAGCGGGTAAGAGCACTGACTGCTCTTCCAAAGATCCTGAGTTTGGATCCTAGCAACTACATAGTGGCTCACAACCACCTCTAATGAGATCTGACACCCTATTCTGGTGCATCTGAAGACAGCTACAGTGTATTACACCAGAGCAAGCAGGGCTGGAGGGAGCGGGGCAGGAGCTGTACACATAAATAAATCTTTAAAATAAATAAATGAATAAATAAATAAATAAATCTTAAAAAAAAAATTTAAGGGCTGGTGAGATGGCTCAAGTGGGTAAGGGCACCTACTGCTCTTCCAAAGGTTGTGAGTTCAAATCCCAGCAACTACATGATGGCTCACAACCACCCGTACTGAAATCTGATGCTCTCTCCTGGTGGTCTGAAGTACAGTGTATTCATTTATAACAATAAATAAATCTTTAAAAGAAAAAAAATTTTTTAAGAAAGTGTGAAAGTAGCCAATAAGTGCATGGAATCTATGCCAACCTCTGGTGGCCAAGTGAGGACTGGTGATGGTACCTCTCATCTGGCATAGGAGAGTCTATCAAAGTTTGGATGGGGCATGTGGTTCCAAGAGGACTTAAGCGTTTACTTGGAACTAAGGACCTTAGTAGAGTTATTAATGCCATAGACAGACAGACAACATGCTGGTGTCTCTGAAGAGAATCAGAGGCCAAAGGAAGAGGCCTCTTCTATACCCTTTTTTGAGGGGCGGGGCAGGGTTTCGAGACAGGGTTTCTCTGTGTAGCCCTGGCTGTCCTGGAACTCACACTGTAGACCAGGCTGGCCTCGAACTCAGAAATCTGCCCTCCTTTGCCTCCCAAGTGCTGGGATTAAAGGTGTGTGCTACCACCGCCCGGCTTTCTATTTTACTTCTTGAGGCAGGGTTTCTCTGTGTAGCCCTAGCTGTCCTGGAACTCACTCTGTAGACCAGGCTGGCCTCGAACTCAGACATCTGCCTGCCTCTGTCTTCAAAGTGCGGGACCAAAGGCCTGCGCCAGCACCGCCCCGTTACCTCCTCTATACCTTTTGATGATGGATGAGGTTCACACTGAAAGACTGCAGCCAGCAGCTGAGAGTGAATCCAGGTCCAGTTCTTAGCAACCACATAGCACCTCACAACGGGAGATGACCCAGCACCCTCTACTGGCCTTATTGGGAACTGCATGCATGTGGTGCATTGCTCTCTATGCTGGCAAAACACTGATACACATAATAATTAATTTTAAAAAAATTACTAAAAAAGCTTGTAGGTAGGATCTTGGATTCTATGGAAATAAGAATGAGTGAGGATGGAGAGATGTGGACCACTTGTCTCTGCCTCTAGAGTGCACACAACAATGTCTGGTTGACCAGGGCTAATTTGGGGCAATCATAGCCATCGTGACTCAAGATGGCTGTAGTCATGCCAAGGCAAATCTACAAATGAATATTTGAATAAAGTATGTATGTGCAGCATGGAATGTTATCCAGCAGATCTTGTTGCAGGATATTTGATCACATTGTGAACCTTCAGATTATGTTACTTACTGGGGAAAAAAACCTGCTTTTTAGTTGGGTTTGGCTCAGCCTTAGCAAGCTCTCTGCTTGACTTTTGTAAACATGATTAAATAAAGTCAACTATAGGTCAAGAGGCAAATGGAGTGAGCAACCAGTTGACAGGAAGTGAATAAAGGATTATTAAGGGAAAAGCCAAGCCTGGAGAGATGGCTCAGCGGTTAAGAGCACTGACTGCTTTTCCAAAGGTCCCGAGTTCAAATTCCAGCAACCACCTGGTTGCTGCATGCATACCATACATACCACATGGTAGCTCATACCCATCTGTAATGAGATCTGATGCCCTCTTCTGGGATGTCTGAAGATAGCTACAGTGTATGAATATATATATAAAAAAAATAGATAATTTATTTAAAAAAAAAAAAGAAAAAAAGAAAGAAAAGAAAAGGCCAGAAAGAGTAGAGGCAGTCAGGAGGACGGATAGAGAGATGCACAGGAAGTAGAAGGGAGGGACATTCAGTTTGAAGGAGGTTTTTCGAGACAGTGAAAGAGAGGGACATTGCTTTTGGGATGTCAGCAGAAGAGGAACGTCAACTGGGTGCTTCCGCTGCCTCTCTGAGCTAGCAGCCTTTCAGCATCTGGCTTTTTAGTTTTCATTGATAAAATCAAAAACTTAAATTTTGTTAAAAAAAAAACAAACAAACAAGATCTTGTTTCTATAATTATTGAGTGGGCTGGAGAGATGGCTCAGTGGTTAAGAGCACTGACTGTTCTTCCAGAGGTCCTGAGTTCAAATCAGATGGCTCACAGCCATCTGCAGTGGAATCTGATGCCTTCTTCTGGTGTGTCCAAACAAATAAATAAATCTTTATAATTATTGAGTAAAGATAATTAAGATTTGTAGGACCAGAACTGGAAATAATATTAGCCAGGAACACCTTGCTTAGCCAGGGAGTAAGGAAGTGCTTAAACATTCACTGTGTTAAAGGCCACCAAGAAAGCAGCCATGCAGATCCGAGCGGGAAGCAAACTAAGCAGGCGTTAGATTAAAGTCAAAAGGAGCACACAACTGTAAAGATACAACCAAGAGGGTGCTGGAGAGGTGGCTCAGTGGGTAAGAGCACTGACTGCTCTTCCAAAGGTCCTGAGTTCAAATCCCAGCAACCACATGGTGGCTCACAACCTTCTATATAACTCCAGTTTCAGGGAATCCATCGGCCTCTTCTGGTCTCGCATCAGGCATGCCTATGATGCCAAGACATGCATTCAGGTAGAGGGTTTGTATGTGTTAAATTATGTTTTTTTAAAAAGTGAGAGAAAGGAGGGCAAAAATGAGTAGGCAGTGCAATAAAGAAATGGGGGCCCAGAATTCCAAGGCTGCCCCTCCACTGAGTCCCCTCTCCACTAACCATTAGGAGGACACCATTGACAATCAGGAAGCACCAGGATTTTAAAATTATATCAGCTTTAATAACAATAACACTCGGTATGGAAACTTGTG
>NW_022196893.1:13972520-13973675 GCF_008632895.1 Mastomys coucha | reverse complement strand
AAAAAAAAAAAAAAAAAAAAAAAAAGAGTCCAGGACAGAGAAAGCCTGTCTCAAAAAACCAAGAAGGAAGAGAGGAGGAGGAGGAAGAGAAGGAGGAGGAGGAGGAGGAGGAGGAGGAGGAGGAGGAAGAGGAACAGAGGGAGGGATGGAATTAATGAATGAATGAATGAATGAATGAATAAATAAATAAATGAATAAATAAGTGGGGGTGTCAGCTGGTGCCTCCTCTGTGAAGCTGTGTAAATTGAGCAGGCTTCTAGATCTCTCTCTCTCTCTCTCTCTCTCTCTCTCTCTCTCTTTCTCCCTCCCTCCCCCCTCCCTCTCTCTCTTCCCCCCACCCCCCCAAGCTCAAGTCCTCTCACCTACAAGGCAGCCCTAGGCTTTCCCATGGCCTCCTAGCATTGGTATGAGAACTGCAGGAAGTTTTACGTGTGTGCTGGGCCTGGATTTTACACGAAGAATCAGACAGCCCCTGTTTTCTAAGTGGCAGCCTCCAGTATCAGGATCATAGTGAGGTTCAGTTCTGGCTGAGGAGTGAGAGGAGGGCAGCTCTGGCTCACCGGCTCACCGGCTTCTACAGTTTCTGTAGGGCTCTCATCTTCAATTTTTTTTAATGCAAATTAGACGGGAATGCTTAAAATTAAGCAATTCCCAGCCATCCTCCTTTCTCTGGGTCCTGGTAATCGGGGTTTACCTGGAAAGTCCCCCTCAGGCAATATGTCCCCTTACCCTGTAGCCGAGCCCTGTACAGTCATTAAACCCTGGACTGTGTCCATTCCTAATGTCCTCTTCTCTAGCTGCCCAAAGGCATCCCATGTGGGAAGAGGGGTCTCCAAGACCTGCAAGCCTTCCCTGGGTGAAGACGGTGCTGAGCGCTAAGAGCCCTTCCGAGGGTGCGCAAGGAGTCTGTTTCCAGTCCAGCTGTTCAGAATTTTGCCAGTGCAAGCAGAGAAAAGGGGCAGGAGAAAAACAGGGCGGGCACAGCCGGCAGACTGAAAATCAGCATCTGAGATTATGGCTGTGCACCTGAGCCAAAGGCCGCCACCTGCCCTGTGCAGTTCTTTCCGGATCTCTTTTCGCAGAAAATCAAAGCTCTCGCTCTCTCTCTCTCTCTCTCTGTCTGTCTGTCTGTCTGTCTCTCTCTCTCTCTCTCTC
>NW_022196893.1:13969167-13972302 GCF_008632895.1 Mastomys coucha | reverse complement strand
CCTCCCTCCCTCCTCTTCCTTCCTCTCTCTTTTTCTCAGGCTCCCGAGCCCCTGCCCATCTCTCCAGGGCTCAAAGTCACACAACAAGCTAAAGGAGAACCCTTTCCCAACTTCAGAACCCATTCACAGCGATTCCCATTCGCAGGAATCTTTTTCTAGCCTTTTTCCTCTCCGCGTGGCCACAGGTATGCAGAACCTTCTGAGGCCATTCCAGGCCCACAGGCCCCACCCACTACCTTGATTCCAGGAAGAGTTACCAGATCTCCCACTTAACTCCACCCCCATTAGTATGACTGGGTAAAGAATGATCGCCTGACCTAAACTGAGGTTAGTTACCGGTGGCAACTTCTTGGCACCATTGACGTGGCCCAAGATGAACACGTGACAAAACAGACCAATCAGAGTTTTTCCTGCAGATTTTTTTTTTTTTCACCTGCTTCCCTGGACCAAATTATGGTAGGACCCAGGTGGGAAGATACCCATGTTGGTGGCAGAGCTGGGGCTCCCTACTCAGAGAGCCAGAGGTGGAAACCTGGCCCTCTCCCAAGGATTCTCCAAGTTAATGAGCCATCCCAGGACCTTCTTCCTACGCAGCTAGTTTGAATTAGGGTTCGGTCTAACAGAGCCACACCCTGTTAAGAATGTGGCTAGAAGCCCAGCATGGTTGAGCATGCCTTTTGTTCCAGCACTTGGGAAGCACAGGCATGAGATTTGTGAGTTCCAGGATAGCCTGGCTATTTAGGAAGACCCTGACTCAGAAAGCAGGGAGGGGCAGGGAGGGAGAGACAGAGACTGAGAGAGACACAGAAGCTGGGGTTTTAGGGTCATTTGTCCTGGCAGCTGCAACAAGATAGGCTTAGTCACATGTCCCCAATTAAAGTGGCAAAGAATAGTGGAAAGCAGAGAAAGATGACTATTTCATTGCGGTCACTTTGAGAGGAGGGACTGACAAAGAGGTCCAGTTGCAACAGTAGCTCCAGAACCTCCTGTTGCCCTGGTAACACTAGAAATGTAATGCTTTCCCTTGACATTTAAATTACTTTATCATGTAAAGCTTTGTATGATGCTTATTCAGGGTGGAATGATCTGGACTTTGTTCTAAGTTCCATCTCTAGTCCTGGCGGAAACCTGTCATTCTAAGCTACAGAAGAGGAGCTGGGAGGGCTAACGGTCCCCCCACCCCCTCTCTTAGGCAGCTGCTTCCAGCCACTGGTGGGATTTCTGCCTGTTTCTTTCCCACTTTCTGAGTTACTCAGAAAAGCGGAAGCTTTCCTTCTTTCTTCTTTTTATTTACTTCTCTTTCTCCTGGATACTGGCTGGAGTGTGTTTTCCAAGCTGCACTGACTGAGCTCTCCCTCGCTTTCTCTGAAGCCTCCTTCTCCTGTTGCTCTGTGACTACTTGTCAATCTCCATCAAGACCAGCAGAGTGTTCTTCACTTCCCTTCTGGTACCCGCTGAGACATACAGCTTGCTTGCCTTGTTTTTCTCTTAACCTCTAATAAAATCCTCCTTGAGCTTCCTTTGGAGTCTGTTGCTAAATTATTTTATCAATGAGACTAAGAACCCCCCAAAAGTACTTTGGTTTTCCCAGCAATACAGTAGCACTTCTCACCCCCACCCAAACCTCACCTAGCCCATCTTCTGGTCCTCATGTGAGATTTGGCCTGAACAAGCAATTAGAGGTGTGGCCCTGTCCATCAGTCTCTCCTGGGAGATGGGCTGACAGACTTTCAGAACTGAGGAATCTCTTCCTGAGAGACAAGTTTTTCATCTGGCTGGTACCAAGCTTCATCCTTTCCCTCCCCTACCAGGAGATTTCTGGGAGAAATTCCAGTTCCTTGAGGGCCATCGTTTCAACCGCCTGATGGGGGTTGGGGGGGGAACACCAGTGCCTCTTTTAGAGTATCTTCCTCCTGCTAGTCCAGTTGCAGGGACTCTCCTCTGCCAGCCTGGCTTCCTGGCTCCTCCAGCTCCACTTCAGTTGTCTTGCCTGGTAAAACTTGATGCACGGCCATCTCCCTCAGTTTCCCCAGTTGTAATCCACAGCCTGTCATCGTGAGTTACAACATCTGAACAGACACTTTAAAAGAAACACTGAGTCCAATGTCTTCTGAACAGTTTTTTTTCCTTGACTCCTCGAGACAGGGTTTCTCTGTGTAGCCCTAGCTGTTCTGGAACTTGCTCTGTAGACCAGGCTGGCCTTGAACTCACACATCTGCCTGTATTTGCCTCCCACGTGCTGGAATTAAAGGTGTGTGCTACCACCACCATGCTAAGCCTTTGGTGATCTTTGGCATCTTCCCCTAATTAGAGTGAGAGTGCTTTCTGGGAGCATAAGAACTTTGCAAATATAAAATTTCAAGGTGAGAACAAACCGGATTTAAAAAAAAAAAGATTTATTTTATGTATGTGAGTACACTGTTGCTCTCTTCAGACACACCAGAAGAGGGCATCAGATCCCATTACAGATGGTTGTGAGCCACCATGTGATCCCTGGGAATTGAACTCAGGACCTCTGGAAGAGCACTTAGTGCTCTTAACTGCTGAGCCATCTCTTCGTCTCCTAATTAATTATTTTTAAATGTATGGTTTACCTACATGTGGGTCTGTGCACCACGTATGTGCCTGGTGCCCAGGGAGGTCAGAAGAGGGTTTTGGATCCCCTGGAGCTGGAGTTACAGTTGGTGTGAGCCATCTTGCCTGGGTGCTGGGAACTGAACTTGGTTCCTCCCCGCGGCTGATCAGCACTATTGACCACTGATCCATCACTTCCGCTCCTAAGCTCACCACATAGCCAAGGGTAACCCTGAAAACCTGTTCCTATTGCCTCCACCTCCTAAGTGCTGGGCTTACAGACATATGCCACCATGCTTGACCCAGACAGCTTTCTGTGTTCTTTATGTCCTCTTCTCTTCTTGATTCTCTTTGGTGTCACCCAGCGGCACCAGCCCGCCCTGCCTCCAACTCTGTTTTGGGGGCTGAAGAGATGGCTTAGCAATTAAGCTCTTCCAGAGAATTTGAGTTTAAAACCCAGCACCAATATGGTAACTCATGGTCACAACTACTTGTAACCACATTTCCATGGGACTCAAGGACTTCTTTGGACCTGCACACATACCACACACACACACACAC
>NW_022196893.1:13953204-13969157 GCF_008632895.1 Mastomys coucha | reverse complement strand
CATGGTCATGGTGCATAGCTTTAGTCCCATCACTTAGGAGGCAGAGCAGGCAGAAGATGTCTATGAGTTTGGAGCTAGCATAGTCTACATAGTTTCAAGCCAGCAAGTTTCTACACAGTAGGAAACAAACAAAACCTCAACAAAGAGAAAGAAAAGAGGGGCCAAGAAAGATGGCTCAGTGGTTAAGAGCACCGACTGCTCCTCCAGAGGTCCTGAGTTCCATTCCCAGCAACCACCTGGTGGCTCACAACCATCTGTAATGGGATCTGATGTCCTCTTCTGGTGTGTCTGAAGACAGCTACAGTGTACTCATATACATAAAATAATAAATTATTAAAAAGAAAAGAAAAGAAAAGAAGAGGTACAGGAGGCAGAGGCCATGGGGAAATGGTATAGACGCAAGTTAGTTAGTTAGTTAATTTGTTCTTGACTGCATATGTAGCCTTTACTGGTCTGGATCTGGATATGTAGATCAGTATGGCCTCAGACTCATGGAGATCTACCTGCCTTTGCCTCCCAAGTGTTGGGACTAAAGGCTGGCCATCAATGCTCTTCCCCAGAGAGAAGCAACATGGATTGTGAGCTTCAGGTGCCTTGAGCTGTGAGAGAAGATATTTCTGACGACCTCAGCCAGTTCATGCTGCTTTTAGGGTTGTCTCCCAGTCACTTATACCAGCGCACAAAGATGTCATTGGCAGTTTGGCAGGAAGACTAGGAATTACATGCATACTGTCTCAAAGGATGGTCTCGTGGGCCAAGCAGCAGGGATGGGACTTTTCTAAGAAGACATGGCTTAGCCAAGGAACCAAGTAACACACCAACTGTCATCACTGCTGCCTCATGGCCTTTGCGTGTGCTCTCTGTCTCAGTCTTTGTCTCTCTCTTCATTTTTCCAGGCAGGGTTTCTCTGCGTAGCCTTGGCTGTCCTGGAACTCACTCTGTAGACCAGGCTGGCCTCGAACTCAGAAATCCGCCTGTCTCTGCCTCTCAAGTGCTGGGATTAAAGGCGTGCGCCACCACTGCCCAGTTTTTTTTTTTTTTTAGATTTGTTTTTATTTTATGTACATTGGTGTGAGAGTGTCAGATCTCCAGAAACTGAAGTTTCAGGTATGAGTTGCCATGTCGATGCCGGGAATTGAACCCCAGCAGCAGCCATTGCTGAGCCAACTCTCCAGCTCCAAATGTTTTCTTCTTATGGCCAGGAATGCTCTTCCCCAGTTATCTACTAGACTTGTTCCGACACCTCCCTCAGGCCTCTGTTTCAATGCATACCTTAGAAAGCCCTCCTGCTTACCCTAGCCCCTAGTCCCACTTTTCCTTCCCTCTTCCATCTGATATCACAGTCTTCGTCCCTTCCCTCTGATATCACAGTCTTCGTCCCTTCCCTCTGGTATCACAGTCTTCGTCCCTTCCCTCTTCCATCTGATATCACAGTCTTCGTCCCTTCCCTCTGGTATCACAGTCTTCGTCCCTTCCCTCTCCTCCCTTCGTGTTCTTGTCTTCTTTCTTGTTTTTTATTTATTTGTTATTCATCCTGATGATGATGATGATGATGATGATTATATTTATTTATTATTCATCCTGATCTAAGCCCCTTCTCTTCCAAGTCCCTCCCTCACATGGCCCCTCTCCCATCCCTTCTTCCTCTCATCCCTGACTGGATGTCATATAGTTCAGGGCTGGCCTCAAACTTGCTTCCTTTCGAGAGGCAAAACCTACTCCATCTTGGGACTGGCCTCCATCATAAGAGAAACTTGACCTATAGATGAACTCAAGCTACACCCTAGTGTCAGGAAGGACCCCATGGCTTGTCCTTGGCCCATACCCCAGAATTACTCCCTACCTATTTCCTCCCGCTTTCCTTCCTTCCTTCCTTCCTTCCTCCCTTCTGTTCTTTCTTTTGTTCTTCCTTTCTTAAAAAGATTTATTTATTTCATGTATGTGAGTACATACTGTAGCTGTACGGATAGTTGTGAGCCTTCATGTAGTTGTTGAGAATTGACTTTTAGGACCTCTGCTCACTCTGGTCAACCCCACTCTCTCCGATAGCCCCACTTGCTTTGGTCAGCCCCACTTGCTCAGTCCCTACTCGCTCTGGCCCAAAGATTTGTTTATTATTATAAATAAGTACACTGTAGCTGTCTTCAGGAGCACCAGAAGAGGGCGTCAGATCTCATTATGGGTGGTTATGAGCCACCATGTGGTTGCTGGGATTTGAACTCAGGACCTTCGATAGAGCAGACAGTGCTCTTACCCGCTGAGCCATCTCACCAGCCCTCCCTACCTATTTCTAACAACAGTCAATCAAAGATTAGTCAGATGTACTTTCAGGCCCTTTGTGGTTGCTCATGGTTTTGCTTCAGAGCACCCACCTGTTGGCTTACAATAGTCATACAGTTAGATGCCTGCCAGGATGAAACCCCCCCCTCGCTTGCTTGCCTTTCCCTATAAAGTCTTGTCCCACTGAGAGCTTGGGGGAGGGTGAACCTCCCGTCCTGCTGCCGCAGATACAGCAGTGTTGCCCAGGCTTGAGCTTAAATAAAGACCCTAGTTCAATTGCATTGTAGTCAGCTCCTTGGTGGCCTTGGTTAACGAATGAGTCCTGGGACAAAACTTCCTCTCACCTCCTGCCAAAGATGTGTTTATCTTACTATGTTGCATGTCCCCTGGGTTTTCGGTGCCCTCAGAGGCCAGAAGAAGGTGTCTGATCCTCTGGAACTGGAGTTAAAGATGACCGTGAGCTTCCATGTAGGTGTTGGGTCTTGAACCTGGGTCCTCTGGAAGAGCAGTCAGTGTGCTCTTAACCACAGAGCCATCTCTCCAGCCTCTCAAACTTGCTAGTTTTGAACTGATATTCTTTTTTTTTTTTTAACTGATATTCTTGCCTCCAGCTCCCAAGTGCGTGCACCACCAGACCTAGCTAAAGATAATCCCTCAGTTTACGGCCGAGGGAACAGGCTGGGAGAGAGGAGTGATTTATACAAGCAAGGTCAAGATTTTGGTCATAGTCAACAGCCAAGATGTGGGCATTTCTGGCCTTATGGGTGGAATGATAGGGTATCTATCCCCCACATCACTTCAACTACCCTGGCCACCCTGACATTCCACATAGACATTCAAAAGGCAGGCGCCTCATTCCAGAGGCAGGAGGTGGTGGGAGAGCCAGTCTCCTAAGGAAGTAGATCATAGGTGAGGACTCTAGCTTCACTCTGTCTGGCTGTGTGGCCTAGAGCAAAATTCTCTATTTCTGAACCTTGGCCTTGCCTCTGTAGGATGAGACAGAAAGCTCTGGGTAAGGGGTTTAGTTGCTCTCTGAGGGACTGGAGCAGGTTCTTCTTGCCCCCTAGGTAATGAATCCCCCTAGCTGGGAGGTATTCCGTAGACTTCAGCAACATCCTGAGAGGTTTACCACACCATGCATGGGCGCCAATTGCTTGTTTCAACAGGACCAGCCCTGCTTGCTTTAGAGATTGCTCAAGGGTAGCTCTGGATTGTGCGACTTCAAGAGATGCTTCAGGGGTGGCTTTGGTGAGACCAGAGACAAGCCCATCGTCCCAGCACCTCCTCCCAACTAAGGTTCCTTCCAACACCCAACCGAAAGGTACTTGTATCTTCCACTGGCCTGCATTTCCCTTTCCTTTTACTGGAACATCCCCAGCCCTGCTTTCCTTTTTAAAAAACTTCATAACACAATCTCCTTCACGCTGCCAGAGCCCAGGGATTCTGTCCTTAGAGCACAGCAGAACATTTCACAGGCCTTGAAGAGATCTAGCTTGAAGGGTTGTGCATCTGGGTCTGGTTCATGCTCCCTCTCCCAGGAGAACCTTATTCTCCCTTCCCCACCTCAAGCCCTGGGGTCCCTGGGGTCTTCCTGAAGCACAAATGACATTGGTGGGGTAATCTGAGCTACGACATCTCTCTTTCTAGAGGGTTCCTTACAGCTCAGCACTCTAACCCACCACAGCGTCTCTCCAGGGCCATCCTCCACTTTCCCTCTTGGGGCCCACACAGTCTTTTCATTTCACAGCTGGACTCTAATGTTTCCTGGACTCTCTGTAGCCTCTCTTATAGTTCCTCTGATCCCGACTGTGACCGTTCCAGCACCTTGCTCCATCTAATGCCTCTGTGCCTGGCCAGCAGGGAAAGCCACTCACCTGCAAGTCAGATACCTTGAGAGGTCTACCCTGAGTTTGCTCCCTGGGTCCCACAAGATGGAAGGAGCAGACCAGTTCTCATGGGTTGTCTTCTGACCCCCACGTGTCTGGTACCTCATGAGCACACCCCCCCCACACGTAAATAAATAAGTAAACGGGCTGGTGAGATGGCTCAGCAGCGGGTAAGAGCACTGACGGCTCTCCCAAAGGTCCTGAGTTCGGATCCCAGCAACTACATGGTGGCTCGCAACCAACCGTAATGAGATCTGAAGCCCTCTTCTGGTGCATCTGAAGACAGCTACAGTAAATTACGCAGCAGTGAGTGGGGCTGGAGTGAGCAGGGCTAGTAGAGGTCAATTCCCAGCAGCCACACACATGATGGCTCAAGCTACAGTGTACTCATACACATAAAGTAAATAAGATAAATTTAAAAAAAAATAAATAAATAGAAAACAAATAAAAAAACCCAATTCTCTGTTCTCTCTGGGCCATAACTCATTCCTATACCAAAAGTGAATGCCCTTCAGCTTTTCCCGAGGATCAGGGTCTGGGCTGGGCCAGGGGTTCTTGTCAATGCCTGCAGGAAATGAAGTGATAAGGAAATTCTGGTCTTAGGTCATAGCAGGGCCTCAAGAGATTAGGTCATGCCTTTTCCTCTGCTTATGCGGTTCCCAAACCATCATTCCAGGCGAGGGTCACTGAGGAAGGACTGTGAAACCCAGCATGAAGTCGCTGGGGTTGGGATACTCATGGGATTCAAAGCAAGGGACTGTCTTTCCCTGGGAAGATCTGTCATGAGGGTGGAGAAAGCTGACATGGCATGATGCCGCTTGATCTTATCTGTCATCAGATGAAAGGAGACAGAAGGAGCCCTGCCTGGTAAGTGCCTGGAAGGACCGTGGCCAGGAACACCTGACTCTGGGTGCAGCAGCAGGGTTGCAATCCTTGCACTCAGGAGGCTGAGCCTGGAGGAGTGCCGAGGAGAGCGTTCAAAGCCAGCTTGGGCTATAAGTGAGATCCAGGCCAGCTGGGGGCTATCCAGGGAGACCCTTAGAAACAAAACAAACAAAAAAGGAAAGAAAGAAAGAAAGGAGGGAGGGAAGGAAGGAAGGAAAGAAAAGAAAAGAAGAGAAAAGAAAAGAATTGGGGCTGCAGAGATGGCTTAGTGGTTAAGAGATGGGGATGGTGAGATGGCTCAGCGGGTAAGAGCACCAACTGCTCTTCCAAAGGTCCTGAGTTCAAATCCCAGCAACCACATGGTGGCTCACAACCACCTGTAATGAGATCTGACGCTCTCTTCTGGTGCTGTCTGAAGACAGCTACAGTGAATTAACGCTGGAGTGAGCTGGGCTGGAGTGAGCTGGGCCAGAGTGAGTGGGGCCTGCAGAGGTCCTGAGTTCAATTCCCAGCAGCCACACACATGATAGCTCATCGCCATCTGTACAGCTATAGTGTACTCATACACATAGAATAAAAAAAAAATAAATCTTTAAAAAAAAAAAAAGAGCACTGACTGTTCTTCCAGAGGTCCTGAGTTCAATTCCCAGCAACAACGTGGTGGCTCACAACCATCTGTCATGAGATCTGATGCCCTCTTCTGGTGTGTCTGAAGACAGCTACAGTGCTCAAGTGTATAAAATAAATATATAATTCTTTTTTTAAAAGGAATTAAAATTTGTAACAAAACACACCAAAGAACAAGGATGATGCTGGTAGTCATCCAGGGTTGAAAGTCTGGGAGAGAGAGGAGAGTGATGTGCGCAGAAAGATAAACAACAGCTTTACTGCTCCCAATGTCACCCACTTCCTTTTCCTGATACCCTGGTAAAGCCTAGTGTCAGCTCCTTAGAGGAGCCTAGAAAGAAATCTATCTCCTTCACTCCAAAGAAAATGGACCATAGGCTCCCTCAGCTTGCTCTGTCTGCCATCCTTGAAGCCACATCCCTATCTGATCAGCCAGGGTGGGGAGGAGGCCAGGATTGTCGGGGGTGGGGTGGGGTGGGGGAGAGGGTGACAGGAAGAGAGACAGTGTCCTCCTGGGAAGCAAGGACTTGTGGGTAGCACTAAACCACCGAATAGATCAGAGATCTGGGAAGAGAGTTTGTTGAGAGTTAAGACCCAGTTCAATAATCAAACAGAAGAAGACAGGCAGAGTGAGACAAGCTTGTGATCCAGGACTCGGAGGCAGAGGCAGGAGGATCACTGGGAGTTGGAAGCTAGTTTGGCCTACATAGTGAGAGAGACACTGTCTTCAAACAGACACCAAATCAGACAACTTTGGCAACACGCTTTGCTGGAGCTCAGTCCTCACCAGGGCTGGAGGCAGCCAAGTACTCGGTGCTCCGGCTCCAGGCAGCTGGAGAGTGTGAACAGCAGAGAATCTCAGGTGGCTGGTGTTTTTCAGATTCATTTTATTTATGGCTGTGTATGAGCACATGTGTACAAGGTGTTCGTGGAGGGCAGAGAGGGCATTGGCTCCCCTAGACCAGAGGCTCTCAACCTTCCTAATGCTGCGATCCTTTAATACAGGTCTTCATGTAATGGTGTCCCTCAACCATAAAGCTATCTTTGTGTACTTCTGCTATTGTTATGAATCATAATGTAAATAATCTGTGTTTCCCGATGGTCTTTTTGGGGTTGTGGTGCACAGGTTGAGAATGGCTGTCCTAGGGCTAGAGTTGACATGGTTGGAAGTGCTGCGAACTGAACTCTAGCTCTCTGAGAGATTACAAGTACTCCTAACCTCAGAGTCATCTCTCCAACCTGTGATTCTTCCTCTCTACAGTCCAGTAGTCATCGTAACTCTCCTGGCCACGTGACTCTTCCCTCCCGCAAGATGACAAGATCTGTCCAGATTTTGGCATGAGCCTCAACTATTTTCCTCTTTGATATCATTTCTGTCTTCCCAGGTCATGAGTCAACACGGCCTGGAGGTCATATAGCCAGTCAGGGGGCCATGCTAGTGTGAGGCCTGCTGTGGAACCAGTTTCCTTTCTGTGGAAGTGTCCGTAGAAATATCAAGAGTGACGTCTCCTCTTTGGCTTTACATTGGACATATCGGCAGTTGGTCGACGCGTGAGTGCAGACAGGATCTGGAGTAGCTGGGACGTGCCTCAGTGAGGACAGTTGCCTGTGACCTCTGACCTGTACCACTTTCAGGAAGATAAGGAACTGTGAGGAGGTTTGCCGCGGGCTGGCTGATCTGGGCCTCCCTCAACCCACGGGAGAAACGAGGTCCTAGTCAGGTCGACAAGGCGTAGGCGAAGAAATGATGGCAGAGACAACACATGAAGTACAGGATCTAAATGTATTTCTTAAAAATGGCATCAGCCTTTTACAGTCATTGCAAAAGAGAGATGGTAAATCTGGCAGCTCAGCAGTTAAGGTACATCTGAGGCCATCTAAAACATACTGGGTCTAAAGCAGCAGCCATCTCCTCTAGACTGGTGCTGGCCAGAGTGCTTGGGCCTGGGGGACTGCAGATTGTATGAGTCTGAGTCCTAGCCCATCTAAGTTCTAGTGCGAGTCCCACATGCGAGTCCAAGTCCTCCTGCACCAAGTGAAAAGCAGGCTTATATGGTATACAGAAAGCAGGGCAGATGACAAGAGTCACATAGGCAGGTGACAGTCACATCAAGGTCAGTGATCTTACTGACCAGGATCACGTTATCTAGTTGTGAATTGGGTGGAAGCTGGGGCTAATTTGGTATTCCTATGCTAATACTCTGGGTCCTGCTGGAGGCAATGACTAGGGGGTTCTGACCTAACACTTCTAGCTAATGTCCTTGAGTGGAAGCCCTTCATTACTCTCTAGTATGCAAAACATTTCTAAGTATTGTGAACTATCTATTGGCCTAAGGAATGTGCTTGACTTCTGTTGCTAGCTCTGGCAAGGCAGATTCCTTGAGAGAGATTCCAAGCTATGGACAGCTTGGTATTAAACTAGGAGAGTTGGAAACGTTGTGCTGGCCAGGAAACAATGCCTAATCTTAGCCATTTACGAATCATTTCTTGGGGTACCTTTATGCCTAAATATGAGGGCGTGTTGATGATTGAAAAGACTATTCTGGAACACGTCTGAGTTAGGAGATACCAGCGACTGTCTGAATATCCAGGAGGCACAGAACTCCTTTTGGATCCTTATTGCCTCTTATCCTTAATCAGGATTTTATCCCCAATATTTTGGATGTGACTGGGGTAGACGAGTGTGCGTGGCAGAGGTTCAACCAGAGAGAAAAGGGACGGACAGTCAGTAAGGATCCTACGGAAGGCTCCAATGGTAACAGGAGCTGCGCAAGCATGAAGACCACAGTTCCATCTCCAGTACACATTGCCTAGGTAACTTACTTCCAGGCACAGGAAGAGCCCCCATATCCACCCTGACCCCCTTTGAGACAAGGTCTTATCTGTAGAACAGACTGGCTTGTGTTTGTGATTCTTCTGTCTCAGCCTCTCAAGTGCTGAGATTAAAAGCAGAATAATATTTAACTGATGTCAGATCCAGCTTCATATTCCAGGGTAGTAGGTGCCCTTCTACATTCTAGCTCCTGATTTGTTTCTTTGAGATGGGGACTTATGTTTCATAGGCTGACCTCAACTCAATCTGTAGCCAGGGAGAGATAACCTTGAACCCCTGCCTCCACTATCCAAATTCTGGAATCACAGATGTGTTGGCCATTGTTTCTTATTTATTTATTTATTTATTTATTTATTTATTTATTTATTTGAGACAGGGTCTCTGTGGCAGTTTGAATATGAAATGGCCCTCATAGGCTCGTGTATTTGAACGTTTAGTCCTCAATTTGTGATGGTTTGTGGGGACGTATGGAGGTGTGGCCTTGCTGGATGAAGACATGTCCCTGGGGGTGGGCTTTGAGATCTTATAGCCTGGCTCCACTTCCAGTTCTCTCTCAGGTTCTTGTTTTAGGTTCAGGTGTTCTCTCTCAGCATCCTTCTCCCTCAGCCAGTTTTGCCTGCTGCTTGTGGCCGGCCATGCCTTCCAGCTATAATGGGCTCTTATCCCTCTGGAACCGTGAGCCAAAATAAACTCCGTCTTCCCGAAAGTTGCCTTTGGTCATGGTGTTTTACTATAGCAACAGAAAAGTAGCTAGTACAGTCACACCGTGTAGCCTGGAACTCATACAGATCCACCTGCCTCTTCCACTACGGAACACTTGGGTCACCAATTCAGGAACTAGTTCCCTATTTTTATGCAGCCAGTCTCTTTCTCCCTCTGTCACTCAGGCCTCCGAGCTCTCAGGCTCATGTGGGTCTCACAACCCTGAGGGCAGCAGCCACACCCATCTCAGCCTCTCTGGCCTTGCCCACCTCCTGCTTCTATCTACTTTGTTCCCACCTCCAGGCTCTGCACCTCCCGGTGCTCTCAGAGCGGTTTTCCATTCCCTATCTGGCCAGCACCACGATGAAGACTACTTTAGAATACCAGGGACATACGCACCTCCTCGCTAGATCACACATTCAGCAAGTGTTTATAGAGTATCTATGTGATAGGTTCTGTTCTGGGGTCCAAGCACACAGAGAACTGACTGCAGACTCCTTACTTGGGGAAGCCCCACCGTCTCATGGAATGGGTATGTGGGCGCAGAGCATCGTGAATCAACAGGCAGGATAACTGAAGCGCTACAGAGACCACTCTGCACCAGTGGCGTCCCTCGAGGGAGCACAGGGCCAGAGCTAGCCTAGCTGAAGAGGGGACACCCGCACTTTAATCCGGAACTGGCCTCAGTACGTTTGGAGATTTGTTCCGGAATGAACAAATCCGGAACAAAGGCTCGCAAATGGGGCAGGGCAGGGCTGTGGCCTGAACTCTGTGGCTAGTGGCGCTGGCAACACGCCCCGGGCGCGATTAGAGCCCTGCCCAGCACAATCAGATCCTTGCAGGTCCCTGGACCAAAGGCTCAGGATTTGAGAGCCCGTCATGGGGGCGACATCTTGTTCTCTTCACCGGGACAAAACAGGCCCAGAAGCCACAAGCTACACCTCCCGAAGCTACAGAGAGGCGCCACAGTTGCCAGTCTCGCAGAGCCTCTTCCGTGCAGCGCTGCCAGCCACTCAGAGCGCACTCCCAGCGCCAGAAGCGGAAGTGGGCGGGGACATTGGAAGACCCGCCCTCCATCCGCCCACCTCCGCGCTCCTGACTGGCTCCGCGGGGCGTCCCCGCCTCCGAGGTGCTGCGGCTGGGCCGGGTTGTTGGGGGAGCGGCCGGCTGAGTAGCGGGTGTAGAACGGTGCGGCCACTGTCTTCATCGCCACCATGGGGGCCCAGCTGAGCACGGTAGGCGGCATGGGTCTGGGGTCTCCAGGCTTGCACCGTGGGGACACCGTACCATCCGGGGCGCCCAGCACCGGTTCACGAGCACCGCGCCCCTTGCAGACCGTGACTCACGCCCTGGCTAGTGGCCGCGCCACTTGGGCCCTGTCTCGGGCCAGAGGGGCCCGAAGCTCGGGGTGGACATTGGGGACCCTGTTGGGTGTGTGTGAATGTGACAGGGAATGAGTGACGTGTGCGCCCGCGTGAGTGGGCGTGACTTGTGAGTGTGAGAAAGTTGAAGTTGCCTGAGCCCGTGGGCATGTGAAACGTGTGAGGGTTTTGTAAAATGTGGACGTGAAGTGTGACTGTAGGTGCACAGGTGTGTGCGTGGAGGAACCGATAGTGGCGTGTGTGAGAGAGTGAGGGTATGGGTGTGAAGACACGCAGGCGTGAATAGTGGACACGTGTGAGCTGGCAGGAAGAGTACTTTGGTGTGTGTGTGTGTGTGTGTGTGTGTGTGTGTGTGTGTGTGAGAAGTGTGCAGGATGTCCCTACAGGGGTTGGGTGCATCTTCATGCCATAAACAAGGCAGTAGTTGGCCACGATTTTTCCAGCTGTCACACAGAAAGCCCCAGGCATTCTTGTTACTCACAGAGCTGCGCTGTCACTGAAGAAGTGACTCTTAGACTTGGCCATCAGCCCAGGGCACTGAGGATGCTGGGACCTTCTAACATCTATAAATCTGCTCTCTCACTGTTACTCTGGATCGACCAAGGCCACTTCCACAATCCTGGAGCCCACTCTCCTGATTTCTTTTTTTTTTTTTTTCCTTTTTTTTCCCCCCTTTTTTATTTGTTTTTTTGTTTTTTCTTTTTTTGGTTTTTCGAGACAGGGTTTCTCAATAATGTTTTTTGTTTTTTGAGACAGGGTTTCTCAATGTAGCCCTAGAATACTCTCTGTAGACCAGGCTGCCCTCGAACTCAAAGAGATCCACCTACCTCTGCCTCTCCAGTGCTGGATTTAAAAAGGTGTGGGCCACCACTGCCCAGCTTCTCCCTGACTTCTTAAGAGCATCCATGTGAAATGTGCCCAATCCCAATTACACAAACATACCCTTGAGGTGCCCAGCTCTTTGGGTATGACAGGATTAGGCCAGTGCCTGTCTTGGAGGGTGTCCTCCTCTCTGTAAGTCCTGGTGAAGACAGTCAGCTGGCTTCTTGGCATGACATTTGCTCTTGAGAGAGTGGCTAGTCCAGGATGGACCATCGAAGGAGCCGCCTAGCCCCAGGCAAACCCTGGAGTGGCAGCACCCTATAATGACATTCTGACCAGTTTTCCCAGGGACTTCCCATGATCCCTTACCTTCCCCTGCTTTCCAGGCTCGCCTCACTTTTGGACTATGTTGGTGGTACTCCAGCACCTGCTTTTCCATCAATTCATGTTAAGTCAACAGTAGTTCCTTGCAGCCAGCAGAGCTCTGTCTGATTATCAGGAGGCCCCCACCATGGCCTCATCTGTCCAAGGGTTGCTTGGTATTGTCTTTGACTTATGAGACTGACTGGGGTCTTATACCTCAGTGCCCACGGTATATATTAGGCCTGGAGGCCCATGCGCTGTGTGTGTGGCTGTTGGGCATTGGGTGTACTGGATGTCTTATCTGGGCCATGCAGGCCCTGTGGGAGGCCTCTTGCATATATTGGGGGCCCCAAGCCAGAGGATGGCATTTTGAGTCTGCTGTCCACCAGGAAAACGGTGCAGGCTTGGCACGCTGCTCTGGACTGCCTCCCTGCTCGCTTGTGAGTTCCAGAAAGCCCTTGACAGATCCATCCCTCTTGTAGAGTATATAAGGCCTTTCCGAAAGCTCCTGCTGACTCTGGGTCTGGTTGGTGGCTTAGACTCCACAGATGGTGGCTCAATTATCCACCTGTTCCTCCTTCTGGGCTCCCTTCCCCCATTGTTTGGAGCCCAGCCCAGAGCCCCCCTGTTTCAGGACTTCCTCCATATCCTCCCACTTCCTCCCACTTAGAACAAGACCGGGAGGGCTGTGGTCACTTGATACTGGCAGGACAACAGGAGAGTGGGTGGTGGGCAGGTAAGCGAGCCTATGACTGGCTTGTCTAAGCTCCAGGTCAGGGAGCTGGCACCTGGAGGGAAGGGGGGGTGGGCTGAGATCTCTACCAGCCTTCCTTATCCAGCCTGGGCAGAGTGGATTCCAGGGTTTTAAAGGGGGAAATGTCAGAGTGAGAAGCCCAGGCAGGACGTCCCGCGGGGGTGAGGAACAGGCTGTGTATCCCTTAGCTACAGTGAGTGAGCTCAGGGCTCCCACAGAGCAAGGAGAGGAAGGGGTAGGTTCCTTGGTATGGTGGAGTGTGGCCTACAGGGTCAAGGTATGGGAAGCAGCTGCCCTCAAGGACTTAAAACTGTGTGTGCCTGTGCGTGCACAGCTGAGGAGGAGCTAGGGCAGGGACTTGGACTCAGCCATCTGCCTCCGGTTTACTTGGCCCTGCTGCTGGACTAGGGTGGTGCCGTGGAAGGATGGGGGACAGCCTGTTTACCCCATGCCAGTGAGGATAGAGTACATCCAGTCCCCTGGTGAGTAAATCTAATTGGGCCTCTAACTTTGGGAGACACAAGCTTTGCTCTGCTGCTCCTGGCCTTGGTGCAGCTCCCCTGAGACTGGGTCTGCTTTCCCTCTAGTTTGAGCTCCTTGAACATAGGGTTTAGGCCTGGGACACACACACCTACCTTAGACACAGGAGCACCTGCTAAGGTTGTTGACTGAATGAGTGACAGCTAGAATGGCATGTCACAGCTGCCTTTCTAGATAGGAATTTTTATTTAGAAAGGGTTTACCTCTCCCCTCTCGGTGTCCAGACATGTCCCTGGGCTTAGGCTTGTCACCAAAGCCTCTGTTTTCTTACCTGCATTGGGAGAGGCAACAGCACCTCCCAGGTGCAGCCCGAGGGTTGAGGTAAGAGGGCAGTGCTTTTTGGGAGCAGCCAGGAGCCAGTTCTTGGCTCATTAAACCTGTCCCTTCTAAACATGCTCCAGTGCCAGGGACAGGTGGCATGGTTCCCTCCACGGCCTGTTCTGTGCCTCAGGAAAATAGGATGGGCTGAGCCCTTCTCTCACCAGGGAGCAGTCTTGGCTTTTGCCCTGTTTTGGGAAACCTGCACACAACATAAGAAGTCAGAGAGTCATGGGGGATCAGGAGAGAGAGGTGTTGTTGTCCTTGTGGTAGGTCCACAAATATTTACAGAGTGCCTCCTGTACCAAGTGCTGGGACAGTGGTGACTAGGCAACCCTAAATTACCCAGAGACAGGAGGGGGGCCACTCTGAGCCAAGGGCTGGTGTGGAGACCCTAGCCTATGTCCAGGGATCCACCCAGAGGCCTGGCACTGGTGGGTTTAGAGTGAGTGAAGGTTGCAGGCTGGTCCACACACAGCCACCTTTCCAAGCTGCCTTCGTTAAATGGACACGTAGGGACAATTGCATTCATTAACTTCTATATTAGTTACGACCAAAGGCAGCTTAGGGAAGAGTTTATTTTAGCCTGCACTTCCAGAGGACTAGAGTCTATCATGTCAGGGAAGGCTTGGCAGAGGGAGCAGGAAGCTGAGGGGTCACATCTCAGCCACATATACGAAACTGAGATAGCTTGTCTGTCCCCAGTGAGGTACTTCCTTTAGCAAGGTTGAACTCCTAAGGGTTCTATGGCCTCACTAAACAACACCATGTACTGGAAACCAAATGTTCAAATCCACCAGCTGTGGGGGATATTTCTCATTCAAACCACAACAGGAACGCACTGTGGAAGGTCAGGAACAAATTCAAGGTGTGTGACAGGCCCTGGGAAGCCAGCTGCAGGCTCAGGGGACTCGAGCCAGTGAGTCTGACAGTGTACTCAAACAGTCCTTGGGGAGATAAGTCAGGGTTCACAGAGCATGGGCCTCGTTGGTGGGAGTCATTGGTGACCATTCCTAGGGCTCCCAACGGTGGTGGTTTCTGGATGTGGTGTTGCTCTCTGCCATGGAGTTTTCTGTAGCAGAAAAATTGTCAGAATGGCCCTCATGCCCAGAAAGCTTACAGAGAGACCAAGGCTGTGAAAAGTCACCAAGGGCTGGCTAGCTAGGCATGGCTCCTCGGGGAAGATTTTTTTTTAAAAAAGATTTATTTATTTATGTATATGAGTACACACTGTAGCTGTACAAATAGTTGTGAGCCTTCATCTGGTTGTTGGGAATTGACTTTTAGGACCTCTGCTTGCTCTGGTCAACTCCGCTCAGGTCGGCCCTGCTTGCTCCTGTAGACTCCACTTGCTCAGTCTCTGCTCGCTTTGGCCCAAAGATCTATTTATTATTATAAATAAGTATGCTGTAGCTGTCTTCAGACACTCCAGAAGAGGGCGTCAGATCTCATTACAGATGATTGTGAGCCACCATGTGGTTGCTGGGATTTGAACTCAGGATCTTCGGAAGAACAGTCAGTGCTCTTACCCGCTGAGCCGTCTCACCAGCCCCTCAGGGAGGATTTAACATTTGGGCTGGGTTCTGAAGGATTTCACAGATGTCTGCTGGTTAGATACATCTAGAGGCAGGGCATGGAGGGAGAGGGGCAGACTGAAAGGAGCACAAAGGCCAAAGCAAGGTAAGTTGTTGTGGAGGGAGCAGGGAGAGGAGTCTGCATTGGAGTCACAAATCGGGTGCTTTGAAGGCTGGTTGGGACCCTTGTGCTTGTTGGAGGTGGTGGAGCAGCTTGTTGGCTTGGGATGCTGGGCTTGGAAATAGCCTTCCACCTTCCAAGGGGGAATAGTATCTGGCTACAGACTCTGATGGGGACACAGTAGGACCTGTCCCCAGAGGTGGCTTAGAAACAGCAAGATGGCACTGAGGAGCCCTGAATTCAAATCGCAGTCACATTTTTGTTTGGTTTTGTTACCTTGGCCAGTCACTTGTTTACCCCAAGAAAGCCCGTGAGAATCTGGTGGTATGAATGTGGTCCTGGGACTTTGGTGTGACTTGGGGCAGGGAAAGTCCCTCCAGCCTGTTTCTCCTCTGTGGCTGGAGTAGCCACTACACTCTTAGTCAAGAGCTGAAATGGGGTGGTCCCAGGGACACAAGGCCCTGTCCTTGGAGCGGTACCAGCTCAGGGATTATGGCTGGTGTGGCGTTTACTCTGTGCATGGCCTTTGGAAGCCCATCACTTCTGGCTCCAGAGCTCTGGAGTTCTGGGCTGGGCTTCACACCCGGGGTTCTTTGAGCTTACACTCCATGGTGTCAACTTGGCCTTTCAGTGAGCCATGCTGAGTGAGCTATGCTGAGTGAGGACAGTGTTGGCATGGTGCTGGGGACAGTGGTGTGCAGTGACTGGGCGTGGTCCTGATATAAATATTATGTACCACGGACCGGGATTTCTCGCGGGGTCCCTGTTCCGCGGGACATGGGATCCTGGCCAGGTGGTCACGGGATTCGGCTTTGACAAACAGACTACACACACAGGTGGTGTAAAATCTGAGTGTATTTCTTTTA
>NW_022196893.1:13951151-13952456 GCF_008632895.1 Mastomys coucha | reverse complement strand
CAGGAGGCTGACTTTCCTTGAAGTTTTCGCCTCAAATACCGCCATCACGCAAGTGTGCGTGGCAATTATGGACCCAGGAACTGGCTCTTTTTAAACTCACGGGTAACATACCAGGGGCCAGTGTGGTGAGGCCTTGTCTGGGAGAGAAGCAGTTTGTTCTGGGCCCAACAAAGAGCCCTTGGCTGCTTGAACTTGCAGGGCCGGTTTGGGGGTGAGGAGTGTGTCTGGCTGATTGTGGCCCTCCACTTCTCAGGTTGCACACCTCTCTGGGGGCTGTGGGGGCGGCTCCCAGCTTAGCCTACTGCTCCCTGGGAGAGTTCCTCATGATGAGCCATACATTCCTTTTTGCAGATGGGACAAGAGGCTCAGATAGAGTGCCCTCGGAAGCTACTGGAAGGTGGGGAGTCCTGGCAGGGCTTTGAGAGAGGGGCACAGTGGGGCTGGGTCAACCAGTCTGCTCAGTGAGTGAGAACACTTCCTCACTCCTGACAGGAATAACCAGAAAGGAAAGACCTTTGCTTGTGATGTCTGTCTGTCGGGGTGTGATGTCTGTCTGTCGGGGTGTGATGTCAGTCTGTCATGGTGTGATGTCAGTCTGTCGTGGTGTGATGTCAGTCTGTTGTGGTGTGATGTCTGTCTGTCGGGGTGTGATGTCAGTCTGTCGGGGTGTGATGTCTGTCTGTCATGGTGTGATGTCAGTCTGTCGTGGTGTGATGTCTGTCTGTCGTGGTGTGATGTCAGTCTGTCGTGGTGTGATGTCTGTCGTGGTGTGATGTCATTCTGTCATGGTGTGATGTCAGTCTGTCGTGGTGTGATGTCAGTCTGTCGTGGTATGATGTCAGTCTGTTGTGGTGTGATGTTTGTCTGTCGTGGTGTGATATCTGTCTGTTGTGGCAGAGGCAGTAGGAGCCTGTTGCTGAGGCTCTTCACATCCCTGCTAACCAGGGAGCAGAGAATGGGCAGGAGCCAGGTCCACTGACTCACTTCTTTCAGCTAAGAACAACTTCCCAAAACAGTTGCCCAGGGCTACTCAGCCAGTGAAAGGCTGCGTCCAGCCAGTACTGAAGGCAGAGCAGCACCCAGGGAGAGACTCAGGGTCATTATTTATGGGAAGTGACTCAATGTATCCAACCTCGCTGGCTTGTTTCCATGGCTCTGGGTAGAAGCAAGGAGGAAAAAGTGTGGAGGCCCTAAGAAACTGGTGCATACATGCTTGGAGCCCTATTCTCAGGGCAGTGGCCCCTAGGAAACTGGTACAGAGATGGTTGGAGTCTGTGCTCAGGGCAGTGGCCCCTAGGAAACTGG
>NW_022196893.1:13940507-13951091 GCF_008632895.1 Mastomys coucha | reverse complement strand
GTCTGTGCTCAGGGCAGTGGCCCCTAGGAAACTGGTACAGAGATGGTTGGAGCCTGTGCTCAGGGCAGTGGCCCCTAGGAAACTGGTAAAGACATGCTTAGGGCCCTGTGCTCATGGCAGTGGCCCCTAGGAAACTGGTGCATTAGACTCCTGGAGCCCTGTGGTCAGTGAAGGACTCTTAGGTGGATTCTGAGCAGGTATGAGAACTGGAACTTGGGCCTGGGGTTTGACTCCATCCATAAAGTACTTGCTTAACATGCACGGCACACATGCCTGTAATGTCCACACTTGGGAGCAGGAGGATCAGAAGTTCAGGGTTTTTCAAAACTTTTCTCATGGTGCTGGGCACAGAGGACTGAGTAGAGTAGCAAATGTCTTAGGTCTGGTTTTGGTAGTTTCTCCGCTCCCCAATGTAGTTTGCTGGACAAGGCTGGAGGGGAAAGGTCACAGGAGGAAAGACCCAGGGGTGCTGGTAAAGGAAGGACAAGGCCCTGTGCTGACCTTGGGCTCCGCTCTGTCTTTGCAGTTGAGCAGCGTGGTTCTCTCACCCGTCTGGTTCGTCTACAGTCTCCTCATGAAGCTGTTTCAACGCTCCTCACCGGCCATCACCCTCGAGAACCCCGACATCAAGTACCCTCTGCGGCTCATTGATAAGGAGGTGAGTGCCCTGCTGCACCCCCAGCATCCCTGTGGCTCCCAGGTAGCTATGCTGCTCCTCCAGGCCTCCCTCCCCCCATGTGGCAACCTGCCCATGTTGCAGATGGAGAGAAGTGACACAGGAATACAGACCCTGCTCCCTGGGGGATAGAAACAGATATGGCTCCTTCAGATACAGCACAAGGTCAGGCCAAAGTACCATTCCACCAAAAGCCACACTGGGGACCCAGTGGTTTTATTGGGCTTACTTACAAAGCATGGATGACTGTGGGTGACCCCAAAGCAGCCATGCCAGCAAAAAGCCTCACCCTGACATGGATGATGGATTTCCTCATGGGGTACAAGTGGCGTGCCCCCTGAGTTAGCCCTCTCCTGGCTGTACACTATAGTACCTTCAGAGACCCCAAGGCCAGGTCAGTTAGGGCAGAATCACATAGCTGTCTGGGAGGCACAGGAGGGCGTGGCTGAAACCTCAGGTGAAGGTCCAGTGACCCTCCTCAGACCATCCTTCTATGAGGGAAAGCAACTACAGGCCCAGTCTGGGAGGTAGGGCGTGTTTTGGAAGTAGTCACAGCTGCTGATGAAAAGGATAACTGGTATACCTGAGGGTAACAAAACACCCTGTGACAGGGTGTCCAGTGTCCCATGGAATATCAGAATGGGAGAGGCCCTTTGGGACTTTGGGGTACACACCCCCTACTTAGTCTGGGAGCAGAGTAAGAGGTTGAGCATCCTGCCACTTGGAGATAAGAGCTCATCCCTTTCCCTGCCCACTGTGGTAGATACAGCCATGCCTTTGTTAGCCTGGATGTCTGCCTCTGCTTGTCTCTGTGAAGTATGTCAGCACCAGGCCCGTTCTGGCCCAGACCAGGGCTAAACTTCTTTCCTCTGGCTCAGCTGCCTTCCCTCCCTCCCTCCGTACCTCCCTCCCTCCCTCTGGGAGGCTCCCTTCCTGCTCTATTCCTGGCTTCCCCTAGTTGCTTCCAGAGGGGTGTGGCAGGAAAAGGGAGTCAGGGAGCAGAGAGGCAGAGCCCAGAGGAGTGGAGGAGCCTTGGCTTCAGGCCCCAGGCCCGAGGGCCCAGGTCTCCACCCTGTATGTGTGACCATTGGATTAACTTTCTCATAGGGAGCTGATGGGACTCATGGATGTACGTCTGTGATGTTCTCAGAGCCCTAGAGGAGACGGAAGGGGAAAATTCAAAATAAAACAATAAGCCCTTTTCCAGTGAGACCCCTGTAGCTTCTCAGTAAGCCTTACACATATGTAGACATGTATGTAATGAGACCCCTGTGGCTTCTCAGTAAGCCTTACACATATATAGATATATGCATGGTATTTATTTATTTTTTTTATTTTTTATTTTTTGGTTCTTCGAGACAGGGTTTCTCTGTATAGCCCTGGCTGTCCTGGAACTCACTCTGTAGACCAGGCTGGCCTCGAACTCAGAAATCTGCTTGCCTCTGCCTCCCAATTGCTAGGATTAAAGGCATGGGCCACCACTGCCTGGCTTTTTTTGTTGTTGTTCGTTTTTGTTTTGTTTTGTTTTCATATGTGTGTTTTTTTTCTTACCAAAATGGAGTTGTTGTGGGTTTTTTTATTTGTTTGTTTGTTTGTTTTTCTTTTTTCCTCCCCCCCCCCCTTTTTTTTTTTTTTTTTTTTGTAGCCCTGGCTGTTTTAAAATTTACTGTGTAGACCAGGCTGGCCTTGAACTCAAAGATCCTCAGTGCTTGGATTAGAGGCTCGAGCCATCAGCATATTTTTAAACCTTATTGTTTGTCAGATTTCTGACTTGTGTGTTTCAGAGGATTGGACTCAGGGTCCTGAGCAAGAGGCCCCGGGCTATGCCCCTCATCCTCATAACCTGTTTTTTTTTTTAAATAAATTGTTTATTTACTTTATGTATAAGAGTACCCACGGTAGCTGTACAAATTGTTGTGAGCCTTCATCTGGTTGTTGGGAATTGTTAGGACCTCTGCTCGCTCTGGTCAACCCCACTTGCTCTGGTAGACCCTGCTCACTCCGGTTGGCACCACTCTGGTTGGGCCCCGCTCCGGTTAGCCAGCTTGCTCCAGTAGACCCCGCTTGCTCAGTCCCTGCTTGCTCTGACCCAAAGATTTATTTATTATTATAAATAAGTACCCTGTAGCTATCTTCAGACGTACCAGAAGAGGACGTCAGATCTCATTATGGGTTGCTGGGATTTGAACTCAGGACCTCTGGAGGAGCAGTCAGTGCTCTTACCTGCTGAGCCATCTCACTAGTCCCAGGTTTTGTTTTTAATTTTTCTATTTTCTCCCTTCTCTATATTGCCATTTAATTCTTTTTTTTTTAATTTATTTTTATTTTTTATTTTTGGTTTTTGTTTTTTTCGAGACAGGATTTCTCTGTGTATCCCTGTCTGTCCTGGAACTCACTCTGTAGACCAGGCTGGCCTCGAACTCAGAAATCCACCTACCTCTGCCTCCCAAGTGCTGGGATTAAAGGCGCGCCACACCACTGCCCGGCCATTTAATTCTTAAAGTGGCATGATTTGTGTGTCACTGTAAAGGTCCTGCTTGTGCAGTGGGGCCTCCCCTCCTCTCCCCTGGTTGGCCCAGCCCTGCAGTGTGTTGTTTCGGAAACTTGAGGCCAGGTTCCGGTTTATTCATACAATGCAGATTGGTTTTCATGAACTCAAAGTAACCTTGTTTTGTTTGTTTGTTTTATTTTGTTTTTGTGACTGTCTAGTGTCTTTTAAAAGGACCTGAGACCATACACTGGGAAGCCTCCTGTCTCCATTGAATGAGCACATAGCATTTCTGGAGTTCAATTTCTTCTTCCCCCACCCGACTCCCCCAGCCTGGTGCTGCCTCTCGTCTCCCGTCAGCAGTGAGAGCTGCTTTGTAGCCCTGCCAAGCTGCTCTGCAAGCTTGTCTTAGCAGTTAGTTATCACTACTTCCTCCAACCCCCCCAGCCCCCAGGGTGGTGTCTGTCCTTGGCTCTTTGGCCCAGTCAATAGCATTGGACTCTGCTCCTAGTCAGGATGCGGCTACATTTGGCTCAGTCCAAAGGTTTTGGGGGGCAGAAGGCCACAGTTTGCCCCAGGTGGTACCCAGTTGGGCTTCTGCAAAGGTTTCCTCTGCTCAAATGGGCAGGATGGGGGTTTCCCCTACCAGACAGCCTCCTTGTGCTAACTTCCTCCTGAGGGGCACAACCTCCATCTTCAGACTGGGCTAAGGTGGGAAAGCGTGCATTGCATCCCCAGGTGACAGTGCTGTGTCTGTCTGTGGACACCAGCTCATGTGAGTCTGGCCCTGCAGCTGCTGGCTCTTCCCACAGCCAGTTGGGTGCCAGGAGTAGGGTCCAGAGTCAGCTCTGACATGACTCACCAGCAGATTTTTTCTACCCTCACATTGTGACCTTGGAACTGTTTCTCAGGCTCGAAGGCAGCCCCTGACTGTCCTTGAAGGGGAAGTAGCCGCATAGTCCACCTTTGACTTTAGCTGGTGCCCAGCCTATGAAGGATGGTGACCTGGCTTTGGGCTCTTGACTGTGGCTAACCCCGGGACTTCCCAGGCAGTGGAAATGGCCAGGGTCCCTGGCCCTACGCAGTCACAGTCCCAGCTACTCACTTCTTGTGGGTTTCTGGCTGCAGTGACTTCTAGAATTTTCTACCGCCAAGCTTGGCACTTGCAGTTCTGTCTCGGCTCTGCTCCTTTTCTAGCCCAATCATAAGCTGCTCCAATTCCAGCTGAGGGTCCGTATGGATTTTCTGGGTTGTCTGGTGTTCTTCCTGTGGGACCATGTGTTCACTTTGACAACCCTGTTACGTGGCTCTGGGCCAGCAAGAGCAGAGGCCCACTGAATGTGCACCCGAGTCCCCCTCTACCTCCCCATGTGTGTATTCTGGTGACATTAGTGTCACTGTGTGTGTGTGTGTGGGGGGCCTCTGTGGTCCAGCAGCTCTGCCTCTCTACAGATCATCAGTCACGACACTCGGCGCTTCCGATTCGCCCTCCCTTCACCCCAGCACATCCTGGGCCTTCCTATAGGTGAGTTTGTCCAGCCCCTCTCCTCCCTGGAGTCAAGAGTGGGAGTGGGGGGCAGTACCTGGCTGTGCAGAATGGGCCTGTGTCCTCGACAGTGGCACCAGCATGGTTGTAGACCCATGCTGAGGTGCATTAGGAGTCCCTCATGATGTGGGAGGGAACAGTGGGAGCCTAGGCTAGGCCAGGGTTTGAAGGTGAGACAGGTGTAGGCCCTGGGAAGATAAGCTCCCAGAGGGATAGTGCCTGACCTCAAGTGACCGTTCCCTGTTTTACAGGCCAACATATCTACCTCTCGACTAGGATCGATGGCAACTTGGTCATTCGGCCCTACACCCCTGTGTCTAGCGATGACGACAAGGGCTTTGTGGACTTGGTGGTCAAGGTGAGGTCTCCAAGGCATGGCTGCAGGGGGCTGGGGGAGTGTCTGTGAGAGCCTGCTTCCTATTCAGGTGACAGAGAAAGGGAGACCTGGAGCCAAGTGGGTGTGGACCAGGTAATGAGGGAGGAGAGAAGCCTTCCGGGAGGGCTTGAGAACTGAGGGTCAGAGGTGCAGAGCAGGGCCATGGGGGATGGGGATGCAGTAGAGACATCCACATGGCCAGACTGGGCCTTGTATGTCCCAGTCAGCCTGGGACAAAGGAAATGGCCATGGCCGAGCATCTGTTCTGGTCGGAATTACAGGTCAAAAACAGCAGAGTCCTAAGAGGGAGTCTAGTGTGTAGGGCTGGGGGAAGGAAAGCCATAGAAGATGGGCTCACCAACCTGAGTCTCCATTAGCTCCTGCTGCCCTGGATAAAGAGATGAAGACCTGCACTGGAGCCTATGCCAGTGTTCTGCCCACCTCTCCCCTTCTCCATCCCTCAGACTCCTGCTTGTCTCTGAGGCCTAGGCCCTTGGGGGAAATGGCCTAGCCCTGACAGGGACACTGCTGCTCCTCTGTCCCCATATTTGTAGGCCATGTCCCCATAGGCCTCCCCTCTCCCATGACAGTAATCCCAACAGGGACCTGAAAGGAAGAGGGATGCTTGTGTGACTGCTGAAGCATGCACCAGGAGGGCAGGGCTGAGCTGAGGCCCTCTGTGCAGGCAGATGTGGACACAGAATCTCGGCCTCTCAGAGGCACTGTCACAACCCTCGAGCGAGTAGCCCTGTATGGCAGGTGGAAGCCTCACTTTTTCGAGGTGTGGGATGGAAGGCTTAAGTTTGGGTGAATGGGATCTTAGGGGCAGTGCTGGCTTCCCGTGAGGCTGGGTGCCCCAAGTCTGGGTGGGGACTGAGCCATACCCACCTGGCTTGCAGGTTTACTTCAAGGACACACATCCCAAGTTTCCAGCTGGAGGGAAAATGTCTCAGTACCTGGAAAACATGAATATTGGAGACACCATTGAGTTCCGGGGTCCTAATGGGCTACTGGTCTACCAGGGCAAAGGTGATTGGAGCAGGCACTCCTGGGACTGGGCAGGACTCTGGGAACTGGAAGGCTGGGGGTGCTGTGTTTAGGGTGGGGGCTGGAGAGGGACAGATGGTGTTCTCCCCTGTCTTGGTGGTTGGCTGTTAGAGGATGAGTAGCCAGCGCAGGGGATGTCCTTGGCTGTGCTTGGGGACCAGGGTCATTGCAGACCACCTTGCTTTGCTTACTCAGGGCCCCCAAACAAGCCAGCCAACGCCTGAGTGGGAATCCCCCACTCTGCCCACCTGCGCTATCTCTTTTCCGTAAGAGGATGTATCCAAGCAGATTCCTCTCTTCACTCCAGCTGGCTAGGGCTGTGTGGTATTTTCCCTGCCCTGGAACCCCCAGGGCTCAGCTGCTCCCTCCTCCTCTTCCCAGGGAAGTTCGCCATCCGTGCAGACAAGAAGTCCAACCCTGTTGTCAGGACAGTGAAGTCTGTAGGCATGATTGCAGGAGGGACAGGTAAGGGTTAGAACCCCGGCTGAGCCATGGAAGGTCAGGATGTGGGAGTGGGAGGAGGCCTATGGTAGGAAGGAGGTCTGAGGCCAGGCCTGGGTATCCTATGGTCTTCTTGCTCAGGTGCCTGGCGTGCTCTGGCAGGCGCTCACATAGTGTTTGTGGGTCCTGTTTGCAGGCATCACGCCAATGCTGCAGGTGATCCGAGCCGTCATGAAGGACCCAAACGACCACACTGTGTGCTATCTGCTCTTTGCCAACCAGGTTGGTGAACAGTCCCCAGAACATGCAGGCTTGGGGCTTGGCCAGGCCCTGGGCAAGAGTCTGAATGGCTCTGTAGAGATGGCAAGGATGTCTGGAATGAGGGGCAGCGCAAACATTCTGGCAGCAGTGGTGTGGGTGGCTGCTGCAGAGGGAGCACGGGGCCTCTCCCTGTTCCACTCCAGCCTCCACACTTGGGGTGGCCTCCACCTCCATCAGATTGAGGACTCTGGTACACTGGCCTGGGCAGAGGTGGAAGTGAGGTGCCTAGGACGCAAGCCCTCGAGGTGCCCAGAGAATGACTGAAGCTTGGCTTTTGTGACCTGCTATGAGGCCTAGGATGGGTGGCTTGTCCCTTCTGTTCTGCACTTCTCACAGGAGAACAGGCCAGGGAAGCAAGACTGTCTCGAGAGCCTTCTCCGGTCCTATGTGCTGGGTTCGAATATGCAGTAATGTGATATCTCTAGGGAGACCAAGCCAAGTCCCACGTGTCCCAGCAGTGTAGAGGACAGACCCTGGCACTTTATGCTTCTCAGATATGATTCAGGTCATCTTGTCTCCAGGGTCTCTCTGGCCCAGCTTTACACTGCCCATGAGAGAAAGAGAGAGAGAGAAAGAGAGAGAGAGAGAGAGAGAGAGAGAAAGAGAGAGAGAGAGAGAGACACAGAGAGACAGACAGACAAAGATTGATTGAGAGGTGAAGCTTAAGCTGGCAGGCTGGTCCTGAACTCAAGATCTTCTTGCCTCAGCCTCTGAATGCTGGAATTATAGGCATGCACCACCATGTCCAGCTCACAGACTCTGTTCATAAAGAGCCTGCTGGCTAGCAGCTTTGAGGAGTTCTGTAGGCAAAATGGCTGGAGAGAGCCACCATGTCACTAGGATTGCAGTGAGCTTCAGCATCTGCCTCTGAGCTGCTGAGTGTGGCCTACAGGGGGGTGATGACTCTCCCTTGCGTCTGTCCCTGCTGAGGTCCCCAAAGGCAGTCCCTGAGTCACCTGTCTTGACTGGGTGGCCTGTCTCCTGCAGTCCGAGAAAGACATCCTGTTGCGGCCCGAGCTGGAGGAACTGAGGAATGAGCACTCTGCTCGATTCAAGCTCTGGTACACAGTGGACAAAGCCCCTGATGGTGAGCATGGGGAACCCCTGGTGGAGCGGGAGGCAACCCTCAGCCCTGAACCTTCACCAGGCCCATTCAGTACTCATGGCCTGTCTGCTCTTGGCTGTAGAGGAATCAAACCTCAGAGAGGGGAAGTGCCCACATCCCACAGCTAGGAAGCAGCAGAGCCAGGGTGGGGACCCCAGACCTTGCCCCCCAAGTCTCTCACACTGCCCTGGCCGGCAGAGAAGTCCTCTTATCTCCTTGGGCCTGGCTCACTTTGTGTCAGGCCTTCGAGTAGTGCTGAGGGTTGGGTGGCTGCTTCTGCCTCTAACAGCCTTTGTATGTGTGTTTTCAGGTCACTCTGGGGGAGGGGTTGAGTTATTCTGGTTGCCCCAACTCTGTTATGCACCTGCATAAGGTGTGGGCTAAGTTCATAGTGCAGTGGAGGAGCCATGTTGGAAGGAGGGAATGAGGCCCCCAAACTCCTGTGAGAGTGCTCTCTGGGAACTGAGCTGCCCTTTGTTTCTTGCTTTGTGTAAAAATAAGGGTATTGAGAGAGCTCACCTCAGTGTTGGGGGAGTGGGCTCACTCTGCATGTGTGAAGCCCTGGTCTGACCTACAGCATAACCAAACTGGACATGGCGGCATATGCTTGCAATCTCAGCATTCAGGAGGATCAGAAGTTACGGTCATTCTCAACTATGTAGCAAGTTCAAGGCCAGCCTGGGCTACATGAGACCCTGTCCTCTTGTATAACAGCAAAACCCAACACTGTGTCCTCGCTGTAAAGAAAACAGCTCCCATCCTTCCCTGCATACTCTGAGACCATTTCTAGTCACCCCAGGTAGAGAGGGCAAAGATAGACTGTTTCTAGTCACCCCAGATAGTGAGGGCAAAGATAGACCGTTTCCATTAACCCCACATAGTAGGGGCAAAGATAGACTGTATTTATCTTGGGTAAAGAGCACAAAGATAGACTGTATCTATCCTGGGTAGAGAGGGCAAAGATAGAACAAATGAATCATTCCATCCAAGTCCACCTTGGTGCCCAAAGCGTTTATTGGGGTTTTGGAGGAGCATTGCTGATGGGGTCTCTTACTGGAAACTGGTGACTCAAAAGTAGCCGCATCAGCAAGAAATCCATCCCAGGATGGGCCCACCTTGCAGGCAGCTCCACTGAAGAGTCCCCTATTCCCACACACTAAACTGCTTTTGTAACCCTGGGGAGGGCCTGCTGAGTCCCAGATTTCTGGAGGTTTATGAGCCGTGGCCTCCTCCCTTCTCCCAGTGGCAGGAGGGAGTTTCAGTGGGAAGGAGAAGCCTTGTGTGTATGAGTCATTGGGGCACTGGGTGTGGTGTCTGAAGGGCTGCTTTTCATCTGGTAAAGAAAGGAGTGGGAGGTGGGCTTGCCAGGGAGCAGCTATCTGGAGAATGACTGCCCTCCTGCAGGGTCAGGGCCAGTGCTGCCCCTTTGTGGTGGTCTGTGGAAATGCAGACTGCCTCCCAGGGCTGGTTTCCCAGGGCTAGGGCAAGAATTGGGTAATCGCCTGGCCGGTCCCTTTATTCAGTACCACCTTGGCCCACTCGGAAGCAGCAACAGGCCCTTCAGATCCAGACACAAGGCCGACACATATGGCGAATGCTAGGTTTCCCAGGATCACCTTTGGGATCTGAGTAACGAAACACCATCCAAAAAGACCCTGGTGAGCCTGGCTTGCGTACCTGTGTGCACTGTCAGAATGCTTGTGCCTAGACAGCTGACTGCACCACGCCTTGCTCCAGAGGAATCCTAGGAAGTTCGAAGTGACTCATGGGCTGAGTCAGGGGTGCAAATGGAATTTAGGAATGGAAGAAAAACAAGGGCTGGCCCGAAGTGGAGCCAGGCTCACACAGAAACATGGCTGTGATGCCTGTCCGTACACGTGGGCCTTGTGTGTCACTCTGACATTCCCTTCAGCCAGGGGGCAAAGGGAAACTTAGCTCATGGCATCCTTGAGCTAGAGGACATTATTGATCAAACAGTGGATTCTTCCCAGTCCTAGGGTCTCCTGGGACTGTATTAGTTCCTCCTGTACCTGGAAACCCATAGAGGACACATCATATAGGCAGCACCTCCCTGTCAGCCAACACTTTTTAAAGAAATTATTAACATTATTATTGTGTGTGTGTCGGGGGCTGCATTCCACAGCACATGTGTGGGATTAGAGGACAAGTTTGTGGAGTCGAATTTGGGTCAGCAGACTTGGCCCTTGTGCCTTTTCTACCTCGAGCTTCTGTGTTGTTTCTGTTGGTGTTTAGGGGCTTTGAGAATGCTCTGGGTCACAAAGGGCAGAGACAAGGCAGAGATGGTCCTGAGTGAGTGGGACTGGAAGGATTGAGGGCCCATGCCAGGCCTGGTAGAGCCCTGGCTCTAGGAAGCAGTCTCAGTGGCAGGTGTCAGTGGCCCTGTGTCCCTCTGCTCTGCTCCTGCCTCTTCCTGTCTACCTCTGAACCCAAGCTAGAGGACGGGGCCCACGGAGCACAGCTCAGTGGCTGGCTTGGACCAGGCACCCTCAGATGGAGCCCAGCTCAGTGGCTGGCTTGGACCAGGTGCCCTCAGATGGGGCCCAGCTCAGTGGCTGGCTTGGAC
>NW_022196893.1:13929217-13940074 GCF_008632895.1 Mastomys coucha | reverse complement strand
AAAAAAAAAAAAAAAAGAAAAAGAAAAGAAAAGAAAAAAGAAAAAAGAAAAACTAAAAAGTCAACATTGGACCAGAGCTTCCTGGCCTCTGTGGGCTGCCTTCTCCACGATACATCCTGTATGAGGAATAGGAAATGCTGTGCTCACAGACAGACCCAGGCAGGAGAGAGAGGGTGGCTGCACCTGGATGGGGCAGCTGTTGCCCCATGGCCCGTGCCTAGAGTTTGAGGCTGTCCCAACGTCACTGGTGTCAGATCCTGGACTGTCCTTGCATGCGGCTACTTCCAGGGGACCTATGGCTGTCCTTGAACTCACTTCCCTTGTCTTTCAAGTGCTGGGATTACACTCAGGAGCCTATAATCTCATCGGGCTTGCTCATTGATTACCGGGTAACAGTCTCACTACTGAGTGACAGTTTTACATCAGGGACCAGGATGCAGCTGTGAGTGAGACCTATGGGCTGACTGTGGTGGCAGAAGAGTCAGGCAGTGAGCTGTAGCTGGGGTTCATGATGTAGCAAATATTCTGACCAGCCTGGGCTAGGTACTTCCTTAGGGAGACTAGCTGATGTGACCGTGAACAATTCCGGGTCCTCTGGGCCTTGGTGTCTATAAAGTGAAATCCATATGCCACACCATGGACCAGGGGGACACTTGTTTAGCATGCATGGGCTGAGTTCCATACCTAGCACTACGACACTGAATAATGCTATGGTAGTTGTAGCGGGGCCTAAGGGGCAGGTTTTCAAACTGTAAGGTGGGTGAGGGAGCCATGAAGGCCTTGGGTTCCAGTTGTAGGCTGTCAGTGGGTTTAGGGACCAGAGCAGGATAGGTTTACTGCGAGAGAAGCAGAGCATCTGGGAGAGGGCAGGACAGCAGGAGAGCTGTGGTCAGGCGGGCACGGGATCTCACTTTGACTCACCTGCTTTCTTGTTCTACAGCCTGGGACTATAGCCAGGGCTTCGTAAATGAGGAGATGATCAGGGACCACCTTCCACCTCCTGGGGAGGAGCCGCTGATACTGATGTGTGGACCCCCACCGATGATCCAGTTTGCCTGTTTGCCAAACCTGGAGCGTGTGGGCCACCCCAAGGAGCGATGCTTCACCTTCTGATGGCAGACGCTGACCATTCCCGTGCCTGCTGCTCACGCACTCACCACAACCGCCTGTCCACCCCTTCCTTCCCCACCACTGTCACTCACCCTGACATATGCCCACATCCATGCTGGGGCCTGGGTTCAGCCTGGCCTGCCCAGCCCTGGTCATCCTGTTGTACTGGCCCCTGAGGGGCCCCTCTGGGAGCAGGCCTGTGTATCAGGTGGCTTCTGTTGACCACTCTCTGAATAGGCTGTCTGGTACTAACTGGCCATTACCGGAGATGTCCCATGACCACCCCCTTACACACACACACACACACACACACAGAGGAAGAGGGAGAGAGCAAGAGAGTGAGAAAGAGCGAGAGCAGAGTGAAAGAGGAGTGAGAGAGAAAGAGGGGGGAGGGAGAGTGAGAGAGAGAGAGAGAGAGCGAGAGAGAGAGCAAGAGCTGTCAGCACCCTGTCTGCCCATTGCCATGGACCACAATCAATAGAAAGGAAATGAAAGGTAAACAGTTACCTACAGTCCTAGGAACCATGCCTGCCACCTAACTACCTACCTGCCTTAGGCCATAGCCTGGCCTGTGCCCATAAACACTACATTAGACAGTGACACCAGAGGTTCTCTTAGGGTGTCTGGCAGTGACAGGCCAGCCCACAGTTGCTGGGCCAGCCCCCAAGGGGTTCCTTGGGGCAGCACGTGGACCCTTCTAAAACCACACTGCCCCCCCCCCCCCCCCCCACGCAGTCTTGAGGGCCCTAAGTTGTCAGCCCAACAGAGTTTGGTAGACCTTGGGGTCCTGCCTTGTGTCTCCATCCCACACCTCCCTCCTGTCTGGCCCCCAGCTGGGGGGGTTCTAACCAGTGCCTCTTGTCTTGGAGACAGACCCAGTGCCTGGCACTGCCTTCAGCAGGCAGAAGGCAGCCTCCTGCACACTGGCTTTTTTAGTCATTTATGGGCAAAAAGAGTTAAAATAAAACTTTGCAAATCCTGACCCTTCTGGCGTCTCTCTGGGGATCACCAGGGAGGGGAGGAGGGCCGTGTGGGGGACACGAGTATTTTGTTTCAGATATGCATTTGCATTGCCTGTTCGGAGTGTGGACAGTGGAGAAAGACAGGGAGCCCAGCCTGGTCCTGTCTGTCACTGTCCTGATGACGGCCATTCCCAGGTCAGGACAGTCCTGTGGACTGTGGGAGGCTGGCTCCTGCTCTTCCCAGGATGCTAGTGCTTTCCTGGGATGCCTCTGCTGTTGCCCTCCCTCCCCTGACCCTTGGCTCTGGATTTTGCTGGGAAAGATGCTAAACTGATTACATTTGTAAGATGGTCACTTAAAGACAGATCAGGTGGAAGCACTGGCCATTCTTAAAACTGGGCAGCAGGAAAGCCACCTGGCTTAGGGTTTCTATTGCTTCTAGGAAACACCATGACCAAAAAAGTTGGGGAGAAAAGGGTTTATTTAGCTTACACTTTCCATAACACTCGCTGTTCATTATTGAAGGAAGTCAGGACAGGAACTCAAACAGGGCAGAATCCTAGAGGCAGGAGCTGATGCAGAGGCCATGAAGGGGTGCTGCTTGCTGGCTTCCATGGCTTGCTCAGTCTGCCTGCTTATAGAACCCAGGATCACCAGCCCAGCCATGGCACCACCCACCATGGGCTGGGCCCTATGCAATGGATCACTAATTGAGAAAATGCCTTCCAGCTAGGTCTCACCGAGGCATTTCCTCAACGGAGGCTCCTTCCTTTCTGATGACTCTTGTGTTAAGTTGACACAAAACCAGCCAGCATGCCACCTCCGAGATGGTTGGGTTGTGAAGACCTCGTCCTCACAGGACGATGTTCAGGGGCAGATGTTCAGGTGGTGAATGTGAGTCGAGAGCTCTATGGTTGGAAGAAGCTGCTTCTAAAAACTGGGGGAAGCTGGCGGCTGGAGAAGCTGGGGGGCTGACTAGGAAGTGTCCGCTGCACAAGCGTGGATAGCCTGATCATAGAAGCCGACTGTCATAGAGGTCAGTGGAACTGCCCCCCAAAAAGCCTCACTCTAGTCCCAACTCCAGAAAGTCACCAAACATGGATAATCTCTATATATTAAGGGGATTTGTTGGGATGACTTACAGTCTGTAGTCCAACTCCCCAACAATGGCCAGCTGTGAATGGGAAGTCCAAGGAGCTAGTAGTTGCTCAGTCCCACAAGGCTAGCAGATTCCAAAAGATGTGCTGGCAAGTAAATGCGAGCAAGCAGACGAAGAAAAGCGAATCTTCCTTCTTCCAATGTCCTTACGTATGTAGGTCTCCAGCTGAAGGTGTGGCCCAGATTAAAGGTGTGAACCACCAGGCCTGGATCTGGGACTTTGTTTTGTCCCAGGCTGACTTTGAACTCGGAGATCTTGCTTTAGTCTCCTGGGATTCCTAGCCACTATCCCTCAAGATCTCCATGCCAACATCCAGGTCAGAAACTTGTATCTCCCAGCCTCAAGATCTGGATCACAGATGAGCCTTCCAACTCTGGATTGTAGTTCATTCCAGATAGAGTCAAGCTGACAACCAGGAGTAGCCGTTACAGATGATTTCCTTATAGTCCCGTGTACTGGAGGAAAACAGATATTTTAACAACTTCACTGTCGAGAGGAGTCAGGGCCTTATAGTCAAGACCTCTGGCCTGTTCCTGTACTTTGCATGGCTCAACTGGCTCCAGCAGTGAGGCTAAGCCTTTGCCCACCTTGGGATTCTTTTCCTCGTGTTCACCTAGTGGTGGAGGGGAGTTCGTGTGTGTGTGTGTGTGTGTGTGTGTGTGTGTGTGTGTGTGTGCGCGCGCGCGCGCGCGCATGCTGGTGGTCTCTAAAGTAAGAGGACGCGTCTAGACCCACCCCTAGTTCTCCTACCAGGACCAGGATGCTTCTCCAGTATCAGATGTAGTGCTGAACCCTAGGACTTTGCTGGATCCTGCCCAGCTTTCCATTGAATCCTGGTCTCCCTCCCCCCTTTTTTAATGGCTGACTGGGAAGTAGACCCATAGTTCAGCCCCTGGCAGTAGGGACAGGGGGTTGCTGTTCTAGAGTCTATGTTCTATGAGGGCAGTCCAGGTTGATCAATGTTCCAACTTTACCAAGGCTTCTGTCATAGGGCACTCCAAACTAGCAGCCTGGGACTCCTGAGCCAAGCTTGTGAGTATTCTTACAGGAAACTGTAAGGCCTTCCTTTCATAACATGGACATTGTCAAGGTAACAGGAGAAACTGACTGACCCAAGAGCATCAGGTTCTAACTTCTGGGAAAAAAAAAGTTCTGCCGGGCAGTGAGGGAGAGGGAGGCGGATTTCTGAGGCCAGCCTGGTCTACAGAGTGAGCTCCAAAAACAAAACAAGAAACCGCCCAGTAGGACAGAATGCAGCCATTGAGTGTAGCTACTAAACCTTCTATCCTTTTAGCTTTTGGGGGACGGGCAGATCACATACCTAGGCATCCCGCAAAGTAGGCGGGTCGCCTTAGATGGTAACCTTTACCCGCTCAAAAATTCGTCTCACATAAGCAGTGAGGACTCGGGCGTCACCCCGAATCGTTATTTTCCTTACTCATAAGTTTAAGGCATGAGGAGTGTGTCCACGTTCCTCAGGGGTAAGAAGTTATATTCTCATTTCAGGCATGGTGAGCGTTCGATCGTCCGTTTGACTCACAGTCTTGTTCTCTTGGTAGTTCTTTTAGTGACTTATGATTTCTATCCCTTTAACTCCTTATTGGCAAAAGGTGGATGGGAGGGAGAAAGAGTCCGTAACGCTCCGAACTTCTACATGCAAATTAGAAGGAGCGTAGCAAAGAATCACGGGAGGGGCTCCACCCCTTCCGTGTTGAGCTTCGTTCGAGCTGTCGCGAGAGTTGGTCGTCCGGGAGTCGGAAGCTGCTCTCACCTCCGGCCGAGGGGCGGGCTCGCTGCGGACGGCCTTTCATCCGCTCTCCGCTAGCTTAGCGGCGCAAGATGGCCGATATCTCGCTCGACGAGCTCATCCGGAAGCGCGGGACGGCGACCAAAGGACGGTGAGCGGCTTCTTCCTTTATTGGAGTCTTGTGAGGCTCGCTGCTTCTTGGGGTTCGGGGGGACGGAGGATGGAGCCGCCCGGGGTGCGACGCCGCCTGCGCCCGCCCCCTGCGTCCGCCGCGCTCCTTATTGGCCGTCCCCTGGCGGCTGGGCCCGGGAGGCCCGGGAGGTCCGGGAGGTCCGGGAGGCCGATCGCGGCGAGCCGAGGGCTGGGCCCGCCCGGGCCTTGCTTCCCGGAGGCCGGGGGTCGGGGGACCACGGTGGCGCAGTCTCTGCTCGGCCGTTAGGCCCTGGGAATTACGAGGGCAGAAGTTGAGCGAAGGAGACCCCAGCCCAGAGCCGTACGTGGCCGGTTCTGCTGGTTCTCCTACGCCACTGTGGTTAGCCCGACCCGTTTTAAGCTGAGAGCTTTTTCAAAGGCCAAGTGCCTTGTTCCTTTCACTGTAATGTCTTTGAGACGGACTCACACCTAGCCGGGGCAGGCCTCGAACTCGCTGTGTCTCTGAGGCTGGCCTTTAAACGCCACGATCCTCCTCCTCCCATTTGTCAAGTGCTGAGATGACAGGCGAGTTTGTTTCTGTTTGAGAAGCTGGCTTCCTCATTGTTTGTCCAGGCTGGCTTCGAACTCCTGATCTCAGTCGATCTTTCTGCCTCAGTCTCTTTGAGTAGCTGGTGCTCCAGGCACCAGTTTAATTATCTCCTACCCATTTCGCAAACGGGAAAGCTGGAGCCCAGAGAGAAAGCCTTTCCCAAGGCCACAGAGTGCCCCTGTTGACTGAGTTGGCCTCAGGCAAAGACAGGAAAACAGTTCCAAGAGGGTGCATTGGTGTTCTTTGATGTATGCCCTGGAGTCTTAAGGGACACATTCAGACTGAGCGGACTCTTCAGCCATTTTTAGCTCTTTTGGGTTTTTTTGAGACAGGGTTTCTCTGTGTAACCTTGGCTGTCCTGGAACTCACTCTGTAGACCAGGCTGGCCTCGAACTCAGAAATCCGCCTGCCTCTGCCTCCTAAGCGCTGGGATCAAAGCCGCCCGGTGACACATTGTTTTTTAAAGACAAAACAAATTTCATGGGTGCTGGGGAGGAGGTCACACTAGTTAGGAGTTCCAGGTGGCCTAGTATGTATTTTCTTGCAGAGGTCAGCAGAGTGTTTCAGACACTATATGACATTATTTTATTCGCACTTCTTCATGGTTATTTTAGTTTCATGTTAAGCTTGCACAGACATCAGTTATATTGGTTCATATGTCTGCACCGAGGTAGCGTCATAGACATTCCCAGAAGCAATTCCAAGGCGGCTATGGCTCTTGGCCGGCTGAGAACTGTTTAGACCAATGGTTCTCAGCCTTCCTAATGTTGTGACTCTTTAAGACAGCTCTTCATGTTGTAGTGAGCCCATCCATAACATTATTTTCTTTGCTACTTCATAACTAATTTCCATAGTGCTATGGATAGTAATGAATCTGTGTTTTCCGATGGTCTTAGGTGATCCTGTGAAAGTGTCCTTTAATCCCAAAGGGGTCTGTCTCTACGGATGGGTTGAGAATTGCTAGTCTAGGTGGACACAAAATATGGGACCCATTCATTTTATTAACACCACTCCACTGTTTTCTCAGCTGTTGTCTGTGAATATAACTCTCACGGGTCTTCCCACAGGTAAATGGTATGGGGTTGGTTCTGGGTTGTCCAACATACCTGAGCCTGTCCAGGCCTTATAGGTTGCCAACTGTTACCATGTTCTGCTGTTAGATGTCTCCCCTTGGTTCCTGATGCCATGCCATCTATAAAGTCTTATTTGGCTTGTCCTGGGATGTGCAGTCTTATGTGAAGCAGTGGGGACAGCTTCAGGGAGGAGAAGTGTGCATCTTCATGGAGAACAACAGATTGTGAACCAGCCACACACACGTTCCCCCTGCACATAAATTCTTGTAATGGTGTTTTTAGCATGTCCTTCAGAGAACTGCTTGTGTATGAGAGGCCGTGTTTTGTTAGCTGGGACGTTGCTAGGACAGTACTTGAGCTAGTCAACTAAAGGGCTCAGGTTTGAGGTGACTGAGTGGAGAAGTGAAAGGACAGAATTCACCCTTACAAAGGAACTGCCCTACTTCCTACTTGTAGGCCTCACCCCTAAAGCCAATTTAGCTATGAACTCATCAGTGGAGTAACCTGTTAGTAGGGTTAATCCTTCATGAATCAGTCACTTCTTTTATCTTCTTCTTTTCGAGACAGGGTTTCTCTGTGTAGCCCTGGCTGTCCTGGAACTCACTCTGTAGACCAGGCTGGCCTTGAACTCAGAAATCCACCTGCCTCTGCCTCCCAGGTGCTGGGATAAAAGGCATGTGCCACCACTGCCTGGTGATTCAGTCACTTCTTAACAGCACCATCAAGCCAGGCATGGTGGCACACACCTTTAGTCTCAGCACTAGGGGCAGAAGCAGTTAGATCTCTCTGAGTTCAAGGCCTGCTTGGTCTACATAGAAAGTTCCTGGACAGCTAGAGCTACACAGTCCACCCCCCACTCCAACATAACATAGAACCACCATGTAGAAACCAACCCTTCATTCTAGATCTGAACCATAACTTTAAGTTTGTCCCATGTTAGAACTGAGGGTGGTAGAGCATGCGTATAATCTCAGCACTGGGGAGGCTGAGATAGAGGCCCGTTGCCCAGCATGAGCTGCGTAGACCCTGTGTCAGAAAACAAAGACTGTTGAGGAGTTCAGAGAAAGTGGGGGGTGTCGTGGTGCTTTCCTTACTGGAAGAGAAGCCAGAGACTGCATGGGGAAAACTAGGTGAGAAGGCTCTGTTGTC
Organism: Mastomys coucha; assembly: GCF_008632895.1. Lineage (NCBI taxonomy): Eukaryota > Metazoa > Chordata > Mammalia > Rodentia > Muridae > Mastomys > Mastomys coucha. The sequence continues at coordinate 13,932,132 of NW_022196893.1, read as the reverse complement.
AGACGTGGTCAGACGGACATGGTTTAGTTCTGCCTCACCTTTCCTGTTGCTTAACTGCCCCTTCTCTTTCCACATGTATAGAATGCACCTATTTCACCAGGACAAGTGCTCACTAGGTAGTGATTTTCTTTCTGTCACTTTTGAAGGCTTGAAGAAAAATATGATTTTTTTTCAGTGTGAAAATTTTGCTGTTATGTGAAATTGGATTAGGACTGGAGTATTCTGAGTTCAAGGCCAGCCTGGTCTACAGAATGAGTTCCAGGACAGCCAGGGCTACACAGAGAAGCCCTGTCTCTAAAAACTAAAAAAACAAGGCTGGAATATTCTGGAAGACTTGAAGGCAGTGCAAGGATTAAGACTTCCTGACATTGCAGTTCACTTGCACAGTCAACACACACTAGGATGTTGTCAAGTTCTGGGAAGGGTCTGACCAGTCTCAGTGAGGAAATGCCATTTTCCACAGGAAAGATTTGTTGAGTGGTATCTAGAAGGAGCCACTCAGTATTATGGCAGTTTTGGTTTGGTGTTTAGTGATTAGGCACTCGCCTCCTGGTAGGTATGACAAAAGCCAGAGTCTCTGCTAGGGAAAACAGCCTTCTTAGGCTTGCCTGCCTAGTAAGCCCTCCTCACTGCTTACCACAGACTCTGCACACCCTAAGGCACACATATACAGTCAGGACCTGCGGAGGGCTTGCAGTCCGCGAGCAGTACCAATCTGGGAGCAAAAGCCTGTGTATGTTAGCCAGGTTGGAGAGCCCAGCACGGACTGCATTTGTGGGGCTGATGTCTTCCAGGGCAGAGAAGTCAGTATTACCTAGGCCCCTGTTATCATGAAAAGACACTTTGATGAATGCGTATTTGTAGAATGGGAAGACATTCTGTTAGCACCGTCCGCTAAGTGACGCTTGATCTGTCTCTTGATGCGACCCTGCTCTCCTGCCCACGCTTGTTTCTTCTGCTAAGTCTATGCTGGCATCAGCTGTAGTGCAGGTACAGGCTGTGCCCTGTTGACTTCTGCCTTAGATGTGAGAGTCTCGGGTTAAATTATATGAGGCAGCCCTTCTCTTTAATTTGATTGGTCTAGTTAGACTGTGCTAGAGTTGATTAGCTGAACTTCATGCCCCTTTTTGAGGAGATTTTGGAGCAGAAGTGGGTGGAGGGAAGTGGATTTAGGTTCAGACCTACCGTGCAGACCTGGCCCCATTGTTACTCCTTTTGATAGAAGCTGAAGGAAGTGTGGCTGCAAACACAAACAGCAAGGGGGAAGAAAAGTTTTCAGTAAAGGAATATGTCCTGGTGTCTTGTCTATTACTAATTTGGGCTAAACTGTTTTGTCTTCTCTATAAAAATTATCTCAGTGCTGGTCGGTGGTTAAGAGCACTGGCTGCAGCTCTTCCAGTGGGCCTGGGTTCGATTCCTAGCTCCCACATGGCAGTGTACAACTCTATAACTCTAGTCCCTAAGGATCTGACATCCTCTTTTAGCTTCCCTGGGCACTGTGTGCACTTGGTACCCAGACATACATTCAGACAAACCCATAAAATAAAAGATAAATAAAATCTTCAAAACAACAACAACCCCTGCCCCCAAGTGATCTCAGGGCCAGGAAGATCAGCAGGTTAAAGAGTCTGTCACCAAGCCTGACAACCCGAGTTCCATCCCAAACTCCTGAAAGTTGTCCTCTGAGCTCTCCCATTTGTGCTGTGGTACATACATGGCCACATACATATACTTTTTTTTTAAAGATGTCAACGTACATATCTGACATACATTATCTAACATACTCCCTATCGTGTGCTTAAGTGTAACTCAGGGCTACCTTCATGATCCTCTTTTGTGTCTGACATCTGGAGCTGGCCTTGGCTCTGTCTTCCACAGAACAAGAAAGGCAAGGCATTCCTACTCCTTACACCCTCAGTGTACGCCAGCTTCTACTTGGAGAATAGGAGTGGGAAGGGTCCACTGGATGTCTGCCTTTCATTTGGTCTACAGTGTCCCTTCCCAGGGTCTCAAGGTCCCAAGGTCTCTTGAAAGCTATTGCAGAGTTGCACTGCAGATCTTGTCCTAGGTGGTGCAGCTAAGAGTCCTACTCAGGACAAGAGAGAGATGGCTCAGCTGGTAGCACTGTCTGCTCATTCAGAAGTCCTGAGTTCAATTCCCAGCAACTACATGGTGGCTCATAACCATATATAATGAGATCTGGTGTCCTCTACTGGCCTGAAAACTTACTTATAGGCAGAACACTGTCTACATAAAAGAGAAAACAGAAGCCTTGCTCAAAGGGACCCTCCCTTACCTTCCAAAAGACAAAACCAAACCAGCATGGATTTAGGAAACACAGTAGTCCCTAAAATGGGATGTGAGGCTGCAGGCTTAGAGATGGGGTGAGACTAAGACACCCCACCCACCCACCCCCATAGCAGAGGGCTTTGTTAGTCTTCAGCAGTTCTTGGGCAGGTAACATAATTGACTGTTTGAGGAGGCCTGCCCCTAGCTTTGAGCGTTTTTTTGAAGAATTCCAATGACTAATGCCTGTGTTGTAACCCGTGCTGCTGCCTGCTGGGATGAATAGCTGTCTTTTCATGCAGAAAGAGGAGATGTGATTATAAAAAGCTGGGACACAGAAGCTCCCAAAGCTGTGAAAGGAGTTGAAAGAATGCCTGTAACCAGGGAATGAATGCATCAAAGTGCATCCTGCCAGGTCCTCCCCTCCACAAACGCACCCTAGGTGTACAGTTGACAAGTAGCACACATGAAGGTGGCCTCTAGGGTTATGTGACATGGCTGTGCTGAGCTGTTTTCATTACTGACCTGACCCTGTATTTCTCAGTACATCCCTGTCAACAAGCAAGGCATTACTATAGATTAAAATGTCAGTCCAGGTTGTCCTGGTGACTTCTTCTTTTTTTTTTTTT
>NW_022196893.1:13913492-13929207 GCF_008632895.1 Mastomys coucha | reverse complement strand
TTCCCTGAGATAGGGTTTCTCTGCATACAGAGCCAGGTTTCCTGGCTGTCCTGGAACTCACTTTGTAGACCAGGCTGGCCTCAAACTCATGAAACTCCACCTGCCTCTGCCACCCAAGTGCTGGGATTAAAGGTATGTGCCAACCCTGCCCAGCCGACTTCTATATGACCAGCTGAGCACTTTTGTCCAGTGTTCTTTGTGTGCATTCTAATCCTGATCAGTAGGAGAGTGTGCTCTGCACCTGAGTAAGACTAGAACCTAAGATGTTGCTCTATCTGGGGACAGTAGTCGTCTTTACTTTGAAAACACTAATAATGGCTATTTGTTAGTGTTTTAAATAGATAGAGGGACATTCAGACCTGTTCTTCACCAGTAGTGTCTAGGATTAGGGTAATCTCCCTGAATATTGCAGTAACCCTAACTACAAGCTTGTGATATAGTGTTTGATGGTTGGTTTGTTTTTAAAGATTTACCTACCTAGTGTAGTGTCCACACCTTTAGTCCCAGCACTAGGAGGCAAGGGCAGATTGATCTCTGTGAGTTTGAGGCCAGCCTGATCTACATAGTGAGTTCCAGGACAGGCAGAGCTATACCAAGAAACTGTCTCAAAAAAATTTTTACTTTATGTCTTTGGTTATGTACGTGCATGCCTGGTGCTTTTTTTGTTTGATTGTTTGTTTGTTTTTGTTTTGTTTTGTTTTTTGGTTTTTTCAAGACAGGGTTTCTCTGCATAGCTCTGGCTGTCCTGGAACTCACTCTGTAGACCAGGCTGGCCTTGAACTCAGAAATCTGCCTGCCTCTGCCTCCCAAGTGCTGGGATTAAAGGCGTGTGCCACCACTGCCCGGCATACCTGGTACTTTTGATGGGCCAGAAGGGGACATCAGATCCCCTGGAAATTGGATTATAAATAACTTGTCAGCTGCCAGAAGTGGTTGCTGGGAATAAAGGTTGCTTGCTGTGGTTGACCTGCTTGCTCTGGCCTAAAGATTTATTTATTATTATAAGTACATGTAGCTCTCTTCAGGCGCACCAGAAGAGGGCGTCAGATCTCATTATAGATGGTTGTAAGCCACCATGTGGTTGCTTGGATTTGAACTCAGGACCTTCGGAATAGCAGTCAGTGTTCTTAACTGCTGAGCCATCTCTCCAGCCCCGGATAACATGACTTTTGAAAGCAATATTGATGTTATGGTGTCTAGAATGTCACCAGATTGATTCCCTTTGTTAGTTTGTTTGAGAAGTGAGGCAGAGAAACAGACACACTTGATCTCAGCAGGCTGAGCACTTGGAGCAGTGAGGGCACACAACCTTTCTGGGGACATACACACATGCATGGGCAGGTATCAGAAAGTGGGGTTTTTATACTGGGCATATGGTCTCTGCGGGTGGAGCAGACTAGTCAGGCTGGGGCTAAACTGTTCTTTAGGGCTAGGGGTTAGAGCTCCTTACAGCCTGACTCACTTTATGACCCGAGGCTATTACCCATACTCTGGAAGAGTAGAAAGGGGTCAGGGGTTATAGTTTCATGGAGGCTTCTTCCAGCTGGAGAGGGGTTGACGTTCCTTCTAGGTGGGATAGGGGCTAGTAGTTTTCCACCATGAAGAATTCTGTGACCCCCTGAGTGGTGAAAGCTTGTTGGATGAGCTTGGTGGGACAGCTGTAAGGGCAGGGACCAAAGAGGAAAGTGAGCACCATCACAGTGGTGGGCTGCCAAGGCGGCAACTCACGGTCCCCAAGCAGTCGGCGTCCTTCCAGGGAGCGTCGGCTACCCTTCTCAGTGTTTGAGTCTTCCCAATGGCTGCTGGTGTGTCCTCTATTGTACATTTATCTAAATGTATAAAAACAGTTTTCTCTTAGGAACACAGAGATACCTGCCAATTGGCAGTCCTTAAGTGCAGTCCTCTGTGGTTTGGGAGGACCGCTGAGCCAGGGAATTGATTTGATTTCATATCCTGTAGGTCAGTTGGCTTTGTTGTACCTGTTGGAGCCCTGTCACTGTAGGGTGACAGCCATTGGGAGAGCAGGGCTTACATGGAACCTTTTGTATGGATCTAGGGGGAAGTTCAAAGGGTAAACATTTCAAAGACGGTAAAAAAATGTGACTATAAGGATGAGAAGGATGAAAGAAGGGATGTGGAAGATGCAGGGTGTGAGGGAATGAAAAGCCCATGTATATATATGAGAAAGCCCCTGGTTGAAGTTTTGTGTAGTCCGTGTGTCTTTGGGCTCAATCTCAAATCAGGTATAATTTGTTGGTGTGAAAGCAGCTTCATTTTTTTGGAGGAGAGTGCAAATTCCATCCTCAGCTGGAGTCAGAACTAGTCATGGACTGCTGCAGCAGCCCTTGGGGCTCATTGTACCTATATCGCCAGGGCCAGCTCTCATGCTGCCCAGGTGAGGGCAGGGGCCAGCTCTGTACAGCCCTGGGAGATCAGCATGGTTCTACGTGGCAACCCAGATCAAGAGTGTCTATATGGCCTTTGGTAGTAACATGGGCCATGGACATCAACACAGAACCTCGCTGGTACGGGACATGGTCCTTGGCACTGGCATGGACCAGGACTTCACCATGGCCTCAGGTGGCCTCACAGGCTACTCACATCAGGCTGTTCCTCACTACCCCAGGGTCTCCAGTTCCCTCTCTCTTCATTGCGCACACATTTTTTTGTTTCTCTTTCTCTTCCATCTCTCCACCACTTATTTGTTCATCTTAGTGGTACAGGGCTTCTGGGTGTCTTTTGCCCCCATGGGTGGGGTTTCTGGGCCCATAACCAATTTTTTTTAAAGATTTATTTATTAATATACATAAGTATACTGTTGCTGTCTTCAGATGCACCAGAAGAGGGCGTCAGATCTCATTACGGGTGGTTGTGAGCCACCATGTGGTTGCTGGGATTTAAACTCAGGACCTTCGGAAGAACAGTCAGTGCTCTTACCCGCTGAGCCATCTCGCCAGCCCCATAACCGATTTTTTTAGTTAAAAAGATACTATTTTGCATTAAACAAGCTAGAATTTTAAACGTATTTTGAGTTATTTGATTCAGGCTTAACTTTGACAACACATAAAAAGACTATATATAGGAGAAACAAATTAGTCTCTCCCTCCAAGCTTGTCTCTAACTGAATTACATTTGTATTTAGCATGAGTACAAACATAGTTCTTTACGCCTTAAAGAGTTTGATAATTTATCAGATTACTAACCCTTAACTTGTATGTCCTGTTTGTTTGTTTGTTTGTTTGGGGTTTTTCTGGTTGGTTAGTTGCTTGGTTGTTTTTTTTTGTTTGTTTGTTTTTCTAGACAGGCTAGCCTCAAACTCATAGAGATCTACCTGCCTCTGCCTCCCAAGTGCTCGGATTAAAGGCGTGCTCCATCCACCATTGCCCAGTGTAAATGAGTCTTAAAAAAACTCTAGGGGCTGGCGAGATGGCTCAGCGGGTAGGAGCACTGACTGCTCTTCCGAAGGTCCTGAGTTCGGATCCCAGCACCCACATGGTGGTTCACAACCACCTGTCATAAGATCTGATGCCCTGATGCCCTCTTCTGGTGCATCTGAAGACAGCTACAGTGAATTATGCCAGAGCGAGTGGGGCCGGAGGGAGCAGGGCAGGAGCTGTATACATAAGATAAATTAATCTTTAAAAAAAAAAAAAACAAAAAAAAAAACTCTATATCCTGATCTGTAACAGCCACACTCATCAGTGAATAAAAACAAGAGTATTTAAGTTTGGTAGGGCAGGAAACAAATGCAGACCAAAGATAAAGAAGTCCCAAGAACAGTTAGGGAAAGTTGGAGACCCAGTAAAAACAACAGGCATTAGAACCCAGTATAGGTCTGTCTGTCTGTCTGTCTGGGCCAGGTTGTTAGTCTCAAAAAGCAAGGAACAAACAAAAGAACAAAAACAAATAACAAACAGACAAAAAAGAAGAAACTGACAAGCAGGACTGGAAGAGTGTCTTATCCCACGCCTGAGTCATCCCTCAGGTTATGGGAAAGATGGAAAGCCCGAATGTTAGGAGGAGGCATCAGGGAGTCAAAGCCATGGCAGATCGTGGGAGGTTGCTGCAGTCTCCAGGACGTTGTGATCTAGAGAAGGAGTGAAGGCTCCCAGAGCTTCTGGGGCCTGGCCAGGTGCCTCCAAGTCACCCAGACCCAGACAGTTGCTGTGCATTCAGTTTGGGTGTGTGAATGGCAGAGATCTTCCCGGGAAAGGTCTTCGAGCCTTTCCTTCCTGTGCTGCAGGGTTGACACAGGTAAGGAGGTACAGGGTGTGTGTGCTCCTGAGAAAGTCCAGGCTATGGAGGGACACAAGCTTATGTGGTAAGTGCTGTGGGGTGCTTTGGAAGATGGTTCCCCCATCTGGGAACCAGGGTGCAGAGGCTTTAGTGGAGGGAGGGACACAGGAGTGAAAGAATGTTTTTGAGTTGGGAAATGGGAAAGCTAGATGCCTCTTCACTTGCAGGGGCAGAGCACTAGCAAGCCGTGGGCTACAGTTTTCTGCACACTGCTTGTCTAGAACGCCCTTTGCTGCTTTTCCCAAGCCTGCCTGCATCCTGTCTAAGCCTCCACTTGTTGGTGTTGAGCCCACAGGCTGTGCCTCTGCCTCCCTTTCCTGTAGGAATGGCTGCAGGCCATTCTTTAGTTTGAAGCCCTTAGAGGCTTTTTCCTCTTCTCTTGGTAATCCAATGGCTTGTGACTCTGGAGGAGCTAGCTCAGTGAGTGGGTATTTTAATTGCAGGAGCTCTCTATTAGCCATTTAGATCTAGGTGGTCATTGTTGATTAAAATATTTTCCTCAGTTTTAATAAGGACTTGAGTAGCAACTCTGTCTGAACCCATAGCCAGTTTTTACTTTTATTTTTATTTTTAGTGGACATCACCAACAGATGTGCGAGAGAGGCTACGAGAAAGCCATAAGGACATGCTGCGTAGGGGAGAGAGTTCCCATCGAGGCTCCTTCAGTATGCTCTTAGGCTCTCTTAAGTAACCCACTGTTGCCTGTGCCTTCCAAGGTGTGGACCCTAAGTCAGGAGTAGCCCAGTCAAATGGGGTGTATGTTGTCTGCTTCATAGCTGGTTGTTCTCCCTGGTCACAGGTGCTGCCCTTCTCCACACCTCAGACCTCTTTCCTTTTGACTGGCTTCTCTAACGGCTCCATTTCCTTGAATCTTTTTTTTCCACTACTGTACTGGGGATTCAGCCAGCGTATAGTGCATGCTAGACAAGCCCTCTACCACTGAACTATGTTCTCAGCCTGATCTCCTTGAGTCTTTGGGTAGGAAAACAAAGCCACACTAGACAAGCACTACTTTCCAGTTTAAAGTTATTCTGCTTGATTCTGTAAGTAACTCCCCACCCCGTTCTTGTATGAACTAAGGAAGTATACCTCTCCCCCTACCACTAGTTGGGTTTATGGGGGTTTGTGGGGTTTTGTGAGATTGATTTTTCTCTAGCCACCCCTCCCCTACACCAGGTTTGGCTAGGCAAACTAAAAATGCAGCCTGAGTGTCCCCCAGAGTTTGGCTTCAACAACTGAGGTGGGATCTGACAGCTCTGTATTCAAGATGTACCACAAGAGTTTCTGAGGCTTAACCAGTTCACAGTACTACTTTTAAAGTACTGGGTCCTTGAAAAGAGATGAACTACTTTCTCCCCCTCCAGCTCAGGGTTGGGGAGAGAACACAGGGAATGAGCAGGTGTAACAAGCACAAAGGACAGTTGTCTTGGGGAATCGAGGAGGGTTTCTGAGAAAGGAGATGATGGCATAGTCGTTGAGAAAGGACACCGCCTTAATAGTGGTTGTCATGGCTGGAGTGCGAAGAGGCCTGCTGGTTGAGCAGGTAGGTAGGCCAGGCAAGAGAGGCCTGCAGACTCCTGTGCTTCATTCAGCAGGGCCAGGTGTGGGCTCTCCAACCACTGTAGGCCACAGGAATGAGGCCTGATTAATGGAGTTTCATTCAGTCATTCCTCCCTCCCTCCCTTTCTTCATTTTTTTTCTCTTCATGTTTTTTTTTTTTTTTTTTGAAATGAGGTTTCTCTCTGTAACTCTGGCTGTCATTGTGTAGACCAGGCTGGCTTCAAATTGCCTGCCTTTGCCTCCCGAGTGCTGGGATTAAAGACATACACCACCACCACCACCCAGTTCATTTCTAATTTTTAAAAATGATATTTTTGGTTTTATTTTTTACTTATTTTATGTGTATGCATGGGTGTATGTGCCTTTGCATGTGGTGCCTGAAGAGGCTAGAAAGAGGCGTCATATCTTCTGTGGCTGGAGTTGTAGGAAGTTGGTTGCGGGCCAGCTTACGTGGGTGCTGGGAACCAAACTTGGGTCAAGAAAAATAGCAAGTGCTTTTAACCACTACACCATCTCTCTAGCCTTCCTTTCCAGTTTTAGGAGATTCTGAAATTGTACATTTTTTGTTATTGAACAGCTTTTTTTTTTTAAAGATTAACTTGTTTCATGTATATGAATATTTTGTATGAATGTATGTATGTGTACCATATGTGTGTCAGAGTAGGGCATTGGATCCCATGGAATTGGAGTTACTGATGGTTGTAGACCACTGTATTAATCATGTTTCTGTTGCTGTGAAGAGACACCATGACCAAGGCAAGTCTTATAAAGACAACATTTAATTGGGGCTGGCTTACAGGTTCAGAGATTCAGCCCATTATCATCAAGGCAGGAAATGTGGCAGCATCCAGGCAGGCATAGAACTGAAGGAGCTGAGAGTTCTACATCTTGATCAGAATGTAGCTAGAAGTCTGTCTGTCTTCCAGGCAGTTAGGAGGAGGGACTCAAACCCCACTTCCAAAGGGATATACTTCCTCCAACAAGGCCACGCCTCCTAGTAGTGCCAGTCCTGGGAGCTGAACGTTCACTGCTAGAGTAACAGTCTTAACCACTGAGCTGAACTCTGCTTTTGCTCTTCATTTATTTATTTTTTGAGCTGTGTCTTGCAGTCAGACCAGCCTTGACTCAACAGTCTTCTTGCCTCAATCTCCCAAATGCTCTGATGACAAGCATTGCCATGCATGGCTGGTGGTGCATCCTTTATCTTCATTCTGTTAGTCTTTTGAGTGCTGAGATCTACAGGTTGGCTTCCTTAGTTCTGCTAAGAGGTGCCTGCCTGCATAGAGGCACCATTTGTTTTAAGGGGCATCTTCATCAGGTCTGCCTTCCTTCCACACAGAAAACAAGTATAGTAATAGATACCCCAAGGTATATAAAGGGTTGACTAAAGAATGATCAAGGAGCAAACGATTTTAACTGCTAACGGGTCTCCATGGTTTTGTTTATGAAGCAAAGTTAAAAGCCTGAGGCAAGAAAGAAATATTTATGTTTCTGTGTATTTGACTGCCAGCAAGGTTTTGGAAATTCCAGAACAAGCTTTTTGCTTAGTGTCTCCAGCTTTCCTCCTTGGGCTGCTATTAAACCCCAGATCCATTTACTGTTTGATTATGTATTTGCAGGCTCAGTGTCAGACCAGGAATTGGAGGCGTCCGGTCTCGAGTTGGGATCCAGCATAGTCTTCTTAACCAGCCAGCTCGCACAGCCACCTTCCAGCAGAGATTCGATGCCCGACAGAAGATTGGCCTCTCAGATGCTCGGCTCAAGCTGGGTGTCAAAGATGCCCGGGAAAAGCTTTTGCAGAAAGATGCCCGGTTTCGGATCAAAGGAAAAGTACAGGATGCCAGAGAGATGCTGAACTCACGAAAGCAGCAGAACACTATGCCCCAGAAGCCACGCCAGGTGGCTGATGCTCGGGAGAAGATCAGCTTAAAGAGGAGATCACCTGCTACGTTCACAAGCCCCCCCATTGGGACTGTGACCCCTGCTCTGAAACTCACCAAAACTATCCAGGTAGGTTGTGGCTCCCCTCCAACATTTTCAGAAACCTGGGAAGAAAGCTAGAAGTATGCAGGGAAAATTGGGGAATGGTGAAATGTAGTTGTTCCAAGTGTTGGTCCGGCACGTTCTGACTTCAGAAAGGCTTAGAGGACATTACAGACAATCTTGTGGAGCACGGGGTATATTGTCTTTCAAAGGAGAGGTCCACAAGAATGAACTGACTTTTCAAAGTGAGACCAAAGTAGGAAAAAACAGGGAGAGTGCAAAGCATGTTGTAGACAAGTCCTGTCTTACTCCTCACTCAAACTTTAGAGTTACTACTTCAGTTTTATAAAAGGGAGTATGTAAGACGTGGGAAGTGGTTCATCTGACATTACTCAGCCAGTCGGTCGGGACAGCAGGATGGGGGCCCAGGAGATCTGATTGCTTGACCAGTGCCTGAGCCACCCAAACAACCCCCACTCCAGGAGGAAAGGAAACTGCAGAGCTAACGTTTTGTTCACTGAACCAAGTTTATTGAGCTCTTCAGGTCCATGCATGACCGTTGCTGATGCCTGTTTACGCCAACCTATTTTAAATTCATAAACCTACTTAGAGTGCACATGAACCCTCTGGGATGAATTGTGACTACTGGATATTTCTAGGTTCCACAGCAAAAGGCCATGGTGCCACTTCATGCCCATCCTGCTGGAATGAGGATCAATGTTGTCAATAACCACCAGGCCAAACAGGTAGAATGAGTGTGTATGCATGCATTTTGCTTTGATGAGATCCGTTAGGGTAGATCGACTGAGGACTGGCCTAAGGCTCCTATTTCAAAGTACCAGAAGGTTTTCACTTTGTAATTTGTGAGTTGTGTGTTTTTTTTTTTAAAGATTTATTTATTTGTTTTATGTGTATGAGTACACTGTAGCTGTACAGGTGGCCGTGAGCTATCATGTGGCTGCTGGGAGGGCCCCACTCCCTCCAGCATAATACACTGTAGCTGTCTTCAGACGCACCAGAAGAGGGTGTCAGATCTCATTGCAGATGGCTGTGAGCCACCATGTGGTTGCTGGGATCCAAACTCAGGACCTTCGGAAGAGCAGTCAGTGCCCTTACCCGCTGAGCCATCTCGCCAACCCAAAAAGGAACTTCTTAATCCAGGCATGTTATGTGTGTAATCAGGGAGACAGAGCCTGGAGGGTCACGGTGTCTAGGACAGCCTCAGCTACATAGGGAGACCTTGTCTCCAAAAAGAAACTTTTTTTAAAAAAAAAATTATTATATATATGTGTGAGTACACTGTCACAGTCAGATCCCATTTCAGTTGGTTGTGAGCTTGCTGGGACTTGAACTCAGGGCCTCTGGAAGAGTAGTCAGTGCTTTCAACCGCTGAGCCATCTCTCATGTAGTCAGGCTGGTTCCTGCCTCTACCTTCCTGGTACGTTGTGCTGCCTATGAGGCCAGGGCTTTTGTGTTTTACCATCTAAGCAGCTATTCCAGCCTCTGAGAAGAAACTTGTTATTGAGAGAGGAGAGGCATAAAGGGCAGCAGAAGACAGGAAAACCAAATAGTGATTATAAGGGGGCCGGAGAGACTGCTCTTCTGAAGGTCCTGAGTTCAAATCCCAGCAACCACATGATGGCTCACAACGAGATCTGATGCCCTCTTCTGGTGCTTCAGAAGACAGCTACAATGTACTTACATGTAATAAATAAATAATCTTTAAAAAAAAAAAAGAAAGACATCTCACAGACAGTGATTATAAACATTGCATGTGTCTAATGGAGAAAAACCCTCATGTGCCTGTTCACCAAGCAGGCATTACTGAAAATCTGCTGGAGCTTCCTGTAGAGGTTTGTTTATTTTTAAAATGTATCAGTGTTTGTTTGCATGTATGTATGTATGCCTGTTGCTGCAGAAGTCAGAAGAAGATCCTTGGAACTGGAGTTACACCCTCTATGTGGGTGCTGGGAACTGAGAGACCAGCAAGTGCCGAGCCTGTCTTCGGCCCCTTTCATTGCTGTTGTTTTGATGTTCTGGGAGTGGAACTCGGCCTTATGGTGCTGGCCACTCTTCCAGTCTCCCTCTTTTTTCATTTGTTATTGCTACTTTTTGTTTAATACCTGGGTAGAATTGAGGTTGTAGTTACCCAATTTTTTTTAAGTTCTTTTTTTTTTTTTTTTTTTTTTCTTCTTCAGAATCTGTTTCAAATTTATAGTAACATCTTTAACAACTGGATAGTCTGCTGATTTGACATTTTTCCTGCCAGGAATACTGTGCTGAGAACATCTTTGGGGAAAAACTCTGTAGAGTTTAGCTTTACTCCAGCAGACCAGACTTTGGGGTGACTTTCCAAGGCAGTTGATACCTAGTCTTGTACTTGACAGCGACATTGTGCTCCGTAATAGACTGCCTACAGAGGCATAGACCTGACTAGCTGTGTAGTAGGCTCTACCATCTTATCATATAGGCTTGTGTATAAGTATACTTTGTTATCTCACAATGAATTCCTTCCTCAGACTGTATTATTCACTGAATAGAAAATGTTGTAGAGATTCTGGATATATAATTGCTACTTATAAGAAGGTATTTCTGGCCATATGTTAAGTACTTGGGAGGTTGGGGACAGAAGGATTGAGTTTCAGGCCAGCTGGACTGCATGGATGTTTTACCGAAAAGGAATTTCTGAGCTCCTGTACATAGAAGTATGGCAGTGGTGGCACATGCCTTTAATCCTAGCACTTGAGAGGCAGAGGCAGGCAGAATACTGAGTTCGAGGCCAGCCAGGGCTACACAGAGAGTAGTTCTTAGCGGGTGTTACTGGTTTCTGTGGTAGGAATCCCCTGTGAGGACTTGGGTCATATGTCTCTTGACCCCTGTACTTGTGTGTCCCTGCATTACTTCCTAAGTCCTTGTTCTTTTCAGCCGCCATTGCTCTTCTCTTGGTTCAGATGTGTGTTGAGGGCCTGCATGCCGTCTTATCATTTATCCAACTGATTGGTTTGTTTATTTCAGGGTGCTAGGGATCACTGAGTGACATCCCTAGCCCAGCTACTGTTTCTTTCTTCTCAGAACTTGTATGACCTAGATGAAGATGATGACATTGTGGCACCTGTTCCTACTAAGCAGATGAAGTTTGCAGCCACGGGCAGCCTTGTTCACCACATGGTATGGTAATTTTTCCTTTCCCTTGCTGCACTCTGCACATCAGATCAAGGGGCTGGATGAGGTTGTGGGCAGTCATTGATGTGGGCTATAAGCTTTTTAGAGCTGTAACTAGCCAGCTCCTTGGTTTTAACATTGCTAAGGCTTGGGTGCCAAGGTCCTGTGCGGTGACAATGAAAAGCTACAGTCCTGGGGCTGGTTTGAGTCACTTGAAGGGAATTGTGTCTTAGTCCGTTTTCTGGTACTGTAACAGTACAATAGCTGGGGGAACTGTAAGCAGTAGAAGTTTACCAGGAAGGCAAGAAAGTTGGGCTACATCAGTTAAAGGTACTGGTCAGACATATGCAGAGAAGTGAGAAAGCAGTGTCTGGGAGCCTGAGGAAGCTCCTGCTGCAGAGACTCAGCTCTGGCCAGGATCCCAATGATGATGCAATCTCTGGGTACTAATTAAGATTGTGAGGTTGAACCATGCCAGTTCATTTATTCACAAAGGGAAGAGGTCTTCCCAGTAATTAGACCATTTGGGTCTGTCTGCCTGTCTGCTGGCTTAGTCCATTGCTTATTCCAGGTGGAAGAACAGTGTTCCTTCTCAGTGGCATGGGTTTCCTATCATGATAAGGAAGCAGCACATAGAGGGTGGATGAACCTATTCAACATTACCCAGCTTATAAGTGGTACATGAAGTTGTTGAGCTAGATCAGCATGGCTCTCAGGGCATTGTCCTGGCTCTTGAGAAACAGAAAGCGGCTTGAGTATAGAGTCTGTCATGGGGAAGATGCTTCAGCCAGACTAGCAGAAGTCTGGTGAATTGATCCTGTTGCATCCTCTCTAGTTCTCTGGCTATGGCATCCCTCCTTTCTTCCTGTTCAGCTATTCTTCTTTGTTCCTGGTGCTTTAGTTCCTGCATCTTTCTAGACAAGTCAGTGTGAGGAGTTTATTTCCAAGGGATCATCCCCTCAGTTCTGGAGGGGCTGTAGATGCTAGGTTTCTTACAGTAAGCCTGTCCGTACAGAGCTGCAGAGGCAGTGATTGTGCATGCTGCCTCTACATTGCCAGGTCAGAGACCAAAAGCTAGTTCCTGTGTCTTTCTAAGAGTTCCTAGGGGCTGGAGAGATGGCTCAAAGGTTAAGACCACTAGCTACTCTTCGAGAGGACCTGGGTTCAATTCCCAACAATCACATGGCAGCTCACAACCATCTGTAATCCCAGTTCCAGGAGATCTAACAGATAAAGCTGCAAACAAAACACTAATGCACAGAAAAGAAAAATTAATCATTAAAAAAAGAAAATGAGGGGCTGGCGAGATGGCTCAGCACAGTGGTAAGAGCACTGACTGCTCTTCTGAGGGTCCTGAGTTCAAATCCCAGCAACCACATGGTGGCTCACAACCATCCATAATGAGATCTGACTCCCTCTTCTGGTGAGTTTGAAGACAGCTACAGTGTGCTTATGTATAATAATAAATAAATTAAAAAAAATGAAAAGAGAGTTCTGTGTTCAGCCATCTGCCAGCTGATAATCCTTCCATCGTTTTAGAAGCTTCTGGAGGAATGAGCTTGGCCTCTGGCTTTTGGCCTCCTGACTAGCTGTAAATGAGCCTGTGGCTGTTGAGTCTTAGATCACGTCCATGATGAAAACCGTGTTGAGCTGGAACAGTTTATTTGCCACAGGCTAATCAGAGACTAGGCCAGACCCTCAGCAGATAGCACACAGGCCTTTTAAAGCAAAAAACCAAAAGCAGGAAACTTGTCCTTTATGGTGATTGGCTCTGTCTGTGTCAGCAAGGAACGGATTGGTCCTGGCTAACTCCAGGATTATCAGGGATGGGTGGGTGGGTGGGTGGGGTCTGGGACAAGTTGTTTACTAGCTAAGTACGCAGGGGGGAGTGGAGGAGGGAAGGGTGGAGCTGCCTTGGTCTTTCATGCTCTTGAGTGAGTTTCTTGGTCTGTATAAAGTTCTCTTACTATAGGCAGTGTTTTCCGTGTTTCCCAGCAAGGGTTCTGGCTTTATCACGAGTGCTTTCCTCTTGCTCCTCCCTAGTGTGCATTGCTGGTACTAACCACCTTACTTACCCTTTGTGCTTGGACTGAGTGAGGCCTTGGGGATCTTGCATTAGCTTGTTTTTAGCTCTTCAGACAGTGGCCTGTGTTTCTGGTTTCTCAGACTCTTTTCTGCCTATTTGTGTAGACTGGATTGAGTAGTTCCAAGCTGTCCATGTCCAAGGCCCTCCCTCTCACAAAAGTGGTCCAGAATGATGCCTACACTGCTCCTGTTCTTCCCTCCTCTGTTCGAACCAAGGCCTTGACTAACATGTCCCGGACACTGGTGAACAAGGACGAGCCTCCTAAAGAGCTGCCACCTGCTGAGGTAAGGTGAAAGCTACAGCTGAGTGTCAGCCTATGTTGGGTGTTAGTCACTGTTCGTGCTTGTCTAGAGGGTCCCCAGAACTCTGTGACGTGGACGTTACTGCCCCGTTCTGCAGTGAATAAACTAGTACCTTGGACCCTTGTCTTCAGTGAGCTTGCTGGCCAGTGAGGACCCTTGTAGAGAGATCACAACCCGTGGCATGAAGATCCCAGAAGAGAGTACTGAGAACCATGAGGAGATGGCGTATTGGGCCTCTCAGGAATTTAAACCTACACCATTTGTTTCTGACTGGGTCTAGAAGCATGGATAGCACCCCATGCAGAAGCTTGGGGTGAAGGGTCTGTACCCCCTAGGAAGTAGCAGGAGTCTCCGGGCCTCTGCTCTCCAGGATGTGATGGATACACTCTGAAGGGACTTTCTGTTGTGCCTTCCTGGCAGTTGTCTTGAGTAAGTTTTGTGGGGGGCATGCTACTTTCTGACACTATTCATGTTTATCTCTGGCAGCCTGTGCTTAGCCCCTTGGAAGGCACCAAGATGACTGTGACTAATCTGCACCCTCGAGTCACAGAGGAGGACATAGTTGTAAGTATCATCATAGGCCACTCGACCTTTTAGTCACGGGCTGCTTCTGTGGGATGAGTTCTAGGACCATGTCAGTTAATGATTTGCTGGGACTTAAGGGATGATCATGCTCAGGGTAAGGTTTTTTGTTTGGTTTGGTTTTGGTTTTGGTTTTTCGAGACAGTGTTTCTCTGTGTAACAGAACCCTAGCGGTCCTGGACTCACTCACTTTGTAGATCTGGCTGGCCCCAAACTCACAGAGCTCTGCCTGCCTCAGCACTCCTGGCTCAGGTTTAAATTCTGCTTTGCCACTCTCATACATCTCACATGGTACTGTCCGTGGCCTCTGCCTCCCCTGACACCAAGATGCGGTGATCACATCTGAAGACAACATGTACAGAGCACTCCTTTAAAGATGATTGCTGTTGTAGTTAATGCCACATGGTGTCCCAAAGGCTATGGCAGGAAGCCAGCTAGAAGGGGACACAGCCTGAGAGTAGATGGCAATGCCCATTGGCCACCTGTGTCTAATTTGATTGGACTCTGCTGAGTTTAGTGCTCAAAATCTCATACCATGTCCTGGGAACCCCTTCATCAGGCAATCTGACCCAGAGTAGAACACCAGCATCCATAGTTGCAACAGTCTCCCTTCCTGTGATGCATTAGCCACTGCCTTTACCCGTTGGTTCTGTGGTTCTATCTAGAGCTCCATGAAAGCCTTTTGATAAGCTTGGGCCCAGTTCTAACATGTAGCTCTCTGAAATTCCATAATTGTTACCACTATTGACCTGCACAGGGAAGACATGGGACAGGGCACTCGTGTGTACTGCAAGCGAAGAATATCAGCAGCCAAGGGCCTACCCTGAAATCCTGGGTGTGCGACTGCAGTGCAGTCCGTAGAGGGTGTGAGCGGCAGTAGTCTGCATTTCCCTCCCAGCCTCACTTGTCCTTTGCAGGAGCTTTTCTGTGTGTGTGGCGCTCTCAAGCGGGCTCGACTGGTCCATCCTGGAGTGGCAGAAGTTGTCTTTGTGAAGAAGGATGATGCCATCACTGCTTATAAGAAGTACAACAACCGATGTCTGGATGGTAGGTTAGGGGGAGGCTGCCATCACGCTCCTCTCTGTTTTAAAGCAGTGAGCTTTTGGGGTAAACTATCCTCTGAGATTGGTACAGAGACATCTTGGGGAATCACCGTCCTAGGACTTCACCGTCCTAGTCATTCTGGGTAACCGGCAGAGGCAATGATGCGCACTCTGAGGAGTGCGTTTCCGTGCACGAGTCTCTAAAAGTTGAGTGCCACCGCCTCTCCCTTCACATGCAGGCGGGCTTGCTGGAACCCAGCATTCTCAAAGGCCAGGGGTCTTGGCTTCTGGGGGAGATCTACCAGTGAATACTTCCTATTTACATCTCAGGCTACACAGTTGGGAGCTCTGGGCCATGCTCCTTTTCCGCTTGGTCATTTATGAGTGTGCTGAGGGCCTGCTGAGGACCGGGGCTCTGGACTAGAAGTCAGGGAGGGAGCAAGAGCAAAGATGGTGCTTTGGTTTACGTTTCTGTTGGCTGATGGGGTTGACCATGTTTTCATGTGCTTGTCTGCCATGTTTGTGTCTTCTAGAGAAATGTCTATTCTTTGCTCCATCTATCATTGGATTCTTTTTTGTCTTTGATTTTTGAGAGACAGGGTTTCTCTTTGTAACCTGGCCTCAAACTCCAGCCTCTATCGTCCAATTTCTGGGATTAAAGGCATGTGCCACTGGCCAACTGGATTCTTGTTTTTTTTTTT